>NC_142253.1:610384-915576 GCF_052056855.1 Sturnus vulgaris | reverse complement strand
TCTCCTCAGTTACGTGGGAAATCAGAGTTCAGCTGCTTTGGTGATGCATCCCTGTTATTTTGTGGGCTTTTATTTTTTTTATTTTTTTTTTTTCCCCCCCAAATCCCATGAGATGTGTTAAAAGACTTGTTTGATGAAATCTGCTGCATCACAGGCTGGATAAGTGTCACATCTCCTGGAACTGGGCTCCTTTGCCCTGCTGTGTTTTCCATGCCCTGGCAGCTGGGTGGGGGCGAGTCCATCCCTGGGTCCTTGGTTTATGTGTGGGCTGATGGCTGGTGGCTGCCGTGTCACACAGGCACAACTGAGGCCTCTTGTATCCCAGTTTTCCCTCACATCTGAGCACTCGATTTCACAGCCACGTAAGATTAAGGCTGTCTCAGTAATACCCTTTAATTCTGCCTCATGATCGAGCTCATGCTCTGCTGTGATACAGATGCTGACTAATTTGCAATATTGTCTGAAGGAAAGATGAGGCAGAACAGGATCTGCAGGCATTCAGGAGAGTGTACACACTGATTTTATTTTGGTTCCCTCTTTCACAGTGGTGGAGATGACTTAAGTAAAAAAAAAAAAAAAAACCGAAAACTAAGACATGTATTTTGCTTGCTGTAAATGTAAATATAAATCCTCATCAGCAACTGTGTAATCCGGCAATGATCTCTCTTAAATTGAAACAAATAATAAATTTTGTGAATAGAGCTGAGGATTGATGGTGTCATCCTTGCAGGCAGTTCAGATGTAAAGAGTTTTATATTGACTATGCAAATCAATGTTGAAATAACACCAGAAGGGAGCCAAAGATAAAAGAGCTGTTAAACCTTCCTGTGAATTCTTGCAAATCAGCTCCTGAGCCTGCACAGCTCCTCGTGCTCCCCACCTTGGGGGGCTGCGTCTGCTGGGGCATTGGGGAGGCTCTGGAGCAGCTCCCCGAGGATGGGATGAGTCTGTGCTGTCCTCAATGCAGTGCCTGTTCATCCAGGAGGGTCCTGCCAGCACTCGGGCAGGAGCTCTGTGTGTTGGCACTGCCCCAGCCCTGCCTGCACATCAGGGATGCTCTGAGCCCACCCCACCCTCCTGTGCTCCAGCTCAGCTTTCCCTGCCCCTGTGGCCCAGAGAACACCCAGGGCCAGGCTGGGGCTCTGAGAAAAGGATTCCTCATCCCCCTGTGTGTGTGCAAGAAGGGTCCTGGTGCCCCAGGAGCCAGCAGTGCCAGGCAGCCAAGGGGACATCCCTGTCCTGGGGGCGTTAGGAGCAGCATCCAGGGATTGTCCCACCCTGCTCTGCACTGCCCTGGCCTCACCCCCAGTCCTGGGGCAGTTTTGTCTAAACAAAGACATGAAAGCCATTGGAGAGCAGCCATGGAGAATGGAGGGGCCAGATGAGGGCACCTGGCTGGAGAGAGGAGACTGAGGGGACACTGACCAGGGGCTGCAGCTCCCAGCGCTGCTCTGGGACAGGGACAGCACCCAGCGAGTGGCTGGAGCTGGGACAGGCTGGATTTTAGGGAAAGGTTCTTCCCCCAGAGGGTGCTGGGCACTGCCCAGGCTCCCCAGGGAATGGGCACAGCCCCGAGGCTGCCACAGCTCCAGGGATGCCCAGGGTGCGATTTTTGGGGTGTCTGTGCAGGGAAGGAGCTGGGCTGGATGATCCTGGTGGGTCCCTTCCCACTCAGGATATTCCATGGCTCCAGGAGTGGTTGGTGCAGGCTTTGCAGATCCGTGGTTGACTTGGGATCCAGCCCTTGCCTGCTGCATCTGTTCGTGTGGCTCAGCTCAAAAACCCACTCAGTTTTGTTTAAAATCCTGCTTTTGGTTCAAAACCAAAGGATACAGCGTGAAATGCACATGTGGGTTGGTCCCCTGATGATCCTTCAAGTAAATTAATCTGAGAAATAAGGAAAAAAAAAACTTGAAAAGACCCTTAAAACATCTACATCCCTAAGCACATTCTAATGAGTCTTTCTCAAGCACAAACAACAGAAACCCAACTCCACCCTCTGCTCTTTTTACAAGAAAAGCAACATCAAAGCAGAGGAAAAACTGTCAGTGTAATAATTGCTGATGGCAGTGTGGTGGTGAGGGGGGAGCTGAGCTCCTGCAGCACTTGGGATTTGGGAGCCCCAGGAGCTTTGTGTGCCTCTGGTACCTCCCTGGAGGGGCTGCTGTGCTCCTAAACTGCTGAGTTTGAGCAGGAAAGGGAGGGATTTGGAGCAGGGATTTGTCCTTCCCTTCCTTGCCAGGCCTGCTGTGCCTGACCTGGAATTGCTGCCAGGAGCATCCTCCCCAAAGGAGCTGTTACTTTGGGCAGTGCTGGGAATGAAATCCAAGGGGATGCTGCAAATCCCAGCAGATCGGGGTTCTGCACTGCCCAGGGGTGCCGTGGGGTTTTTAATGTGGCCGCGGCCCTTTCTGATCCCTCTGTGCTGCATCAGGGGATATCTGCTGGGTTCTCAGCTGCTCACTGGGCTGGAGTGAGCAGCACATCCCCAGGGCAGGGCTGGAATCCCATCCCTGGAGGGATTTCAGGGCTCTGTGCATGTGGCCCTTGGGGACACGGGGCAGTGCTGGGGCAATAATTGTACTCTTCAGTTGTGATCTTAGAGGGCTTTTCCAACCTCAGGCATTCCGTGGCTCTGTGGGGCTGGAATGAAAGGTGGTTTTGGCCCTGGTGTGCCAGGAGGGCTGAGCTCAGTGCCAGGGGCACATCTGCCTCCTCCCCAGCCCTGGCCCTCCCTGGAGAGGAAACAGGGAAGGGATTTTGCATCCCCTGTGCTGGGTTCGATGCCTGAAGTTGTTTCTGAGTAGCCAAACTCGTGTGTAATTCCCGTGGAAGCACTCGGGAACCTCCTGGGGGGGAAGGCAGAGCTCAGAGCCCGGGCTGTGTGTGCCAGGCTCTGTGGGCACAGGTGGTGACAAACCTGGGGTGTGGACCAGGTGAGCTGTGACCTGGCTCTGCCACCCATCATCCACTGGCACAGAAGAAATCCCCGAGCAGTTGGCAGGATTATTTGTAGAGTTAGGCGCTGTTTGGAGTAAATAAGTTCTGAAATCTGGCCTGATGTTATCAAAGAGGATATTTCCAAGTGGTATTTATAGATTCCCAGTATTATCTGAGCAAACGTGTCGTCTGCACCGTGCTCACCGTGAGCCTCTGCCCCTGCAGGCAGGAAAAATACCGGGCAGAACATTGCCAGGGAAATGAGGATGTGCTAATGGAAGTGTGGGTTTTCAACAGGCGATTTTTGTGTGCTGGAAATGAGCAGCTAATGCTGGGATTGAAGTGACCCCCAGGGAGGAAAAGCTGATTCTAATGGGACAGAAATTACACGGTGAAACCTTTTTCTTGCCACATTTGTGCAGTGCCCAGCAGCAGGATTCCCCTCGTTTCGGTGTTCATGAAATGCCCTCCTCTTCCTCTCTGGAGAGCTCTTAACCTAAGCACAAGTGGCAGCACAGGGGTGGGTCACTGTCCCCACAGTGAATAAATCAGGTGTTAGATCTTGGTTTCTCAGATGTTTTCTCTAAAGAAGCCTAATTAATCAGCCGGGCAGAATGACTGAAAGGCAATTTCCCGGGCTGAATAACTGAATTCGTGTGGCACAGGCCTCCAAAGGAAAATACTGACAAACCTGGTGACTCTAAGTGAGGCTGTCACACCAAGCACGGTGATATTTTAGCCTCAGTCCCTCTCTGCCTGTGGAATAGAGATGCTTGTGCATCCTCATCCATCAGCTGCCAGCCTGCTGCTTACAGAAATGGTGATGATTTGACATCAGACCACTTAAATTTCCTTAGTGGCTGGGCTGGAAGCCTCTCACATTTTTCTCCACTCTCCTGCATCTTTCTCACTCTTTTATTTATTTTTTTTTTTTTTCTTCAACAAGGCTGATATTGGATCTCACTGCAGTGATAAAAGTGATGCCAAGCTGGACCTCACCTAAGAGAAAACATGCACTGGTGCTTCCTAAATGGGGGGAAATGTGGGATGCAAGAAAAGAGGGGAGCTGCAAGTAGAGGTTGCTGTAATCACTGAATAACTCAGCTGGGAAGGCCTGGAGGTCTCTGCTCCACATTGCCCAGGGATTTACCCATTTCAGTCCCTAAACCTTCCCAGGATGGTGTCTGGAGAAAAGGTTTTCCTGAATGGCTCTAGAGCTTTGCCCACGAATTTACACCCACCCAGCATTTCTGATTTCTGGGGCATATTGTGGTAGGAAGCTGCTCCCTTTGGGACTGTGAGAGCTGAGGGAAGGGTTATTTTTAGATTTGAGGTGGGTTTTTGAATCGAGCCTTTTACATCAGGCAGTTTCTTTGCTGTGCCTCCCTGTATGGCAGCACCCAGGGGACAGCAGGGGGGTGCGGGGCCACCAGCCCACCCTGAGCGAGCTGGGGAAGGCAGGCTGGCACAGAAACACTGCCTGGCAAAGGGCTGGGCTGGGGGGAACGCTGGATGGCTGTGGGAAACATAAAAGTTAATGGAAAGTAATTTGGCAACTTCATCTGCAGCTTGGCAGGGATCCAAGTGGATCATAATTGGATTTGAGCTGCTTTTGTGTACTCGGTCATTGAGACACCCTGCAGAAAGTCACCCCTGGCTGGCACCAGGGGAGCAGCTCCTGGGTGGGGCTGGGGGTGGCAGGGGGACAAATGAAGGGTGGCTGGGTGTAAATGCAGCTTGGTTTGCTGTTGTGCCCTGCTGGGGATGGGTGTCCTCCCTCCCCTGGGCTGTTTGTTTGGGCTGGTTTGGCAGAGCCCCTGTGAGTGCTGTCCCCACTGAGATATTCCCATTTGTGCACAGAACACAAACCCAACCGAACTCCAGCATGCCCAGCCTTGGGAGCACACTCAGCTCTAAATTCTGAGCGTGCCACTGTTCTGTCCTTTCTTTGAGCTCGTGTCAGCATCCTTGCTCCAGAGCTGTGTCCCATGAAATGCCCTCCTCTTCCTCTCGGGAGAGCTCTTAACCTAAGCACCAGTGGCAGCAGAGGGGTGGGTCGCTGTCCCCAGAGTGAATAAATCAGGTGTTAGATCTTTGTTTCTCCGTGCTGCTGTTCCATTTTCACCAGGGATGGGGATTGTCTGGGCCAGGATGTGAACATCACCAGTGCTGGGCACTGGGGTGTCCATCCCTTGTGCTCAGGTGCTTCTCTTGCCTGGTCACAAACACCAGCGTGGGACACTGGCAGTGAAGGAAAATACGAATTTTAGATGGAATTTTGTCTTTTCAAGGATTTCTCAAGCACTGTTGTAATTAAGGCTCTTGCCAGGTAATTTCAGGAGGTTCTTGCTCACGTGTGGGTGGTTTATGTCTGGATTTATTTTCTTTATGTAATTGTTCATTTGAGTGAGTCCTGTGTATGTGGAGCCTGAAGAATCCAGTTAAATAAATCAATGGCTGGAGATCACTGTTCAGCTCAGCACAGGTTTCTCTAAGTCAGGTTTAATTTAGCTATTGGGAAGGAGTTCCTGAGTGAGGGTGGGGTTCCCAGAGCAGCTGTGGCTGCCCCTGGATCCCTGGCAGTGCCCAAGGCCAGGCTGGACATTGGGATTTGGAGCAGCCTGGGACAGTTCCACAGACACATTGCACACATTGCTGGAGCCACCCAGCACAGAGCTGCAGACAAATGGCTGAGAGAGGCTTTGGGGCTCCTAATTGTTTATTAGATGTTTTATGGAGCCCTCTGCCTGCCCAATCTAATGTCATTGGCAGGATAAGAAGGAAGGAAATATTAAGAAATAGGCTCTCCCTGCTCCTAATGCACCTCTTTGTGCTTTATGTGCCTCTCTCTCACTCCTGATTTCCTTGGCATCAAATTGCCCTTCACCGTGCTGAGTGATGCTGGTGCTGAGGGAGAATGGAGTGTCAGCAGTGAAATAGTGCCCTCATTGTAATGTATTATCTAATTAGTGCAACTGGCTGCAAACTTCCCGGGCTGGGCTGCAGCTGGAGTTATGGAACACAAACCCAGCAGCACTGGGAGCCTCAGGCTGGGTTTGGGGTGGGCAACCCTGGCCCCTGTGCCACCACACTGGAGACTTCAAAAGGCTCTGACACCCCTTGAGCTTGGGAGAACCAGCTCAGAGGCTCATTTAGTGCAGCAGGGTTAATTGCTGTAGCCGTGGAAAGGGGTTTTAACCCTTTAAGTGAGGCAGAAATAAGATGCACAGCTCCATGGGCGTCTGCCATGACAGGAAGAAAGAGCCAAGTTTATTCACAAACACACTTGGTTTTATAGCAGGACTGCAACTCCCAGAGCAGAGAAAAGGAGATTGGTTCAGAGAGAAGACACCCCATGGCCAGGGCCTGGGCACACACCACAACAGGGGTTCTATCTTGGTATTAATTCCTTTTTATTGTGACCAAATGATCACCCTGGGAGAAATTCTCCCCAGCCTTGAGCTGGAGCAGCTCATGGGCTGGGAACAGAGCTGAGAAGCTCCAGCCTGGAATATTTCTCAGGCTGTAATTTTCTTCCTTTCTCAATATATGTCCCACAATTACTGGCTCGGGGCAGCAGCAGGATGGACATTGCTGTGTGCACCAGGACCATGCCCAGCCAAGTGCAGCTCCTTTATTCACCAGGATTGCCCCTTCTGGGGCCTTTCTCAGTGCTCTGAAGATTAAACCTTTCTGTAAGACCTGTAGCAGCTCTTGCAGAATGCAGGGCAGTGAAAAGCTGCCTGTAAGGAGCTTAGGCTGTAATTCCAGCCGGGGGCTGATAAGGGAAGCAGTGATCAAAGCACCAGAACTCTTTCAGGCCTGTATTTACCAAACTCCTCTGGCACCAGGCACAGCTCCCCCCGGATTTTGTATTTCTGTGGAACGACAAAGAAAAAAAAAAAGCAGGATGCACCCTTGAATTGTGAAATTTTAAAGCTCCCCCCCCCCCCCCACCCATCAGTGGAAGTTGGAATTTTATGGAATTTTATTGTCTTGTCCCAAGAAGCCAGCAGGGTTCTGCCTGCCCTTCCATGCAGGCACAGCTGTGGTGGCATCCCTGACACACCCAGGAGGGGCCGGGGGGTCCCAGCTCTCCTCTGCCTTGGAGCCAAACAAACAACCCAGCAATTCCTGTCAACTTCTTCAACCCCTTTCTCCGGGCAACAGAGGGAGCATAATCATTGGGATTAAAAGTGTTTCCTTCTCTCTTGCAGTCATTAGGGGCAGTAGTACATTCCCAAGGTTAAGCGTAGAGAGAAAGAAATAAATTTAGTTATCAAAGCTCCTGCAGTGTGAGCACGCTTATTTTTGCATCTTTTATGGCTGAGTCTTGGAATGCCTTTCATTAGGAGAATACTGATTATCCATGTAGGTTTTCATTGCTTTGTTGGCTCTAAAGCCTCTGAAAGTTTTGGAGACAGTGATAGAAATAGGATCTCTGATGTGCCAAAAATAAAGATGTGACAGTGTTTGACAGCAGTGTTTGAGGTGTTGGTCCTGCAGCCCAAGAGCTCTGGCAGGAGCACGAGCACCCTGGAGTCACAGCAATTTGTGAGGAAAAGCAGCCAAGAGCTCTGGTCAGATGTTGCTGCCAATATTATTTTTATAGATGGAGAGAAAGAAAATCCGTTATACTTAAAAATGAGGGGGAAGTCAGGTGGAGCAGGGGACAAAGCAAAACTGCAGCTCTTGCAGGCAGAGTTGGTGAGGAAGGTGTTTGTGATCCAGAAATCAAAAAGAATAAGGAGCCATTCTTCCTTTGAGCTGAGGAGCTGCAGGAGAGTCAATGAACATCAGAAATCATTGTGCTCTTCCTGGCTGCTGGAGCACTCCTGATGAATGGCAGATTATTTTTTTGGCCATCCTGAGTTTCTGGCTCTGTGGAATCCATCCTGATGATAAAGTGGCACATAACTCTGCCTGCTTGAGGCAGCAGCTGTAGATTCACCCCATCCATCACTCCCTGTGCCCTGGAGGGCAGCAGCTGGGACACTGAGCTCCCTCCCTGGGCTGGGATGGTCAGCCCAGCCCTGTCCGAGCCAGGACTGCTGTGTGTGCCAGCCCGGGAGCTGCAGTGCTTTGGAGGAGTCATTCTGTGCCCTCCAGGGCGGTGCAGACCAAGCAGGGATGTGTTCTGGTCTGGGAGAGGTGTCTGTCCCTGTCCCCACTGCTGCTGCTCACCCATCCCCTGCGGGGCTCTGAGCTGGGGCACCTTTTGTCGCTTTTGGCGTCCCTGTGTGTCCTGAGTGCTGTGGATGGAGCAGGGAGATGTTCAGAGCTCTGGTGATTTCACAATTCCACGGCAAACCAGCGCAGCCAGAGAGGCTTTAAAGCCAGGCTTTGCTGTGATCTCTCACCATGCCAGGAGTCACTCGGGGCTCCTCAGCTGCTCCCCGAGGGCTTTGTGTTGGCTGGGTCTCAGCTCGAGGAGCTGGAACTCTGCACAATTTTCCCTGTGAATGCTGTGGGTTTTGATGTGGGTGCTGGAAGTTGTTCCTCAGCCTGGGGGGAGCTGTGCTGTCCCATTTTGGGGGAGCAGTCTGCCCAGGAGTGTCTCCTGCCCTGCACTGTAGGTCTTTAGTGTTGGCAATGCACTCCGAGGTGCCTCTGCTGGAGACACTATTAGATCTGAAATGCATTATTGCTCACTTCTGTAACCAACACAAATCCAAACTGCTGCTTTGGCAGGAAGAGCACTTGGAAATATTAGATTTATTGAGAATTGTGTCCTCCCAGTCAGTCAGTTGTAGCAATGAAGTCTGTTTGCATTATCCTTCCTGCAGCCTGAGTGCTAAATGGGGCTGTGCTGCCTGGAAAAGCAATTCCCTGGTGGCAGGAGAGTGACAAGGGGTCCTCTGCTGTGGGGGCAGCTCTGAGGAAAGCTCCTGTTGTTGCTGATGAGAAATCAAATTCAGGAGCTCTGTCCAGCACTGGAGTCTCTCCTCCTGTCCCTTTTCTTTCTGCCTTTTGCCTGCTTGCTGTGCCTTCAATCAGGGATCAATCTGATTTTTTTTTTTCCAAGGGGGAGTTGCTGTCTGTGCTCAGGGTGGGCAGCCAGGGATGGGTGGTTGGGTGCTGCCAGCTGGGTTTGGAGCAATTATAACACGTGGAGCAATTTCACTGTGATGCTGCCAGGATTCTGCGAGCAGGATTTAATGCAAGCAATTTTAATTTCAATCAGGAAGTTTATAATTTCCATATTGTGCTGGAGTTACATCTAAGAGTCGTGGTATCAGATGCACAAAGCACTCGGGTATTGCATTCAGCAGATCTCAGAGCAGACGTGGTTCAGACTATCCGGCTGGGAAAGATAATTTTTGAGAAGAACTTTATTGATTTAGAGTCATGTTACGGAAAAGTGACTCGTCTCTTCCCAGAGTGACTTCCACTCTAACTGACTCCAGCACTGGCCACTCCATAATCTCTGATTTCATGGGGAAAGAAGAGACTGGGAAATCGGGAGTGCTGGGGCTGTGCTCTGGCTGCTCCCCCCAGGAGCTGTGCAGGTATCAGGGCACATTGCTGAGGTAGTTCTGGTTAACTGGGAGAACTGGGAGGGCTGGCAGGGCTGGGGATGCTCCCCTGGCCAGGGCAGAGCTGCCAGGAGCTGTTGTGTAACACGTCCTGAGCTCAGCTCTGTCACAAGCCCAAGTGTCAGCTCTGCTTATTCTCAGGGTTTCCCAGGGGGAATGGGGATGCTCAGGGCCATGGGCTGCCCGGAATGCTCCTCCCTGAGCTGCTGGGTGGGAGCTGTGCTGGACCTGGGGCTCTCAGCTTGCCCTGTGAGCAGCCAGGTGTCAGAGCTCACCTGGACCGGGCTGCATTTTGGGCAGCAGTGCTGGCAGGCACAGGTTTCACCCAGGGCAGGGTGTGAGGGTGCAGAGCTGCCCCAGCCCCTCCTGGCTCCTGTGCCAGTGTCACTGCTGCCCCTTCGTGCCCAGCTGTGCTGGCTCCTCTGAGAGCTGCCACCGGTGTCCCCAGGGCCACGAGGAGGGCTGTGGGACACCAGCCGTGGGCAAAAAAACCTCCTGTGGAACTGCAGGCATCGCTCCAAACCGTGCCAAGGGGAGCAGAGGGACGAGCATGTTCTGGGACAGGGATTCAGGCTCCTCCTGCTGAGGCTCCCGAGGCTCTCGGGTCAGGTCCTCCCGTGTTCCACTGGGCTGCTGCCCTCTATTTATTGGAAATAGGGCACTGAACTGCTCCTCACCACGAGCCACGGCTGCAAGGAGCTCTCTGCTGGAGGCTGGGCAGGCACTGCAACTGCCCAGGGAGATTTGGGGAGCCCCATCCCCGTGTGGGTGCCCCATCCATCCCTCCCTCCATCCCTGGAGTGCCCAAGGAATTCCTGGAGCTGGCACTCAGTGCTCTGGGTGGGGACAAGGTGGGCACAGCTGGCATTCCGTGGGCTGGGAGGGTTTTTCCAGATGAAATGTGGCTCTGTGCTGGGATGGCAGAACCTGTGGTCCCTCTGGTTTGAGCAGGACTTTCCTGCCTCAGTCTCCAGGATTTTGAGGTGCCCCTTGAGGACTCTGGGCTTTCATTGATTCAGGGGGAGCAGAGCAGGCCTGATCTCACATGTGTTTGATTTCCTGATGGCATTTCCAGGTCTGGTAGAGACCTTCCACCTTGAAGCTCATCTTCCTCTGCCTCTCAGGACTTGTGGCAGCTCCTTCTGCTAAAGTTGTGCTGAAGGAATAAAATGAAATTTATTGCACATTTAATTGGGATTTCACTGCTCCTGCCCACCTGACAATGAATTTGTTTTCAGCACAGGGACGAACTGAAATGAGAAGAGATTCCCTTGCAGAAGGCAGTTATTGCTGGGGGTAATTACAGGCTGTAGATCCAGCTAATGGGAGCTGGAGCTGTGCTGGGCAGTTCACAGCTTGAGAGAAGTGTTCTGCACACTCAGGGACAATTCTGGATTTAAAGGTTTTCAGCCAGAAAATCGTGGTCAGTGTCTGGAGGTGCCACAGGCAGCTGTGGTGTGCAAACACTGAGTGCCAGGGGTTGAATATTCCAGCAACATCTGGAATGAAAGCTTGGGTGATATTAATGGGAATTCTAAATGCCCCTCATGGCAGTGCCAGTGTGTCTCTGTAGAAATAACCTGAATGTCCCACAGCTTCTGGGGGCTGCATTTGTCCCCTTTTCCTGCTGGCCCTGTCCCCAGGGGCACAGGGAAATCCTGGCAGCACATGGAATTCCTGTGCTCCACATGTGTTAGGTGGACAGAACCACGTTAAAGTAAAGCTTGGCCAGGTGAGGTTTTTGAGGCATTTTTCAGGCATTTTTCGAGCTGAGTGTGGGTATGGGTGTGGCACAGGCTGTGAGCCCACTCCCAGCAGCAGAGGGTGGTGACTTCATGTGGCACTGACAAATACATTATTTGTGACAGTCTTCTGGTTCTGTGAGAGGTTTTTCAGGCTAAGCCAGTAGCTTTTCATCATCTCCTCTGAAATTTAGACCCTCTCTGGCCACAGAACAAGGAAAAGAGTCATTACGATCAAGTCAGGGGGTTAGTTTTGTTTATCCTTGTGTGAATGATATCAGGCAAATATCTCTTGGGAAGCAGCTGCCCAGCAATAACCCAGAGCAGGATAAAATCTCCTGGGATTATTTTGACAAAGCAGAGGATGTGAAGAGTTGGGAAGTGTTTTCCTGCTGTGGATAATGCTGAGTTCTTTCAGGTTCTCACTTGTGGGGTCAGCCTGGAGCTGGGTGAGATGCTCTGTGTGGTGGCCCGGGGTTCCCATGGGGGAATTTTGTGGCTGAACTGTGTGACAGGCACAGAGTGTCCCTGAGACCAGCCCCGAGCCACTGACACCTGCAGAAGGTGAATTTCTGCCTCTGCTTTGCCCTTCCCATCCATCTGAGCAACAGAAAAATAAGTGTCAGGACAGGTCAGGCTCCATCTAATTAAATCCCGTTTGCTCTGCCAGGGAACTGGATCCTGAGTTCTCAGTGTCAGGGCTGGCAGAGGGATGAGCTGTGGCAGGCACAGGGCTGGATGCTGAGATCATTCCATCGAAGGCAACGTCTTCAGCTTGAAAAATTTACACCAATTGTGCCCTGTGACTCATCAATTTAAATCAATTTCCAGAGGAACATCTACGAGAATTAAAGGATTATAAAAATGAATGAGTAATTTTTCTCAACCTTTTGTTGGTGTGTCTGGAAAAGGGGGATGATTTACTCCCTGGCAATCTGTAATTCTGCAGGTTAATAGGCTGGGTGAAATCCTTCATATTTATGACAAGGGATTACAGGACTCTGCAGTGAATTTGCACAAACCCCAAATGAATCTATGGCAGCACAGATGAGGATTTATAAGGATCTGATCAAGGAATTTTCTGCCGAGCTCTGCGATGACGCACTTGAGTTTGTGCCTACTTCCCCAAACTTCTGTTGATAAAATAATGCTGGCATCAATGAACTGACACTTGTTATATTCATGGGAAGGCTGTGGAAATACTGATGCTGAGAATGGGGCAGGAAATTCATAAGACCAATGTATTAATTCAGGCCAGCTTTAATTGGTGTTATTTGTTGGGCAGACTCAAAGAGGAGACAGGAGTTTGTGGAAGAGGGAGTTGTGAAGTTGTGAGTTGGTTGTGAGTTAATTGTGAAACAAGGCAGAGGAGGAGGATGAGGGATTGTCAGGGCAGGCTTTGATACGTGATTAACAACAGGAAGGAGTTTGGGGTAATTAGCAGATAAAAGGAGAAATAAACAATGATCAAAAAGCAGAGGGGAGCGAAACCAGGCTGCTCCAGGGGAGTGCACAGACTTGATGTGCTGCCCGTGCCCAAGGTGGGTGGACAAAAGCTGGAGAGGAGAGGGGATGTGGCTGGGCGGGGGCTGAGCAGGGGCAGCATCCCTGGGCAGGGGCAGAAGGCACAGAGCGATCGTGGCCGAGTGAACAGTGAGAGAGGAGAGAAAAGGGCAGAGAGTGGCTGGGGTGGAAAGGCAGATTTGGGTGGGTTTATCTGTGTGCAAACGAGCTGGGTTTGCTGGGCAGGGAGGGAGCAGAGCCCCAGCCCTGCCAGCAGCTTCCCTGCAGCCTGGGACAGGCAGGGGGGACCTGGCAGCCTCTGCAAGGGATTGGGGGGTTCCCTTCTGGAAGGGATCTGCTGGTGGGGCTGGGCTGGGAAAAGAATCCACAAACACCTGGATGTGCAGAGAGATCCAACCCTGGAACAGTTTGGGTTGGGAGGGACCTTAAATCCACCCAGTGCCACCCCTGCCATGGCAGGGACACCTCCAATGTCCCAAACCCCAATGTCCAGCCTGGCCTTGGGCACTGCCAGGGATCCAGGGGCAGCCACAGCTGCTCTGGGCACCCTGTGCCAGCCCTGCCCACCCTGCCAGGGAACAATTCCTGCCCAAAATCCCAATGTCTCTTCAGAAATGTGCCTGTGGTTCCTGTGCACGTTGTCTGCAAAGGGTAATTTAATTTTCCAGCTGTAGAACATGGAGGATGGAGAGTCTCTTCATAAAATAACAATGGTTCTGGAAAGCAATTAGAGAATTTGCTGATGTCTTAAACTGCAGAAGCACAATTTAAGATTTTTTTTTTACGAGTTGTAGGAGAAAGAAGAAAACAGATTAAATTGTACACTGCTCGTATTTAATTTGGGACCCTTTAGCTTTAGTTACAATGCACTCAGCTTATTTTGTAGCTTCATTGCCATCTTCATCATTGGGAGACAAGGATGAGCAGAATGCAGAGAGCTTTCTGTGGAGGGAGGAGCACAGAAAATATCACAAATCTGGCTCGGTTTTGCCTAGGAATGATTTGTAACAATTTCCCAGGATGGGGCAATACCCTGAACAGAATTTGCTGTGTCTCACACACACTTTGTGTGAGGATAAAGGGAGGAGGTGGTGACATCTGCTTGGGCTTTGAACACAGAGGAATAAATACAGGGAGAATTTAGATACAGGGAGGATTTCTTCCTGGCCGAGGCTCTCAGTGCATTCACACCTCACTGGGAGGAGCAGAGGAGGCTCCTGGGTCACCCCTGGGCTGAGAGGAGCTGCAGCCACTTGGTTTATAAAGAAAAGCTTTTCCAGATTAAGGCAGGGCTTGGCAGCTCTGGAATTACCAGCCCTGGCACCCACAGAGGGAGGGGTGGAGGTGGGGGAAGGAATTCCTTTGGCTGCAGCAGAGCAGGAGCAGGTGGGTCCTGAGCAGGACAGGTGAGCTGGGCTTTGCTCTTGGTATCCAAATCAAGATGGGAAGGCAGACCTTGAACCATCCCTGCAGTGATGGATAATGCTGGGGAGCTCTGCTGAATTAGAGCAAGTGTGAGCACTCCTCTTTCTGCTGGAAAAACATCCCAGTCCAGTTTCATGTCATTGCTTTTTAGGGAAAAACAAGTGCATGACTGGAATATATTCCTGGGGCAAGCAGCATCCTCACCTGCTCCTCTGGCTTTGGGCTGGTGCCAGGGGCTGCTGTGGCAGGAGAGGAGCAGAGGGGACAAAGGCTCATCCCTGCAGTGCCCAGCTGAGCCCAGGGGACACCCCAGCCATGCCTGGGGCAGGCAATGCAGAGCCATGGGGGGGTGACAGGGAGGGCAAACACGGGGACAGTTCTGAGTGGCACCAGGAGTGGCCCCGAGGTTTCCTGAGAGCACCCAGGGCTCTGTCTGGGGGATTTGTTCTGTCACAAACCTGCGGCAGTGCTGCCTGGAACTGCACCCTGCCCTTTGCTCACCCTGCCATCACGGTTTTTTGTTTTTTTTTCCTTTGAATGTTAGTCTAGATTTTCAGGATTTGCTGGGCAATAGCTCAGCTTGGAGGTTTTGCAAGGAAACTCAGATTTCTGTGGCTGCCCCTGGATCCCTGGCAGTGCCCAAGGCCAGGCTGGATGGGTTTGGAGAATCTGGGACAGTGGGAGGTGTCCCTGCCGTGGCAGGGGTGACATGGGATGAACTTTAGGGTCCCTTCCGACCCAAACCAGCGCTGAATTCCATGGCAGGAGGCTCAGGGTCCTCAGAGGGACACCAGAAACTGCAGTCAAATCCAGGTGTTGGTGCACCTCCCACTGCTCTCAGTAACAAACCGAGTTGGTTGGTGGTTTCCTGTCAGTCGTTTTGCCTTTGTGACCTGATTTGCTTGTCAGCATCTCCAGACTGGAGCATTCCAGGCCCTTCCAGGGGTTTTTAACTTAAATGAAGTCTAAGGCATTTCATAACCTCTGCACTCTCCCAAATTGATAGAGCATCACTTTATATCCTGCTGGATGTTGCTGGAGGCTTTAGGATGGTGCAGAGTGCAGTTCAAGCTTTCCCCAGGTTTGGGCTCCTGATCAGCAGAGGAACCCTCAGGGCTAAAGATGGGGCAGTGCAGCACAAAGCTCCGTTTAGGAGAAGACAAAAAGCACTTTTCTTGTACATCCATGGTGTGAACTGCAATCCATTAGAAGAATGGGAGGCAATAAAACACCAATGGTAATCACTGTGTGTAAATTCCCTGCCTTAATTCTGTGCATAATGGGCAATAGCAGGCAGTACCAATTATCCTGTGTTCTCCATTTGCAGAGGTAGCACTAAAGATAATGTTCCTCATTGCAAGTTCTGTTATCTCGAAAAAGAAACAGTTAATTAACCCCATAAAGCCATTAGCAGATCGTTCTTGGTGTTTAGGAGACATCTGGGTTCTGGGAGAGAGACTTGTGCCAGCCAAGGCAGTGAGATGAGCTCCAGGTTGCTCAGAGAATGTGGATTCACGAGGGCAAGTGGTAAATAACAAATAAATAATGATGTTAATGGTCAGGGGGAGGTGGGGAGGGAGCTCTGGGCAGGTGCAGTTGTGACCAAGAATCTCAAAAAGTGGAACTCGTTTTTCTGGAGTGGCTCTGGCTCTCTGCTGCTGTATTGCTGTGGAAGAGGGAATTTCCATGCAAGATTCCCCTTTGGAAAAACACATTTCTGTGGCAGGAAAACATCTTGGGGTCACCATGAATGACACCAACTCTCAATGCTGGGGGGTTTCCCAAAGTGTGGAGTGGGAAGGCTCCTTGTGCTTAATCAAGAAACATTTTCTGTTCAGTGTCACTTTAATGTTGAATAATCAGATGCTTTGTCTCAAGGGTTAATTCACATCGGGCAGCCTGAGAGGATTTCAGAGTTATTTCCTTTTGCTGAGGAACAGAACTGCCCAGGAAAGGTGTGTGCCAGAGCAGGGGAAGGCAGGAACGCTGGGAGCACAGAAGCAGCTCCTGTTTGTTCAGGATTGCTCTCCCAGCAGCCATTGAAGCATCCCTGGGCTCCCAGAGAGGTGCCCCTGGATGCCCCAGTGAGCCCAAAGGATTTGGGGGCTCCAGCACCAAGGTTGGGCTGGATGATCTTGGGGATCTTTTCCCACTGAGATTTCCCCACGGGAGCACCCTCAGCCCCTGCTCTCCTCCCATTGAGTTTCTCTCCATGGGCAGTGAGGCTTTGAGATGTCAATTCGAACTGATTTTTCTTTTCTTTTTATTTTCTACAGCTGCCATCAGCTATTTATAAATGATTACAGAGATGCTGGAGGAAATTAATCTGCTAACCAGATAAAGAGAGTAATATGTGCCTCATTTACTCTGCTCTTTCCTGGCTTTCTCCAAAATCAATTGGACTCTGCCTACTGATGCCTGCTTAATTCCCAAACATTTCTGAGTGGATCAGATATGTCACTCAGAAGTTATTACAATCCATCCAAAAAAAAAGATGCAATTTCTCAAGGTTAGATGATCACTAAGGCCTGACTTGGCTGAAACTTTCTGGAGCAGAAAGTGCTGTTTTTGTAAGGGATTGGAAAAGTTGCTGGGGTTAGTGCATTGTGGGAAAAGATGTTGGATTTCTGCAGAATAGAGATCTCAAATCTGTAATCTTGTGTGCAGTGCCTGCCCCCCCAGGACCTCCAGATCTGTGGGTTTTTAGGGTGATACACAGAATAAGTTCAGCGGCTTCTGTTTCTCAACTGCAGCTCTTTCAATTGTTGAGGTTTTGCTTTTAATTCTGCTGTCCCTCCTCGTGCCCTCCCGGACCCTGCTCTGCCCCTGGGGCACTGCTGCTTTATTCTCCCCCATCTCTGGGGATTTAATTCGCTTTAGTGTCAGTCCCTTCTCCCTGGGGAGCAGTCTGGGCTTGGTGTGTTCAGCCCTGACCTCTCCGTGTGGGTTCCAGTTTGATTTTCATGAATAACAAGCCAGGCTTAGCAGAGCAAGGGTCACCCACTCAGAACCTGCTGCTCCAGCAAACCTGACTGTCCCCTGCTCAGCCTTCATTTATTTGTTTGTTCATTTATTTATCATCTTTCCTTTGGCTTTTTGCCTTCCAAGTGCTTCTCGGTGTAGCTGTGAGCTGTTCTTGGCTCCTTTCACTTTCCCTTTTCCTTCAGTGTCCCCTCCAGTCTGCCTGGGTTGGGCCGGGTCAGATGGAAGGAAATGCAAATTGAGATGTTCACGTTGATCAAACCACGATCCCAAATGATTGTGAATTATCCAGAGGCACAAAAATGTGGAGATCAGGGATTGATGTGTGTTTACAGGGAATGGCTCTGGCCTGACAGCCCAGGGGGGACAGAGCAGGGAGAGGCAGCAGGGAGGAGGAGGAGGAGGAAGAGGAAGGAAATCCTCGTCCTGCAGCCTCCCCTCCTCCCTGCCTGCACTGCCACATCCCAGGGAGCTGGGCTGGAACAGGACATGCAGATCCCACCATCTGCTCCACGAGATTACAAACCTCTTCTTCCTACACTGGGAGAGGGGAAAAAAATTGCTCAAGGGCTGCTGGAGGGAGCAGTGGGAAGGTTCTGGGCAGGATTTTGGGGCTGGTCCCACCCAGGGATGCAACACCTGGAGGGAGGAGATCTCACCTGGATCCTCCCTGAGGACAAAAACTCCCCCTGAGCAGAGCTGGGGTTTTTATTGATGCTCTCAGAGCCTCTGGAGTCACAGGGGCTGGCTGAGCTGGAGGCAGCATCACATCTTAATCAGCAATAATAATGTTTATTTCTTGAAAAGCTGCCTGCTGTAGGCAGACTGGAGATTTCTGCCATTGCATTTTGAGGGAGTGTTCTCACTTTATTTGGGCTTTAATGTGTTGATGTTGTCTTTGGGATGCTGGCCTGTAGAGTCCATCCAGTTTGTGATGGAAGAACTCTTCAAAAAATTAAAATAATGCTTAAAAAATGAGAATCACAAGCAGTAGGGGAGGGGGGGGGGGAAAAAGAATCTTCCCAAAAAAGAATAACCATCTGGATATTTCTGCTGTACCACCTGTGTGTGATTTCTGGGGCCTGCTCAGTAGAAAAAAAAGCCCTGTTTGTGTCTCTTCCCACTTCAAGATGATGGAAAAAACCTGTTTACATCCAATGTTTACTTTCCTGCAGAAAGTTTAGAAATAAATGACTATTTTAGTGTTTAGTATCATGCTCTGTCATAGTCTCAGAGCAGCAATATCCATGCAGGGAAGGAGTGAGTTGTGTTGAGCACCTGGTGGGATGTCTGTGATGAGAAAATCCTTTGCAAAGGCCCTGCAGAGACATTTTTTTTTCCCCCTCTCATTTTTATTAATCAGGAGGAAGGAACCCAAAATGTCGATTTTTATGGGTCAGGTTTTGGGGAAGGGATCCTATATGGGAAAGAGATCATGGGAGCTGCTGAGCAGGGACTGTGCTGGTCAAAAAGGGATTTTTGGGGTGGAGCAGGTGGTGGCAGCTGGGAGCCCAGAATGGGGCCAGGCCCTGGAGCCACCCCAGAATATTCCACATGGAACTCATGGAAATGGGTGCTGCAAATCACTGCCTTCAACAGAGACATAATGTGTTCAGTTTCCATGTGTCCTAATGGGAATTGATGGTGTTCATTTGGGGTTTAATGGAATTCCTGCAGTCCTGCTGCAGTGTAATAGAAAATAATATTCTGTAATTGCGAATCAATTCAGGTAATTCCTATTAATAATTAACACTCCTCTCTCGGAACTGCCTAACATCTATAATTTAGTGCAGGGGGAAGAAGAGCATCTGACAGGGAGGAGAGGCTCGGCTCTGGCTTTCAGGTGTTCCATTTGCTGAGAAAAGAGCAAATTCGGGAGTGGGGCTGGGAGAGGGAGCAGGACAGAGCCAGGAGCTCTCTGGCCACCAGGAAGGGTCATGCTCACCCCAGATGTTTTTTTCTTGCCTTTGCCAGGGTCATGCTCACCCCAGATGTTTTTATCCCCTGCCATTGCCAGGGTCATGCTCACCCCAGATGTTTTTCCCCACTTTTGGAAGGGTGATGCTCACCCCAGATGTTCTTCCCTGCCATTGCCAGGGTGATGCTCACCTTTGGTGGGAGCCTGGCCCCAGATCCCCCTGCCCGACGTCCCCTGGGTGTCCCTGGCTGCCAGGGACGTGTCTGCCCCGGAGTTTCAGCTCACACAGAGCCCAGCCCAGCCCCAGGCTCTGTCCTGGGTGTGAAGAGCCATTTGCTTCCTCCAGAGGTGGCAGTGCCAGCACTCGCTGTCACCTCGCTGTCCCCAGGACAGGACCTTGTCACCTCTGCCAGCATTGATTTCAGACTTCTGGAGGAAAAGCCTCTCTGGCTGCTGTGCTTGATCCCTGCTCTGAACACAGCAGGGTCTAAACAAAATTAAATTCTTCTGGTCCCCAGCACCTGCTTGTCCTTCCCAGCCCACCCGAGGGTGCATGAGATGAAACAGCCGTGGGTTTGTGTCTGTCTGGGGCATTGCACAAAGCCCAGGGAAGCTCTGGGATCTGTAGGAGGAGAGAGCCCAGCAGTTCGTGGCTCTGGCTCTGAATTTCCCAGTTCAGGAGCAGTGGTTCCCAGAGAGAACGGCAGCACAAAACGCATTTCAGCTGATAAGTGATGGCACTGCATTGTGAGTGTTTCAATTGAGAAGCCTTTTTGTTCAGGAGCCTTGTACATTAGTGGCATTTAACAGCACAAGCACCCATTTTCCTTTCATTTTCCAGCCACCAATTCAAAATAATTAAAAAATAATTCCCCCGAACGCAACTTTTCTCTGTTTTTACAATGAGATTATTAAGCAGTGTCACTTCAACAGTAGCTCCCTTCCTCATTATTCATTCAGGTCCACAGAAATCCTCCCTTCTTTTTAATTACTCTTTGACATTTGCTCTACAGTATTTTATAGCAACCAGTTCTTGGTTTTGCTTTTTTTCCCCCATTTCCTCCATTAAGCTGAGAGACTGAACTGCTGCTGACAGAAACTTTCAGTGACTTTGAGAGTGGCAAAAATCTCTGTTTTAAGTCTTGAGCTGGGGAGGGAGGCTCAGTCCTGCTGTGGCTCCACCTGAGGAATTTACCCAGAGCTTTCTGTCGAGCTTGCTGGTGTCGGGGAAGGATTTATGAATTCCAAGTTAAATGTTCCTTCTGCATCCCCAGACTGGTATTTCACATGCACCTTCCTCCTGTTTCAAGCAGCAAATGGCATTAATTTCATCTTGAGAGCTCAATTTCAGCAGGTACTACTTAGCAGAGTTGGTTGTTTTCAAATAAATAAGGTGCATTATCCGTTTGATCAGCAGGAGGAAGGATGTGATTTTAATCAATGAGATAATTTGAGGTTTCTTGCCCCAGCTGATGGGGATAATTTTGTCAGTCTGAAATGTGTGCCCTGTTTGGAATTGTTTCACCACTTGTTTCTTTCCAAGGCACCCAGACATCACAGAGAACATTTTTGCATGTGTGTGCTTAATATAGCCTGTGTAAGACAGCCTCAAAGTAGGGCAGCACTGGGGAGGGTGTGATGAGCCTGCTCCAGACTAGCAGCCCCATAATATCCCTAAAAGCTTATCTGAAACCATAAAATAAACCGTTCTGAGGAGAAAACTGACATTCCCTGGAAAACAGAGGGGAGAAAAAGAGAATAATTGAAGTGAAAGCGGAACGTCTGCTTTGAAATGTTCAGCACGGTGACAGGGAGAGGGAACTTCAGAGGGAGACGATTCAGGAGGAAATTTCAAAGCCTCGGGTAGATGGAGAGGTTCTAAACCCGTTCCCTGGAGGCTGCAGGTGAGGGATCAGCCCCGGGTGTTGCTGTGCTCACACGGGAGGGGTGCATCCACCCCGCTCTTTGCAGGATGAAGGTGGGCAGGGCACTGTGGGGTCTCAGTGATGATTTCTGAGCCCTTCCTGCAGTGCCCGTGCTCCCAGGTCACCCCTGGGTGCTCCCACTTTGGGATGGGTTTAGTGGCCAGGCTGAGGTGGCACCTGATGATCTCAGAGGGTCCCTGTGATCCCTCCCCCGTGGTGGAGCCAGGGATGATTTTGTGTCTTACGATGTTTGTCAGTGGTAGGGAGTGATGCCTTGGGTTTTAGCTTTTCTGTTTTTCAGAATCTCTGCTGCTTGGTAACTCTGAAACTTCATGTCAGGTGTTAGTGAGTTCTCTTCACAGGGTGGTGACAAAACAATTCCTTCCCAGCTGGAGAAACAAGGACACCCAGTACCCAAAAATCATAAACATAGAGTGAGGGAAATGGGGCAAACCTGGGGGCTGAGACTTCATAGCCTGGGGCTGTGGGTGGATCATTGACCCCAAGATGAACCAAAACTTATCAAAGTGTAAAACTCGTGACCAGGATCCATCTGGGATTTGATTTGGGTGCAGCCCTGGCTGGGCTCTTGCACTGCCCAAGGTGAATCCTTTCAATAAATCCCTATTTTATCCGTTCAATAAATCCCTATTTTATCCCTTTTGCTCTGCCTGGTCTCTGTTCCAGCTCAGCCTTTCCAGGCATGGAGAGAACCCCCAGAGCCAGGGTCCAGCACCCTGCAGTGCCATGGGGGCAGCTCCTCTGCTTCCCACCAGGGAGCTGCTGCTTCAGGAGCACTAAATCAGCTGTGAAAGCAGGGAGAAATTATTGAAATGTGCTTGTTCTTAGAGCTTGGGCAGCCTCAGCTCAGGAGGGCCCCGGTTCTGTGCAGGGGCTGGTTCTGGTTGGATTGGGGGGGGTCTGTGAGCCCAGGCTGTACAGGAGGAGCCCCTGGTGACAGGGACAAGGTGCTGGCTCTGCATTCAGCTGTGCCCTCCCTCTGCAGCCTGCACCTGGCCCAACCCTGCAGCCCCAGGTGATTGCAGGGGTGTGGGTGCAGCCAGGACATAGCTGAGAGCAGCCCTGGCTCCTCCAGGGGCTGGTGAGGGGGGGTCTGCAGCAGGAAATACGGCAAGGAATGGGGAATTGTGGCAGGGGATGGGGAAATGGTGACCAGGAATGGGAATGGTGGCAGGGGATGGGGGAATGGTGACCAGGAATGGGGGAATTGTGACAGGGAAGGGGGGAATGGTGACCAGGAATAGGGATGAGGGAATTGTGACCAGGAATGGGAGTGGTGACAGGGGATGGGGGAATTGTGAGAGGGGATGGGGGAATTGTGACAGGGGATGGGAATTGTGCCCAGGAATGGGGATGGGGAAATGGTGCCTAGGAATGGGAATGGGGGAATTGTGACAAGGAAGGGGGGAATGGTGCCCAGGAATGGGAATGGGGGAATTGTGACAGGGAAGGGGGGAATGGTGCCCAGGAATGGGAATGGTGCCCAGGAATGCTGTGAGTGCAGCCCTGCTGAGCTGCTGTGGCCGTGGCAGCAGGCAGGGCCATCGTGTGCTATCATCTTCTAAACAAATTAATGCCTTGGGCACCCAGTACAGTAGGGAAGCAACTGATTTGATTTCAAGTGAGCTGTTTTTATAGGGGTTTGGAGGACACAATTGCTGGCAGAGCACTGCTTAGATGAAAAGTGCCATTTTTGATACTGTTCTTTCTGAAGTGGGTTCAGGTAAAGAAAAACCTTCATTATCATGTGAGTTGTAATAACAGCTCCTCTTCAGGCTGGGCTGAGCTGCAGTGAATAATAATCCTGCTGGGTGGGAACAGGGTCCCTGGGTAGGGAAAATCAGTTCCATTCTTATTTATAGTAACGTTTTCTGTTCAAGCTGCAAGGTGCAGCGAGGGGTCAGTGAGCCCAAATGAGCTCATTAACGAGAACGCACTGACCTGGTTCTCGTGGAATCTCAGAATCTGTCAGGATGGAAAAGACCTCCAAGATCAAGTCCAGCCTTGGTGCAAGAAGAAAGGAAGGAGGAGCAGCAGCATCTGCCCTGCTCTGGGGGGGCTGGGGACAGGGGATGGGGGGACAGGACACAGGGAATGGCTCCCAGTGCCAGAGGGCAGGGAGGGGTGGGACATTGGGATGGAATTCCCAGAACAGGGAAATCTGCTCCTGGATCCCTGGCAGTGTCCCAGGCCAGGTTGGACAGTGGGAGGTGTCCCTGCCATGGTAGGGGTGGCACTGGGTGACCTTTGCTGTCCCTTCCAGCCCAGGCTGGCACTCCTTGCACGGGGCTCAGCAGGGCTCCCTCAGCTCTCTCCATCCTCAGGGGTGCAGCAGGAGCAGGTGAAGACACGAGCAGGGGTTAAATAAGAGAAGTGTCAGCTCAGAACATCCCACTTCCCTCGCAGGAAAAGCCAGTTAACACAATCAGAGGAGCTGTGATTAGATTCAGCCCCGGTGCCTGTGACTGTGATACTCCTACTGGGAGCATGCAGGGGGAGGGAATAAATAAATTGCTAATTTTTTACCCTCTTAGCTGCCAGCCCTGGCAATGCCTGCCCAGTGAGACAGAGGAGATTGAAATATATGAACCTGTGGCAGAGCTTCTTTAATATTCCCAGAGCCCAGCTCGGGAGCTCTGCTGCTCCTGGGGTGACAGATCCATCATAGGCAGCAAAATGCAATTTAAATACTCTCATGGCAGGAAAGTTATAGGGTCTGAAACTTCAGTGTTTCTGAGTTACCTTTCCCTAATGACGTTTTTAAAGCTGTGGAGGATGTTTGTGTTCTCATTTGGAAGCAGAGGGAGGTGTGGGGGAGATGCCTTCGAGGGGGGAATTGTTTCCCAGTGTTCCCTTCCCTGTGTGCTGTCCCTGCATCTGCAGCCACTGCCCCTCTCCAGGGGTGAACCCACTAAAACCTCGGTGCAAAACGCTGAGATTTTCTCCCCCATGTGTGACTGGTGGCTGTGGGATTGCAGCAGGGTCAGAGCACCCACGGCTGAGAGTGGGAGCAGGGGATGCTCAGCCCAGGGACCCTCCCTGGAATTCCTGCAGGAATTGTTCCCTCCTTTCCCTCTCGTCTGCCAGATCCCCTCAGAGCTGCCTGTGGCCTGCATCCCCAAGCATGTAACCTTTTATTTTCACTTTGAAAATTCAAATTAGTCATTCTTGAGCATCTCCAAGCTGTGATGACTCACAGCTCCTGCACAGAGCTGCTCTTGCTCAGGCCTGATTTGGGAGATGCATTCTTCCCCACATCATTATCATGTTGGAGAGATCTCCCCCTTTCTCTGGGAAATGTCATGCTTCTCCAAATGAATCCACTCTGAGCTGAGAACTGTATAAAACCCCATCAAAATGGGGACAAATCCAAAGACCAAAAGCCTCGGGTGTGTGTTCTGACTTGGAAATGTAAAAGCCTTGGAGCGATTTATCATCTTTTTATTGGGGAAAAAAAATTATAGTGAGGAATAATTGAGAGGAGGAGAGGGTGCAAAGTGGAGAGGTTTTGGTCAGGTGTTTCCATATCCACATGTCCCATTTTTCATGACTGGGATGTTCTCTTGCTGTGGGTAAGATTCACCCCGGGGTTAAAGCTTCCCTCTGGGAGCCTTTCCACATCGCTGCTTTTTCCTTTGCAAGTGTAACTATTGATTTTGGACTGAATAATATTTTTAAAAAGGCTTCGAGGGGCATAATAAACCAGGAAGGAGCTTTGCTGTGATATATCAACCTATAATCTGTAAATCAATGAAAAACTTTATTTAACGGCCTGAGAACTAAATGAATTCAATGTAATTAGCGCTGCAAGCTGTAAAGGATATTTATGAGAATTAAATTTTAATATGTATTTCCTGAAGGCACCATAAAGCTGCTTCTCCCTTAAACAAAGGTGGCACGTCCTGTTTGTGGCCTGCAGGAGGTGGGGATGGATTTGTCAGGAATTCTGTGATCCCAGCACTGCGTTTTTCTCACAGGGATGCTTCCTGCTGTTGATATTCTCAACGAGAGACCCTGAGCTTTCAGGGAAATACATTTGAATGCATATTTTTAGGTATTTTATGTATTTAATATGCATCATCTTCTTTCTCCTGGAGTTTTTCCCGTCTCCAGGTTCTCAGGGAATCTCCTTCCCTTTGCTGCAGGTCTCAGTGCCCAGCTGGTGCCAAGGGCCAGGATCAGAGCAGGGAATGTCCCCTCCAAGCTGTTTGATTTTCCTGGATTGCTGCTTCTGTTTGACCCTGCTGCTTTGGGCTTCGTGGGGGTTGGTCCAAAACCTTTGCTGGTGTTGGCAAATAACTGCTAAATCCCTTCAGTGCTTGGAGAGCTGTAAATGAGCAGCGTTGCTCAACAGCTCCATTGTTTTATTGTTTCAGAGGAAAAGCTCCATTAGCAGAAAAAATAAAATATAGACTGCAAGGATTGCTGCAGTTAAATTTTACTGTAAAATTTGCCTAGAATGAGTTTCAGATGAGCTTTTCCTTCTGGGTGTATGGGCTGCAGAGCAGTGAGGAGGGGAGAATAATTAAGGTTGGAAAACACCTCCAAGAACATCAATCCAACCCCATGTCCTCGAAACCACATCCCAGAGTGTCTGCTCAATGTTTGAGGCTTCCACCACCAGCCTGGGCCACTCTTTGAGGGGAGAAATTCCTCCTGATGTCCAGCCTGAGTTCCCACAACCACCCTGGGACAAGCTTTACCTTCCTTCTGCTCTGCTGTGCTTCCTTTTTATTTGTATTTGATTTTTTTTTTTCTTTTCATGCTGGCGTGCTTTGAACACAGCCCCAGTGCTCGTGGCCCTTTGCAGGCTGCACACCTCGCACTCCCAGATTGCAGTCCCGTGTTTGAAGTGCTGTGTGAAGGACTCAGCCGGGGAAAATCCTTGGCATTTCTCACAGTTCTCAGAGCTGGATTTCTCATCTCTGTTCTTCACCTCGCGGTGCTTTGGGGCTTTCTTTGAGTTGAACAATTAAATATGAATCAAAAGCCTCTTGGTGCTCTGGCATCCCTTGGAGCTGGTGGGTTCCTGCTTTCCCTGGAGGTGCAGGAGGGCAGCCCTGGCAGGGACAGGCACAGCCCTGCCCTGGCAGGGGACAAAAGGGGCTCGGGGGGGACCCTGTGGCTCTGCACAACTCCTGACAGGAGGGGACAGCCGAGGGGATTTGGGATCTGGGAACAGGGACAGGACAAGGAACGGCCTCAGGCTGTGCTGGGGAGCTCCAAGCTGAATATCAGGAATCATTTCTCATGGAAAGGCTGCCCAGCCCTGGCACAGCTGCCCAGGGGGGTGATGGGGTCCCCATCCCTGGGGGATTTCAAAGCCCTGTGGATGTCACAGTCTGGTGGTGCACACAGCAGTGCTGCTGGGCTCACAGGCATCTTGGAGATCTTTTTCACCAATTTCTTACCAGTTCCATGATTTTATTGACACACCAAAAACTGCTCGTTGGTCTCTGATTTTCCCCCAGGAGTAGCAGGACAGTGGCAGCCTGGGCTCTGTGTGCTGTTAACCTTGAAAATTGCATTTCTACTCCTGCTTAGCCTTCCACAGGAGACTGTGGGAGCTGCTGGTTTTCTCTGATCCACTTTGGGTAGAGTGCCTAAATCCCTGCAATTTGTGCCTGTGGGTTTGGGTCAGTCAGGCATGAGCATGTGTTTGATTTGGGGTGAGCTGTGTCACAGAGTCCCAGAGTGGTTTGGGTTGAAAGGGACCTTAGAGATCACCTCGTCCAAACCCTTCAGTGGCATTTTTGTGTTCCTGGCTCCTCAAGGTGCTCCAGGTGCAGCAGCACTGGGCACTGGGTGGGTTTCTGGTACTCCAGCAATAACAGGGAATTTTGAAAGAACGATTCAGCCACCATATGGACAGAATAAATCTGCTGAGCTCATTTGTATGTGTTGGAATTATTTAAAAATTTCTGCCTGATCTAAACCTGGGCTGGCAGTGCCTGAGAGTGGAGTTGGTGCCTGGTGCAGCTTGTGGGGAGCTCACACCTGGCTGGGTTCGGTGTGAGCCTGTAATAAAAGATCTTTATTGGCTTATGAAACTTATGGAGCAGAGAGAATCGGTAGCAGACAGAGAATTTTGGCAAGTCACCTTGCAAACTTTGTGTTCCTTTGTTTGCACAAGAGCAAGTGAAGTGCTTGCAAATGCAGATTTCCTACCCTGCAGGGAGAGCTGAGGGGACAGAGAGTCCTGACCCCGAGGGCTGCTGAGGGATGAGGAGACAAACTCTGCTGCCTTTGAGCAGTTTGTGCATTTCCCATGGGCCACGACTGCTGGGGAGCTGCACATCAGGGGCACGGGGCACTGCAAAGTGCTGCTGTTCGTGGGCAGCCAACGCTGACTTGCGTTTTCTTTATATTGAACCCATAAAGCTTCGTGATGAGCCTCGGCTCTGCACTTCCAGTGCCACCTCCTGAGCCTGGGGCATCCTGGGGAGCTCTGAGCCTGCTCTGGGCTGGCTTTTCCTGAGCCTGGGGCATCCTGGGGAGCTCTGAGCCTGCTCTGGGCTGGCTTTTCCTGAGCCTTAGGACACTGCAGGGAGCTCTGAGCCTGCTCTGGGCTGGCTTTTCCTGAGCCTGGGACATTGCAGGGAGCTCGAGTTTGGGTTTTCCTGAGCCTGGGACATCCTGGGGAGCTCTAGTTTGGGTTTTCCTGAGCCTGGGACATTGCAGGGAGCTCGAGTTTGGGTTTTCCTGAGCCTGGGACATCCTGGGGAGCTCTGGGCTGGCTTTTCCAGAGCCCAGAACAGGACAGCCTGCCTGGAACCTCCCCTCAGCCTTGCTTGCTGTGAATAACCCAGCTTTGATGGTCTTTCTATCAAAGATCCGTTTTGTTTTAAGTGGTGGTTTTGTTTAAAAAGTGCAGTTTTGTGATAAGTAAATCGCTCTCATTTTCTCCTAATGATAGAGTACAGTAATATTGTTAAATTTGCTTTTCCATTTATGCACCATCATTTTGAAATCAGATCTGAAAACATCTTTTACCTTCAAACCTTTATTTTGCCTTCCCTTTGATTCCTGGCATTTATTATCCATATCATTTAATTACACATAAGGCACTTTGCAGCAGAGCCCCTGTGAAGGAGGGGTTTTACAGCAGCTTTGGCTTGGGCTCCACTGGAATTGTAATTTTTTTATTTTTTTTTTCTCTCTCCTCAAAGCTCAATTCAGCATTTCAATGCACGAGGGCTCGTGCTCATTCTTGCACCATTTCCTGCAGTCACAGCCTGATGGGATTGATGGATCAGTGTCTGTGCCTGGGGGGATGAGGCTTCCCGAGCCCTGTGCCCTCGGTCCTGTCCCCTCTGGGCACTCCAGGCTCCTTCCAGGTGCCACGTGTCCCTCTGTTTGGTCACACTCCTGTTCCTGCCTGGGACAGGTGGCAGAGGAAGAGGAGCAGGAGGCACAATCGATTCCCAGCCTGTCCTTGGCCAGGAGCTTTGGCTCTGTCCTGCAAGGGGGGCTCAGCCCCACGCTCCTGCCAGCTGGGAGGGGCTGGCATCTGCCCAGGGCCACCTGCCATGGCCACAGGGCCCTTCTGGGGACAAGGGGTCAGTGCAGCCCGGGCTGGGCTGGCCCCCACAGCTGCTGCCCCACGGTCCTGTGGCCACTCAAAGGTGGGATAAATGGTGAGGAACTGAATGAGGATTGCTGCAGTGCCTGTGATGGGCTGGTCACCAGCTGTGGGTGGATGCTGGGGGGACCTCCTGGTGCTCCTGAATCCATCCTGGCAGAGGATGCTCGTTTCCCCTCTCATTTCACTCTCCAGCTTCCTTTGTGGTCCTTTTAGAGACAGCAAATGCCCTTTGATCCTCCCAGCCTCGAGGGCACTCTGTGCCCGTGTTCTGGCAGAGCTCCCACGAGAGTTGGTGCTGCAGGACCATCCCAGAGGGATGTGGGGACACTGGCAGGGCCCTCATTAGCTGGGAAATCTCACCCTGGCAGTCTCAGCTGGCACCAAACTGAAGCAGGGCTGCCCCTGAGGATGCTCCATGGGAAGGTGGAGCACTCCATCCTCTTCCTCAGCATCTTAGGTGCAGCCTGGAATCAGCTGCAAAGGAACTTCAGCCTCTGCTTCATCTGCAGGGAAGTTGGAGCTGTTTAATACGTGGAGTAGAAGAATCAGCAGCACTCCAAGTGTGGCAGGCTCAGGTTGGCTCTCTGAGAGTAGGTTTGCATTTAGAAGTGGGAAGGATGAGGAGTGGATTGATATTTATTGCAGCACACAGGAAGGCAGATCAATGCTGCAGCACACCCTCGCCATGCCCAGGAGCCAGGCTGCGAGTCTGGCTTGAATCACTGATGGAGCTTCCCAGGAATGATGGGCAATAATCAGGGAGATGAAAAGAAAACAGAGAACAGAGGCAGTTCAGTAAATCGAGGTGGCTCTGCTGAGTAGGCAGTGGTGAGTGTGGAGCTGCAGCCTGTGACTGATGCCTCTGATAATTAAATATTCTTGGATCTCTGTGAGTGTTGCCATTGATAATTAAACATTCTTGGGTGTTTGTGCACGAGGGTGGTGCCAGCCTCGGAGGTGGGTAAGGGTGTGTGAGTGAGCCCAGGAGCTCCCCAGGACTGAGCAGCAGCCCTGGGAGGGGTCCAGGGGGATTGGAGGGGCTGAGGCTTGGGCTGAGCATCCCCAGGGCAGGTGAGACCCCGTGCTGGGGCTGCCCTGAGCTCCTCATCCTCCCCAGGGCACCAGGGCAGCCACTGCCTCAGCCCTGCCCTTCAGGGTCCCTGTGACAGCCCAGGAGCTGTGCCAGGGATGGGACACTCACCTGCTGGCCCTCACCTGGCCCTTCTGCTGTGGGTGTGGTGGAGGAGAAGAAAAGAGAGATGAGAGGGATGGTGGCAGCAGAGAGTGGGAGAGCAGACGGGATTTTGTTTGTAGGGGAGGGAGGATGAGCCAAGGATTGGGATGAGGACGTGGCAAGTGCCCAGAGCCCCCAGGGAGCTGTGGCAGCCCCAGCCCGGGGGCTCCCTGGTGAGGAGGGCAGCAGGCTCTGGCAGCTCCCTCCTTCCCCAGCAGTGCAGAAGGTGGCAGAGACATTGTTTAAAGCATCTGCTTCAGTATTTCTGAAGCTGTTGCTGGATTCATTCCAGATGAATCTAAATTGGAAGGTGTTGCAAGTGCCAGATGGAGCAGGGATGTGTAAGGGAGAAGTATGAAAGGCTTGGAATCACAGGCAGTGTCTTTAAAGAGAGCCAGGAGAAGAAAAGCTGAACAGGCCTTGAGGGGCAGGAAGCAAAGACCTGGTCCTTGGTGGGAAAGAGGAAGATGAAAGGATCATGAAAAAGGATCCAGGCAGCTGCAAGGCAGGTCAGAGCAATTTCAGTGCTGGTTTTGGGCTGGATGTGCCTGGTTTATTGTTCCTGAGCACTTTTGTTCAATTTTAGCCTGTTAGCCCTGCTGCAGCTTTGATGAACGAGAAGAGAGAGAATCAAATTCACGTTCCTGCCTCAGCCCTGGCCTGAGCTCCTCATCCTCTCCAAATCATGGAATCCTTTAGGCTGGAAAAGCCCTCTGAGATCCAGTCCAGCCATTATCACCACTGACCTTGTCCCCATGAGTCTTGGACACTTCCAGGGATGGTGATTCCACCTTTCCCTGGGCAGCTGTGCCAGGCCTTGGGCAAACTTCTCATGATGAAATTTTTCCTCATGTCCAATCTGCCCACGCCCTGGCACAAGCTGGGGCTGTTTCCTGCTGTCCTGTTGATCAGAAAGTTTGGGGAGCATCCATCCAGAGTCTGACCTGCTGCTCCCCTCTGGGCTGTGTCTGTAGGAAAGCTGGGATTTGGGAATCATTCCTTGGGAGAAGGTGCAGAGGATCAGGAGAATTTCGGTTTCTGTGCAAGCCATCCTGGCCCTTTCAGTGAGTGCTGATGGGTTGGACCCGTGGGTGCTCATCTGATTGAGGAGTTTGGGTGCCCATCCCAGCAGAGCCAGGCTCTGATTCCACGTTCATCCTGCAGGAAAGTCATTAATTAATAGCAATTATCTCAGGGAACAATTTCCACAAGCCTCTTCCAGCTTTCAGTCAGTGTCCCTTCTGGAAAAATGAATCTTCTGAAACGCAGTGAGACTGCTTTTCACCCCCAGAATGGTTATTTGTTCAATTCTTCTCTGTTGGCATTACCAGGGAAATGATGGTGTCTCGAGGCTGCACTGCAGTCTTACTTTCTGTTTCTATCATAATAATAATTATAATAATGATAATAATGTGTAATACAGTGTCCAGCACTTCCAGAGGGATTTGTCAACACCACCAAAGGAATAAATGTATCATTATTCAGATAATGTCAGTAAACCATGGCATTGGGGCTGCACTCACACAAAGTCAAGAGCTGCTCCATGTCCCACTGTGCAGCTCTGGGAATGTCCCAGAGCTCCAGAGCAGCCCCTGGGCTTTGGCCAGGGCCCAGCCCAGCCCTCCTCATCCCCGCCTTTAACTCATCCGGGTGAATCGAGGATGGTCTGACCAGCAGGTGGAAGCAGAGAAAAAAAACCTCTCCAAAGCTCCTGTGCTTGCACGCTGCTCCCTGAGAGGCTGGCGTTTAAAATTGGAGATCATTAAAATCCTGTAGCATTTCCTGAGCTTTGCATCTGGTCCAGCACAGCCTCATCTGAGTGATTTTAAACATGATTTTTAACGTGATTTTTGACATCTTCCTCTATCACTTATCACCAGAGGGCTTTTTGCTTTATGTAGTTTTTTCCTACTTCTGGAAAACAGATTTGTGCTTCGCCCTTGTGTTTGTGTTATTTGTTACATTGTGCTGCTGTTTCCCTGGAGTATAAAATATTTCTGAGAAGCATCAGGCCCAGGGTTAGTGCAGGTTTCAGTCAGGTCCTGGGGGTAGAGGGTGGTGGCAGGATGGAGGTCAGGTTTGATGGTTTCAGGAGCCTGGGCTATCACTGGGAGTGTTTCTAGCAGGCATTTGACTAAAAACTAAACCACAACGAGTTCCACCTCAGCATGAGGAAGAATTTCTTTCCATGGAGGGGGCAGAGCTCTGGAGCAGCTGCCCAGGGAATGCTGGAATTTTCCTTTCTGGAGACATCCCAAACCCACCTGGACGTGTTCCTGTGTGACCCTGCCTGGGCAGGGGGTGGAGGGATCATCTCCAGAGGTCCCTTCCAGCCCCAAATATTCTGGGATTCTGTGATTTGCCTGCTGGAAGGTGTCCTGCCCTCTGCTCCCATCTTCCCCTTTCAATTAAAAGATGAGTCTTTGCCATGGAGTGAGAGTTTGTGGGTGCTGGGTTTGGGCTGGGCTTTGGGGGTGTGCTCGTGGTGTCTGGGAATTCACCCCCATAACCAGCCCTGGCTGGCATGTGGGACACTCAGGGCTGAGGATCTGCAGGTCCTGGTGAATGAAATCATGGTGCACCCCAAGCACTGGTCACCTCCAGGAGCAGAAGGGATGTTGTAGCCGTGTTCTCCATCAGTGTAACTCAGTGGTGGATCTAAATGCATGGAATGGTTCTTTTTCCTCAGGAAAAGGTTTAATTCCTTTGTCTCTGCAGAGTTTTTAGCTGTCTCATTTCCAAGTATTGGCTGTGTTTGCAGAGGGGTAAAAAAGCATTGCGAAAGGAAATAAATAGCAAAATGTAATGCTTTATGCATAATAAAAGTGCATTTAAGCTCTAACATGTCATATAATCGTTCAGCCATGTCACAGACTGATGAATTCCTGAGCACAGACACTTCAAAGGGGAGTATCAATGTGAAATCTGGAATAAAGATCCCAAACCAGGAGCCAGCTCATTGGTTTAATGGGACTTTCTGTCTCTCAGTGTTCAATGCTCCACGCTTGGGAGTTCAGGAGATCACAAACTTCCCTGAGCTCAGGCTGTGCTGAAGGAAGCTCCGTGTGGATTTTACAGCAGAATATTTATACCAGGAGGGAAAGGCTGCTTTTATTCTTAAAATATTTACAGATTTCTATGATTTTTTTACAGGGGGAAAATGAACCTTGTTAGTGTCAGCTGAGGCGTGGCAGAGCTCTCTAGCAGTTGTTCTCACTCCCTTATTAGGGAGATCTTCATATCAATCCCGGGTTTATGGATTGTAATGGAGCTGCTGTAACAGCAGTAATTGGGGAAATTAGTTTGGACGGTGGCATTAATATTCATGCATCCCTGCAACAGCTCCCTGCTAATTAGTGTCTCTTCCTGCTGGATGATGGTGGCAGAATGGGGTGGGATGAATCTCTGGGGTTAACTGGTGCTCAGAGTGGTCACAAGTGTGAGCTGCAGGGCTGGGTCATTGCCAGGAGGAGCCCAGGGTGGGTCTGGAGAGCCCCAAAACCCGGGGGTGAGTCTGGGGACCCCCAAAACCCAGGGCCAGGGGAGGCTGTGGGCAAGCAGGAGTCCCGTTTTGGCTGGCACTGCTGTGCTGGAGGCAGGAGAGCTCTGCTGGGATCACTCCTCTGCACTGGCCTAGATTTGGGAGAGATGCTCAGAGAGTTTTCTCCATCTCTCATTTCCATCCTGCAGGGTACCAGGGGGACAATCTGCCTTTGCTGTGATATTTTCTTTGCTTTTCCCCTCTCACTGAGAGCTGTAAAATGCTCATGGTGAGGTTGGTGCCTTCAGTCTGGGGACAGCAGAGTGGGGACAGGGTTGGGAATGGATCAGTAGGTGTGGAACTCTGCCACAGAGGGTTTGGGGACACAGAATTTGTACAGCAGGGCTGCTGGAGCCAGCCATGCAGCAGGGTCCCCTGGGCTGGTCCCCAGGGATGGGACAGGAAGGTTCTCCACTGTCACCTCCACACTTCTGGGGGCTGGGGTTGGCTCAGGGACACCTTCAGGAGAGGAACTTGCCAGGAGATCTGCACGGCTCTTGCTGGCTCATTGAACAGAAATGTGGTTGAGAGGGATGGTAAAGGAGCACATCCAGATCATTCCCATAATACTCTGATGTGTTTCTCTCACTTGGGAAGCATGGGAGGTGGTGAGTGAGGAAGGAAAGGGATTTAAGGAGCATTTGTGTCTTGGGTGCTGAGCTGGGCCAGGCACCTTCCTTGGGGTGGTGGATGGAGGGATGGATTTGCCATTTCTTGGGGGGGATGCATGGATGGATTTTCCATTCCTTGGGGGGATGCATGGATGGGTGGATTTTCCATTCCTTGGGGGGATGCATGGATGGGTGGATTTTCCATTTCTTGGGGGGATGCATGGATGGGTGGATTTTCCATTCCTTGGGGGCATGCATGCATGGATTTGCCATTTCCCTATGGTGGGCATCCCTGGGCCAGCAGAGCCCCTGTGCCCTGGCCTGGGGGCAGTGCCAGCCTGGGGGCAGTGCCAGCCTGGGGGCAGTGCCAGCCTGGCTCTCCCAGGGTGCAGGTGATGAGGAGAATGCAGCAGCATTGCAGGGATGTCTGCACTAATTAATCCAGGCTCTCTTTGGGATTGCTCTCCATCTCTCAGCTCTCCTTCCTTTCTGTCCCACCTGGCTGGAGCTGGGTTGGGATGGGATCCACCCCCACACGAGCTGGGACCCTACAACAACACAGACAATCCTTTTCAATTCCTTCCCACCCCCCCTTGTTTTTCTTTCCCTTTCCCTGGCAGAAGGGAAGCGTTGTGCTTCGCTCAGCCTCTTTCACAAACAAAGGAATAAATAAAATAAAGCCATAAGTGATTGCAGCAGTTCTCTGGGAAGCTTGGAAGGAAGAAATAATGAGAAAATGCTATTAGTTCTATTTTTAAAGAGTTGAGAGCTGTGTGATGCCATGGAGATGGGATTGGTGTGAGCACCTGGGTGGATATAAATCTCCTGTGTGTCTGGGATAATGCAGATGGACCGGGACAGTGTGGAAAGGATTTCTGTTTATTGAGTTTCCCTGTCAGCTTCCTGTTATTAAACATGGTGATTCCCAAGCTGTCAGAATGGATGTTAAAATCTTCTGGCATTTCTGCCTGCAGAAAAGTCTGCAGGAAGACAAATCCCATGAATGATGTGGCTCCACATGTGTTCCCCAGTGCCAAGGGGGGCTGGGAGTGGGGCAGGGACCCCCCAGCTCTGCAGCTGAGGGTGTGTGGCACCTGTGCCACCCCAGGGATGTCCTGCCTGTGCCCACGGGTGTCACCCAGTCCCCAGGGAGTACCTGGAGTGGGTGTTGTGATAGTGGAGAGGGGCTCACAACCCTCCTGCAGCTCCACGGAGCCCCTGAGCCGCTGGGTGAGAGATGTTTGAGGGATATTTGGGGGTTTTATTGGGGCAGGTTTGGAGCCCAGGGAGGTGGCAGCACCCCCTGGGCAATGAGGGATGGCTGCTGGGGCTCCCTGGGCACTGCCAGTCCCCAGCCAGGGACAATCCTGCTCCTCAGGGCTGGCAGTGATGCTCAGGGAATTCGGGATAGCCCCGGAGCTCTGGTGTTCAGGAGTGGGCAGAAGCAGCAGGAACAGCAAGAGGCTTGAGTCACTGGGCTGTGACCATCTAATGACTCTGTATACAAATTAGATGGATTCACAGGGTGCTTATCTAAATGAGGTTGCCATTTTACAATGCTAATTTTCCTGTTGGTTGCTTGTGATACCAGAACATAGCATTAAAAAAAAAACCAAAAAAAACCCCAAACCATTTCTGTGCTCGTGGGCTCCTGAGCCTGGGCACACTGCAGGGTGAGCACAAGCTGGAGCTGCTGCTCCCAGCCCAGAGCTCCACTGCAGTAATTAGCAGCGACTCTGCACATCTTGATGAAGAATGCACAGGGGGCTTGTTCCTCTGTGCTTTTGCCCTCCAGAGGAATAAATAACTGGAGGGAAGGGAATTGAAAGGAGATGTAATGAAGGAGAAGGAAATAAACCCTGTGTGTGTTCCTAAGGCTGGCAGGGAGGGATCTGACAGACACTGGTGAGAGATGAGGGTAAGGGGGTGGCATCCAAAAACATCCCCATAAAATGCTGCTGTGCCACGGAGTGAGAGCAGGAGGTGCAGAAGTGTTTGGAGAAATATCTGGGGTTTTATTTGTCCCTCGGGGGCAGTGAGAAATGTGGGCAGTGTGAGCATTTAGTGTTCCTGGAGTGCTGCGTTCCTTTAGACTCTCAGCGTGTTTCAAGTGGAGAGCAAAGCCCCCTTGTCCCTCCCCTTCTCCCTCTCCTGGGTCTGAGGGAACAGGGCTGGAAGGGCAGAGCTGTTCTTGCAGGGAGCTCCAGGCTGCTGCAGCTTGGCTGATTCCTGACAAGGATGGCCCTGCTGCTCAGGGATTAATGGGGACATCCCATCTCCCATCCCATCTCCCATCCCATCTCCCATCCCACGGTGCTGCTGCCCCTGTCCAGGAGAGCTGATGATGGGCCAGAATGATCTGACACCAACGTTCTGCATAAACTCCTTTTCAGAAATAGCTATTCAGTCAGAAGTTAAAAAAATAAAAACCAAAAAAAAAAAAAAAAAAGTGTTGATTTAGGGTGTAAACTGAGCATGCATAAACATGAGGTGATCTCCAGAGGCACGGTGCTCGTTGTGATGTGATAAATAGAGATGCAGGAGTGTTTGCAGAGCCATCAGAGCCCTGTTCATTCCTGTTCAGCTCTTCCAGCTGTGGCTGCTGTGCAGCTCCACTGAGGCCCGTGGCAGTGTGGCCCAGCTGAGGACGTGATGCTGTTCCTGTCCTGGAAGGAGAACACACCATCCCACATCGTCCCTGCAGCTGCTGTGGCTCTGCCTGCATCCCTTCCCGTGGCTGCTGGAGCTGCCCAGGTTGTTCAGCACCTTGCAGGATCAATCCTCGGGGATTCTGAGCACTCCCAGCACCAGCAGCCTTCTCACAGAGCAGGGAGATTGAAACGCTTGGTGCTTTTTCCCTTTTATCTGCAGGGTTTTCCAGGGTCACAGGGATTGCTTTCATCTTCCCAAAGCTCCCCTGCCCCGTGCTTGGATCAGCTGGAGAGCCCTGCAGGAGCTCCAGGCTGAGCTGCCAGAAAATCCTCAGCACTGGGAGCCACTGGCAAGGAAGGTCAGGGAAATTCTCTTTACTGGGAGCCACTGGGAAGGAAAGTCAGGGAAATTCTCTTTACTGGGAGCCACTGGAATGGAAGGTCAGGGAAATTCTCTTTACTGGGAGCCAGGCAGGGAAGGAAGGTCAGGGAATTCTGGGCACTCAGAGCCAGGCAGGGAAGGAAGGTCGGGGAATTCTGGGCACTCAGAGCCAGGCAGGGAAGGAAGGTTGGGGACATCAGGGCTGCCCATGAGCCTTTATTTGATGTCTCAGAGCCTGAACCCAATTTTGTATGACCAATCCAGTGCCAGCCCAGCTCCTCAGGCTGTTGAACACAAAGCTGTTCCAAATTTTGATGGGAGGCTCCTCCAAGAGCATTTCACTTTTCCAGAACACCTGGATTTTTTTTTTTCTGCTAAAAAAAATGCAGGGAGAAACCACCAAGTTTGGCTTGAATGTGGTTGAGAATCTGAGTGCCTGTGGCTTTTTTTGCTCTTTTTACTTTTACTCTTTTGGTTCCAAGGTGTAAATGAGGCCAGTTCTGGGCACCAGGACAGCTGTAACAGGTCAGCTCTGCTCTCAGGAGAGAAACCAAAGCACACCTGGTTTACCTGAGGTGTGCACCAGGCCCAGATGGTTTTTTTTGATGAGCACTTCCTTGACTGTCCCATGTATTGAACAATTGACCCCGAATTTGACACATGGGGCTTCCAAAGGAGGCTTGGTGGAGAATTGGGAACGTTTTTTAATGACTGAAAATTGAGTTGATGGTGAAATAACGTTGCAAAAATAAGAGCAAGGCAGGTGTGGATGGGAAAGGTTGGTTCAGGCAGTGGAAGTGGCTGCTGGTGTGGTTTAGGATCAGTTTTATCACAGACACAGGATAGATTTTATCAGGGACACAAGCTGCAGGTTGGGGTCGGTGCTGTTGATGAAATCAGCACTGGACACTGATTTTTATCTTCTAAGGAAGGCCCTGATCAGGCTGGGCAGCTTTTCCTGCAGCTTTCCTTTCCTCAGGATTCATTGCTGGCTCCAGGCAAGGCAAGGAGCTGCTCTGGTGTGGATTTCATCAGGGTGCTGAAAGACTGAGCTGTTAGAGACCTTCAAAAAAATACAAATATTTCTATATCTGGCTGTTCCTGCATGAGTCTAATAACATGGCCCTTAGAAAGTAATTTGGATTAATTAGAATGTCCGGGCACTTTTGTGATAAAGACATGCAGAGTAATTATCCAGTGTCCAGAATAATCTATTGAGCTTGTGAAGTTTAAGTCTGAAAATTATTCTCCCCTAAGTATTCGTCTTTCTGACTGTATTTCTGTTATTAAATTTGTTTTCCCACAAGTTAGATAAGAAGAAATGTAATTATTTAGCTGGCAAGCTCAATGGTGAGGTGAAGAAAAGCAGTGAAGGTAGAAGTGTGATTGCCTTGTGGTTTTTCCTGTAATAATGCAGAAATATTTAGATATCTGTAGAATTACATGGTGATGATGCACTTTGTGAAAGGCCAGAGATGAAATATAAGGGAATAAAAGGTATAGATATTCCCTGGAACTTCATTATACCCTATAACTCTTGGATATGTAGAGGGAGAAATGTCAAATGCAGATTTCTCCCATAATTACAATCCATTCTCCCTCTCTGCATTTTCCCATTCTCCTTTATACCCAGAGTCTGTGTCCTGAAGGACCTTGTTCCGTTTCTGATGCTCAGAGGACACAACAGGCATTTCTACTTGTCATAATGTTTATTTTGGATTAAAGAAAACATGAAATCAAAGGCAGGCTAAATATAATCCCTCATTGTCCCTGGTGGAACCATCCCCAGCCCGGGTCAGTGTGCCTCCCACACGTTCTGGAGGAATTTTAAATGCCTGGAACTCCAGGGAGGAAACGTTTGACCTTGCAGATGATGGAACAATTTGTCCTCTCTGAGCCCCTCCCTCGGTGCAGGGGAGACCTGGAGGAGTCCAGGGAAGGGAAGGGGCTGGGAAAGGGGCTGGAGAATTCCTGAGGGAGCTGGGAAAGGGTCTGGAGAATTCCTGAGGGAGCTGGGAAGGGGCTGAGCCTGGAGAAAAAGGGATTAAGGGGACCCTGTGGCTCTGCACAACTCCTGACAGGAGGGGACAGCCGAGGGGATTTGGGATCTGGGAACAGGGACAGGACAAGGAACGGCCTCAGGCTGTGCTGGGGAGCTCCAAGCTGAATATCAGGAATCATTTCCCATGGAAAGGCTGCCCAGCCCTGGCACAGTCAGTCCCCATCCTGGGGGATTTCAAAGCTGGATGTGGCACTTGGGGACACAGGGCAGTGCTGGGGAAGGGTTGGACTTGATCTTGGAGTGTTTTTCCACCCTGATGATTGATCTCTGGTGGAAAAATGATTTATCTGAGTCCTTGCTGCAGCAGGTGGTGACTTTGAGAGGCAGAGCAGCACAGCAGGGCAGTGCTGGAGAGGTGAACTCCAATATCCTGGGCTGTGGCTGCAGCAGCAGTGAACACCTGAGCTAAAGGCTGCTCTTCCCTGGGGCAGATTATTTAGCTGGGAACACGTCTGGGCTGTGCGGAGCTGCCTGTAGGAATTCTGTGCTGGCTGGGAGGGTTGTGAGGTGAGAGCCCCCAGCTGGGCCCTTGATCTTGCACTTCTTACAAGAGAATTGTTCTTCTCTGCCTGGCTGCCTCAGGTGCACCTTGGGTGCTCTGGAATGCTGTTCTGGGTTCTATGACATAGAAGAAGATGATTTGTGTTGGTAGAAAAGGGGAGATAAAGAATGGCTGATGGAGATTTGATCATTTAGAGCATTCCAGGTCTCTGGGATCAGTTTACACCAGGAATTCAGTCTGGCCTGTCCAGGCAGGATAACACACTGGGACAACACAGCACCACGCCTGTGTAACACCCAGGCTCTTACCTGTACCTGTGACAGCTCCCTTGTCCCCACAGCGGCTCTGTGCAGGTGCCACCATCCCTGGCAGCATCACAGCCCCGTCAGGAGCCTTTGGGCTCGGGGGAATTGATCCCTGATGTCACTGGGATGCTGGCAGCAGTGATGCTGCTCCCATCAGGGCAGGATGAGGAGGTGTCTTGGTCTGAGGGACAGGTGTCTGCCAAGAAAGGCAGGAGCCTCTTTTGAAAATGGAGAATGTAAACCCCCTCCCTCCAAATTATTGTAATTTGGAAATTAGGGGGCTCTCAAGCAAAGACATGGGAATAGGAATAACAGTTCTTTACTGGGAAAATTCCAATAGCAATGCAGTATTGCAGAGAACAAACCCAGAGCAGGGGCAGAGGGAGAATCCAAGGTGCCCCCGTCAGTCAGTCAGGGTTGGTGCAGTCCCATTCCATGGTGGCTGCATCCTCCTGCAGTGACAGATGTGGTTCTGCTGGAGCAGGGCTCCTGCACAAGGTGCAGTTTTCCTCCAAAGCTGCAGGGATGATGTGCAAGGCTCTGGTTTTCCTCTGGGATGCAGTGGGAAAAGGCTGCTCTGCTGTTCCAAATCTCCCCTTTGATCTGGGTAGGAAATGCTCGGCTCCTGCCCTGGCTGGAGCATCTCCCAATGGGATGATGGAATTTGATCAGCCCTGCCCTGGGACTGCATGGCCATGAACAGGAGAGATCTCCTGGAGGGAGGATGGGCTGTGGGCAAGATAAAGAACACTGCAACAGCTGGGTGAACAGCTGGAACATGAACAGCAGAGATCCCCACAGAGATCAGGATCACTGCAACAGCTGGGTGAACAGCTGGAACATGAACAGCAGAGATCCCCACAGAGATCAGGATCACTGCCCACAGCTGGGTGAACAGCTGGAACATGAACAGCAGAGATCCCCACAGAGATCAGGATCACTGCCCACAGCTGGGTGAACAGCTGGAACATGAACAGCAGAGATCCCCACAGAGATCAGGATCACTGCCACAGCTGGGTGAACAGCTGGAACAGGAACAGCAGAGATCCCCACAGAGATCAGGGTCACTGCCCACAGCTGGTGATAGAATACACACTGCTGGTCACATCCTGTGCTGCAGCCTAAGACAGGGGGTCTGTGGCCCTGCTGAGAATTTGGGGTGAATGTTCCAGCCCTGGGTTTGTCACCTCCAGCTGCAGCTCTGTGAGCACAGCCTGAGGGTGTGGGGAGAGCTGGGGGGAAGGAGGAGGTGGGACCTGTTCAGGTGTGAGTGAGCAGGGCTGCAGGGAGGTCACACAGCAGCTTACACTCGTTCTTTATAATCCACACTTCCCTCTTGCCTCAAGCTTTTAATGAAGTGCCAATCCAAAGCAAGGCAGTTGAAGCTCAAGCAGAACCGTTCAGTCAGCCACAGTGTGTGAGAGCATTAAAAACCCCGGGGTTTTTATTATTTGACACGTTTTAAAATTCAGAAATACTTCCAGGATTGCACGGAGGGAAATGAGCTCCAGAAACCCTGTTTAAAACATCATTTACTGCTTGAAATGCAGCTGGTCCCCTTGGGGTGTTAGGGGATCTGGGGGGGAGCTGGAGATCACATTTTCACATTTTCTGAGCCTCTCCCTTAACGTGAGGCCACTCCGAGACATTTTAATGAGAGCAGACTCCTCCTTTTGCAATGTCTCTTCAGTGGGATTTATTCACAGGAGTTTGGGTTTGCTCATTGAGCTGCTTGCCCAGAGTTTAACAGTACACTGAAATTAGAAATAACCATTTAATGTAGCTAAATCTGTACTGCCAGATTTTGGATGTGTTACGCTGTCAGGGCACGAAGGCCAGAGGCTTTATTCTCTTTGGCTGTCAGACTCTTGGCTTTATTGAAAATTTAGGAATAAATATTCAAATCACAGCCTTATTTTCCACGACATAAGCATGGATGCTCTCCTAGAAATGCAATTACGAGATCTGCTCAAATCCGAGCTCGACAGCTTTCATTTAGCCCAATAACTCAGTCACAGGGATGATTGTTTCCCCTTGTACCACACTGCAATTTGTTTCCACTGGGCTGGGTCTGTGTGTCTGTGTTTGTGGATTACTTTCACAGAACTCTGTTCTGCCACCAAGAACATTTTCTGTCTCAGCCTGGCTGCTGAATAAGTCGTTACTGGTGTTGTCTTTATCGGGCTACTTTCAAAATCAATGAGATTTATACTTGCAGATTAAAAACCTTTTAAAATATGCATAGACAATATAAGGTTCAATTATCTGTTTGGGATGAATGGAGCAATGTGTACACATAAATAAAACATAAAAGCTGCTTCATTCTGTTTATATTCTGCTCCAGATTTATTTTCAAAGGAGGTGGAATTGGTGACTCCGTGTTTGGATGTGGGAGCTGCAGTCACTGCAGGATTGTTTGTGTGTCCATCCAGCTTCTGGATGGCTTCTCAGCTTTTGGGAGTGCAGGCAGGGGTATGGGAATGGTGCACGTGGGAGGAGATGAGAACAAATTACCCAGAGCTCCCAGTCCCATAACTCAGGGCATGGACCCTGAGTCTCTGCCCAACACCTTGGCTGGTGACAGGAACCTTCTGAGAATGCCCTGATTGGTGTAAATCTCAACTCCAGAGCAATAGGAAGAGTTTTTGGCATCTAGAAGACCTTGCAGGTGTGTTCAGGCCATGGGAGGGGCAGACAAGCCTTTCCTCTCCCTCCAGTATCCACAGACACAGAATCCCAGACTGGATTGGGTTGGAAGGACCTTAAATCCCAGCCAGTGCCACCCCTGCCATGGCAGGGACACCTCCCACTGTCCCAAATCCCAGTGTCCAGCCTGGCCTTGGGCACTGCCAGGGATCCAGGGGCAGCCACAGCTGCTCTGGGCACCCTGTGCCAGCCCTGCCCACCCTGCCAGGGAACAATTCCTTCCCAAAATCCCATCCAAATCTGCCATCTCTCATCTTAAATCCGTTCCCTTGTCCTGTCAAGGACGTGGGGATGGAGGGAGCAGCCCAAGGACAGACTTTCCATGTGTGACACACAAAATCCTGAGCTCAGCCCTTCCAAAATGGGCCCCCAACATCCTTTCCATTCCCCAGCCCCTGAGGGTGTTGGACAACCCTTGCTCTTGCTCTTAGCAGTGGGCTGCACAGGCAGCTGCACTTTTGCATTTTTGGCACAGGTTCTTTTGTTTTCTGCAGCTTTTTGGTGGCCAGACCTTGGTTTGTTCCCTCCTCTGTGGCATTGTGTGTTCTGTCTGCTGGAGCTGGTGCTTCCTCAGGCTGGGCTGGGAGTCAACAGCCCCTGAGGCAGACTGAGAGCACACAGAGCTCTCTCTTTGGAACCTCATCCCCTCCCTCACAGTGCTTCTGTCAGACCTTGTGCTGTGGGCTCGGAGTGACACGATGTCCCTGGCTGTTATTTGTAGGCTGGATTTGAGCCCCAGCAGGAGCTGAGCACAGCCTGGCTGCCCAAAAGTGGCCCCATGAAAGGGTCCCTGTGCTCTCATCACCTTACATGAGCTCAGCTCAGAATGGGCTTGAAGAACTGGCTCCTAATAGCCAAGATGCTTTGAAGCTTTGTTAAGATTTCCGATTGCCTCTAGCAAAGTGCCATCTATTAGCTCAACATCTCTGTGCAGCTCTCAGCCCACCAGGGCTGGGGTTAAAATCTGAAGAGCTGTGCATTGCAGTGGATGGGCCATCAGCACTGATGTTCCCCCTGATGGATCCTAGGAGGAATATTCTGCTCAGTGCTGTGCAATCCGATGTGCTGTGCTGCCCATAGCTCATCCCCAGCATCTGCAAACCAGGGAGCCTTTATTGCCACGCTGCTTTATGGGCAGGCCAGCTACAGTTCTGAACAAGCTGAATATTTCACTTTAAAATATGGAATGGGGAAGTGTCGTGTTTGTGCCTGTGCCTTCGGTATCAATAATCCCTGTGGTGCAGGAGATGGATTTCCCTCCCTGGGGATGGGATGGGAGAGGTTCTGTGCTCCTGGAGGGGTTTGTTGGGGCACCCAGGGGGAATTGTGGCTCCTGGGTGTCAGGGAGGGTGGCCCAGTGTTTGTGCCTTGTCCTGCCATAAGGGCTGGGGGGGGTGGTGCTTTCCAGGAAGGGTGGCTGCAGATCAAGGGCTTACAAATAGTAATTAACAATTATAAATTCGAGTTTCGCCCGATATTAGTGAATCACAGTGCAGATAAACCAAGAGAAATTAAAATGGGAGTAATATAAATACCAGTTAATTTTACTTCTGAGAAATGCTCACTCAGGATCTTCGTGATTACATAAACACAGCCTTATTCACAAAGAGGAATTTGCACACACAAATGAGGCAAGTGTGTAGCTAAAACTCTTCTTCTGTGTCAGTAGGAATTCAAATCCTGCTTTCTGGACGCGTTTTTCAAGGAGTGTTTTTAGGCAGAGCCAGTGCCAAGGTGTGGCAGTTTTCTGGAGCAGTTGGCAATTCAGATGGTGAGGGCTGGGCTGGCAAACACAGGAGGAGATGATTTGTGCAGGGCTGTGGGTGTGCTGGAGGGAGGGCATGGGGAGGACGGTGCTGGTTTCATTCCCATCTCCCAAAGCACTGCTCGAGTCTTGAATTACATCCTGGGTCAGGGGTGCCCGTTTGGGATGAACATTTCTCCCTCCAGAACTGATGGCACAGCCCTTAGCTGTCAAAATCTCCTTCTGTTAATGCCTTTCCTCTGATCTCATCCCAGTCTCCAAGCATGTCTCTTGAAGGTTGTTTTTATTTTTCTGGGATGGCCCCTGTTCCCCAAGGAAAAGGGACTAATTCCCTGCTTGTATTCTGTGTTTATTCTGTGGGTTTGGGTCCTGCAGAGATGCTCCTTCTTCCAGCTTCAAAATCTATTCATGCCTTCATTCACTCCCCCTTCTGTCAAGTAACCTGGGCTTTGCATTTGTTGTTGAAGAGTACAAGTATTGTATTTGTGTGTAAGTTTGTATTTGTTTCTAAGTTTGTTTTTTTTTGAAGAGTGGGAGTATTTGGGCTCAGGGAGCTCTGGGCTGGGCTCAGCCTCCTCTGAGGGCAGGGAGAGAGCAGAGAATTCCTGTTGGCCTCCCCAAATTCTGAGCCCACGGGGATGGGCAGGGTTTGGAGCCTGCTCTGCCCTCCCATTTCTGTCTCAGCGTGCCCTGGGAGCTCTGCTGCTGCCACAGCCTGGCACAAAGCTCTCTCAGAGTTATTTTTAAGTATCAGGAAGGTTTGGAATTGCTTCAGAGACCCAGCTCTAAAGAATGCTTTTTGCCAAAAATAGGATCACAGAACCCCAGGATGGTTTGGGTTGGAAGAGACCCCAAATCCCCCCCAGAGCCACCCCTGCCATGGCAGGGACACCTCCACTGTCCCAGGCTGCTCCAACCACATCCAACCTGGCCTTGGGCATTTGGAGGGATAGAATTGGAAGCATTTTAGTAAATAATTCATCCCTAAGAAAGCAGAAATGTGTGCTGTATGCTGGCTATGGCCTGTATAACACACTCTGTAATGAGTGAGCAATCCCCACTGTGGGCATTGCTTGACACAGGGGGGATGTCCTGCTTTACTCAAGGACAATTTTCCAGCAGCTTTGGAGGGGGTTAAGATGTTTATTTTTGTGCTTTGACTAATTTTCATTACAATTCCGGGTCCTGGTTTCGAGTCAGGTTCTTCAAGGTTCTTTTAGTATTTAAAAGCCAAGAAATCAGCCCCTGTTTTTCTATAAAAATCCAATTTATGCCAAAAGCTCATCATTGTCACAAACAGACCTTGGTCCAGGCACAGGTCATCAAGATGAAATACAGGATATCTCATATTTATGGACACATCTCATTTTACTGGCTGTTTATCATCTTGTTTTCCTGCTTTCTGAGCTGAAGTGCTCCCATGAGCCGTGTGGCCAGCACTAATTGCTGTCATTATTGTCCCTTAATTGCTACAATTATTTTTTTATTTTTTTTCAGGAGTACTTTCTCACTCTAGCAGAGGAAGCAGCAAAGACCTTGTAGCTATGGAGAAGCCTCCCAAAATCACTCAGGATATTTCCACCTTAGTGCCATGACAGTCGTGGTGGGGATGGGATTGGTTTGTGCCTGGAAATGGGCTCTTTTCAGGTCTGAAAATGAATTTAAAAGTGAGGTGTTCAATTAGAAAGGAAGTTGTTTGAGAAAGCCAAAGCAACTTTGGAAGTGTTTGTGTGAGGAATGGGTTCCATCCCTAATAATAATAATAACAATAATAACAATAATAACAATAATAACAACAATAATAACAATAACAACAATAATAACAATAATAATAATAACAGTATGATGATGATGATGATAATAATAATAATAATAATAATAATAATAATAATAATAATAATAATAATAATGAGGAGTTGGGAATTTTAAAAGGCTGCTCAATGCTAATTCTGGCCAAGGAGGGGGAGCTGGAGCTCACCCAGCCTGGGAGGATTGGGGGAATGAACCAATGGAGGTATCAGCAAAATCCAGGTACATGAATCATTTCTGGGTTTATTTTCTCAGTGTTCCTTCCATTGCTCAGAAATATTTCCTGTTGCTCCTAAAATGGACGTTATTATATAGAGTATATTTATAATAAATGTTCAGTGTATTGGATAAAATTTTCATGTTATTATATATAGGATACATATAGTAAATATTCAGTGTATTGGGTAAAATTTCCACGAATTCCATTATTCCATGAATTTATAATATTTATAATATTTATAACATTTATATTTCAAAACTATTTCTATTTATGCTATTTCCATGAATAAAACCCCAGCCCTGAACAGATCCCAGGCTGTTCCTCAGCTCTCAGTTCACAGCAGAGTTTTGCAGCTCATTTTTGTGAATTTGAGTCGTTGTTGGGGGTGGGGGATTTGCAGCTTTTGGAACCTGGCACTGCCCTGCCAGATGTGATGGCTTCAAGAGGTTCTGCCAGGAAAATCATATCACTAAAACTTCGGAGGAAATGGAAAGTAAAAATGCAGCAAACTGTGAACTTAATATTGTCCTGGTAGGAGCTCATTAATGTCTCAGTGGGTGCACTCCTGCTTTATCTTAATTGCTCCAGCTCCTCAGGGAAATTGCCTTTTGTGAAGTTCTCTGCCTGCTGGCATTGCTGAGGTGGGTTCAGGTGCACCATTTGCATCATCTTTTTAAAAGGTCCCCTCGGGGGCAGCCTAGCAGCAATAATCAATAATCAATATAATCAATAATAATCAATAATCAATAATTGTGTGCGTTTGGGGTGCTGGGCAGGCAGGCCAGGCTTTGGCAGCTCCTGCAGCCCCGGGGATTGTGCTCTGGCACCGGGGTTGGGCTCTTGCAGGGTGAGCACCTCAAACATCCTGGCACCATTCTGACACGGGTGTGCTGAGGGGAGAGGTGGGGGATCAATAATCAAACACAACGAGATGGAAATGGAAAATTGGAACAGCGAGTTTGAGTTCCATAGGTGTGCTCTGAGCTGTTCCCAACCTGCTGCTGGGGATGCTTGGTGTGGGAAGGATGAGGAGGGAGAGGCTGGAGGGGAGGAGGAGGAAGGAGAGGCTGAAGGGGAGGAGGAGGAAGGAGAGGCTGGAGGGAAGGAGGAGGAAGGAGAGGCTGGAGGGAAGGAGAGGCTGGAGGGGAGGAGGAGGAAGGAGAGGCTGGAGGGGAGGAGGAGGAAGGAGAGGCTGGAGGGAAGGAGGAGGAAGGAGAGGCTGGAGGGAAGGAGAGGCTGGAGGGGAGGAGGAGGAAGGAGAGGCTGGAGGGGAGGAGGAGGAAGGAGAGGCTGGAGGGAAGGAGAGGCTGGAGGGGAGGAGGAGGAAGGAGAGGCTGGAGGGGAGGAGGAGGAAGGAGAGGCTGGAGGGAAGGAGAGGCTGAGCAGACTCTGGTGACTTTGTGCTGCTGCTCCTGCTCTCAAACAGGAGCTGCTTTGCAAGCAAGACAACGAGTGTGACCCAGAGACAGCTCTTCATGAGCAGGAGAAAATGAAATAAATGAAGAATAATGGTCAATGTTAGAGATAAATTAACATTAATTAATCACTGACTAAGACAGTGTTCCCAGCATTAATCATTCCCCCTTGCTGTGATCAGAACATCAGCCAGGCAAACCACGTGGGGAACTGAGTGTGGTGTGTGCCACGGGCCTGCAAACACAGGGACTAGAGGAGAATCTGCTTCCCATGGCACTGAGATGTTCCCTGGCTGGGACACTGAGATGTCCCCTGGCTGGGACACTGAGATGTTCCCTGGCTGGGACACTGAGATGTCCCCTCGGTGGGACACTGAGATGTCCCCTCGGTGGGACACTGAGATGTTCCCTGGATGGGACACTGAGATGTTCTCTCACCTGCCAGCCCCTGAGTGTCCTTAGAAAGCTCCAGCTCAGCTCAGGGCAGCTGGGGAAGGGCCAGCAGGTCGAGGTCCCTCCTGCCAGGATGCTGGAGCCTTTGGAAAGCAGGCTGGCATTCTCTGGAGCTTTTTGATGTGTCAGAACAGAAAATGGGGAAAATGTGATGGGAATGAAATCTTGCTTCTCCCAACTCCCGTTTTGAATTGATGATAAAGAACAGATTTTGCTAAAATGAGGGAAAAATAGCATGGTGAAGTGACAGAAAATATTAACCTGGATAATCAAAAAGCCCTGAACAGAGCAAAGTGATTTAAAACTCGCTGGTGGTCCTTGGTCCTGCTCTCCCTCCTTGCAGCCCTGCAGAGAGCAGGGGCACTGCCCAGCCTGGCCCTGAGGAGCTGTCCCAATCCCTTTTTATTTTCACCTTGGTGCTGGCAGGAGCTGGGGGTGCCTGTGTGGAGCTCCCTGGGGGCAGCAGTTGGGTTTTGGCTCCTGGGTGCCCAGTTTGGCCACTGGGATGCTGCTGGTGCCTCCTGCAGGTGTCTGCAGCCTGCTCTGCCACACTGGCCAGGGCACTGCTGGTGGCTGCAGTCCCTGCCACACCCCCTGAAGGCGTTTTAACAAAAACCAATGTGATTTTAACAAAACAGCAGGAAATTTTTACTTGGCACATATATATATATAACTTTATGTTGCTTTTAGATATCCTGTTTGAAGCGCTGGTAAAACCTCTAATACCTGATTTTTATGCTCCAAGTGATTGAAGCAGCCAGCAGCAGTTAATATTTTATGAACAGTGGAAAAAGATTTAAAATCAAAAAAATCTCCTTAGGATTACAAGCAATGCAGCAAATTCTATAGAAGCTTTGGTCGTTGTGAAAGTGCAGAATGTGCTCCTTTGGATTTTTAGTTGAAAAAGGAGTTGTTGGCAAACTGGGATACAAAGAGCTGCCACAGATATAAGAACTGATGTTTCAGCCTCCCTTTAATGCTGATTGCAAACAGCAGCCCCTGGCTCTGGGTGGGTGCTGGGTGCTCAGGTGTCCACCCAAAGTGTCCAGGCACTGCTGGCAGCAGGGACAAAGTGGAATTTCCCAGGTTCTGCTGGCCAGGATGCCCAGCAGGGTCCGTGCTCTGCAGTTTGGGGTGGGAGGGAGCTCAGGGGATTGCTGGGGTGTCTGCAGGGCCAGGGCTGGCACTGATGGAGCTGCTGCTTCTGGGACACTTTGTTGGGAAAGACGAAAATTTAACAGAAAAGTTTGCAGATATACAGAAGACTCTATAGAAATGAAAGCAAGTTTTGACATAAAAGATGCTTTTAGGGCCAGTTGTTGCTGAAACAACTGAGAGAACAAAGGTTTAGTCGAGTTGGAAGGAGTTTTATGACTAAAGTCCATAAACTAAGTGGCCTTCAAACAAAAGGATAAATCTTCTTCAATCAAGGAATGTTTTCTACCAAGCAAAAAAGCATAGGCAGACAAAAAGATTTTTTTTTTTTTTTTTTTACCAAAGCTAGAAGAAATTTCCACTGCAAAGCAAGTCCCAAAGTTTAACATGAAAGAGATAAAATGCATTGTAACATGAATAATAAAAAGGGGTTTCAGGACACAGGGCTTGCCCATAGCCAGCAGCTCTGGGCTCACCCACAACTGCTGGAACCTCATCTGTGCAATAAACTGAATTTTAGGAGCCCTCTCTGTCAGACTCTTAGAGTGTCTGTTTAGGCTGAATAGCAGCTGGTGGGGTAGTTGATAATTTTTCCATGCAAAGTTCATTTCTCTGTTCACCCTTCTGGCTCCCCAGCAGCAATTTTGCTCTCTGTGTCTGCTTCTCCTGTGCTGTGGGAGCTGCAAATGCCTGTGTGGATATAAAGTGAATTCTGGGGAAATAATGTGAATTCTGGGGATATCTGCTCTCCTCTTCCCCTGCTCTCTGTGGAGCCAAAGGTGCTGAGCCCTTTGCAGCGCTGGTCCTGGGGAAATACCGTTTCGTTTTTCTGTTTGGTTTTCACGTTTGTTTTTCTGGGGAGGCAGGAGAGCTGATAAATACCTGTGGAATGATAAATCCTTGTGGAGGGCTGTGCAGAGACCAGAGCTGAGAGTGCAGGAGGTGCTCGTGGTGCTGCCCTTTGCTCAGGATTGCAAATCTCTTGTCTCCCCTGTGTGGTGTCTCAGGTGAGATGATGGCAGGTTATGCAGTCCCAGACTGTAACAAACAATTGCACATTGGGGATCAAGGTCCTGGCAGCTCAGGAACTGCTCAGGGCCTTTGCTGCCATGGGGACAACAGCCCTGAGCACTGTTCTGGTGTCTGTGTCACAAAAGTCACTGCCAGGCTCCTCCACACTGTGCTGGGAGGAGGAAAAGCAGTGGCTGCTTGTTGGAACAGGGCTGGATCTCCAGGCTGTGTCTGTGCTCAGCAACCTTCACACTCTTTTTCATCAGAAAGAATAAAAACTAAACCTTTCCTTGAGCCTGGAGCCTTCATCCTCCAAAGGCTGAGGAAGAGCCTCCCTGGCTTCCAGGTGTGGAGTTAACCTGACTGTACCAGGATCCCAAATCCTGGTGAAACCACAGCACTGAGACAAGGGCAGTGAGTGATGGAAATGGTTTGTGTGCTGCACTGGATTGTGTCAGAGGGAGGAGTGAGGGGTGTGCACACACAGGGCTCTCTGCAATGGATTCTCAGTTTTATTTGGGGAATTCAAGGCCAATGAAAGGATCGTTCCTTTGGCTTGGACGTTGTAAAGGAGAGAAATGCAGCTGGGCACAGCAAAGCCAAAGCTCAGCTGAAGCCAGGTGCTTTAGCTGCTGCTGCTATAGGTGCCATGAGTCTGTGAATGTGTGTATTTATCAGAAATTGTTTTTTTCTACAGATCCCACAAATCAGTTATGCCTCAACTGCACCCGAGTTGAGCGATGACAGGCGCTATGATTTCTTCTCACGGGTGGTTCCTCCAGATTCCTTCCAAGCACAAGCAATGGTGGACATTGTGAAAGCTTTGGGATGGAATTATGTGTCCACTTTGGCATCTGAAGGGAATTATGGAGAAAAAGGAGTCGAGTCCTTCATGCAAATTTCCAGAGAGGCAGGTAGGCCACGCCCGTGCTCCCTCCAGCAAAGTCATCGATGTCGTGTTGTGCCAAATGTGATCCTGTTTTTCTAGAGCTGATATTTGATCCTACACTTGCTCCAGTTCTCTGCAATGCTCTGCAATGCCTCCTGGGTGTTGTCATCCCGAAATTGCTCGTGGACTTTCAGAGTGGGAGCCCTCAGTGGTTTGCAGTCATTTCTGGGGAAATAGAAATGCTTGAGTTGGACCGAGCTCCTCGTGCTGCTCTGGCTGAGCTTTCCCTGTGCGGGCATGGGGAGAAGCCAGGTTTGGAAAGGCTGAGCTTGTGTGTCTGCACAGCCTGGAATTCTGCTGGGGGCTGCCTACAGCCACTGGCTTTACTTTGGTGTCAGCCCCGGGGTCCAGCCTGATTTGGGTTGTTTGCTTTGGCATTTCTCTGCCCATTTCAGTGGAGGCAATTCAGAACCTCTGCCCTGAAGGCTCGGGGGTCGCTGCTGTGGGGTGTGGAGCCAGCAGCCCAGTGGTGTGGGGTGACACATGCCAGCCCTTGGGTGAGAGTCCTTGGCAAGCTGACCTGCAACCCAGATTTGTCAGGCTTTGGAAAATGAAATGTTTGGAGCTGATTCCTGTGCTGGGAAGGAAAAAGCAGCTGGTGATGGGATGGAATCATTGATGATGGAATTGATTATTGGTGATAAATGCAAGGGCTGTCTCCAGGAGGCTCTGGGGACAGAACCCATCAGCATGGGGCAAGACAAGCCCTGCTGTGAGCTCTCAGCTCTCCCACCCTGGACCTGCCTGGCACTGCCCCAAATAGAGCAGGGCATTCCCAACTCAGTGCCCCTGTAAATACCCTGGCACTGCCCTAAAGAGAGCAGGGCACTCCCAGCTCAGTGCCCGTGTAAATACCCTGGCACTGCCCCAAATAGAGCAGGGCATTCCCAAATCAGTGCCCCTGTTCATCCCTGGCACTGCCCCAAATAGAGCAGGGCACTCCCAGCTCAGTGCCCCTGTTCATCCCTGGCACTGCCCCAAATAGAGCAGAGCACTCCCAACTCAGTGAATGCCCGGGCAGGGCAGGGCAGGGGCTGCTCTGGGGCAGCTCAGGGGGTCCCATGCCCAGGGCTGGTCCCCCAGCACGGGCTCTGTCTGCAGGGACAGCCCCAGGCACGTCCCAGGCTGTGCTGGGGCTGATGGATCCCTCCTGCAGCATCTTCCTGGGAACAAGCAGGGAAAGTCGCTGGGATTAAAGGAAGGGGTCTTGGAGAGGGGGAGCTGGAATTGTTTCCTTCTGTTGGTGTCACAGAAGGAACCCACATTTGCATAAATTCTTCTGTTCCTACAAATGCATATTTATGTGGTATTAAAGCAAATGGGTTTGGATTTAATACAGCAGGAAGTGACAAATGCCAGTGCTCATTGGAATTTAAAATTGACTTTATTTGCAAATATCTGCAGTTGCAAACTCAGACCCAAAATGTGTTCCCTATGTGAAGGACAGGCTCTGGCTGGAGAACAGGATCCCATTTTATGGACCTTGTGCAGAATTACATTTATTCTATGAGCTGTTCATGCAGTCAACACAAGATCCTGCAGAAAAAGCAGAGCCTGAAGCCAAGCAGTGCTGCCAGCTCTGTGTCCCTCAGGGGGATGTGGGTCATGCCTGGCAGACTAAGGCACTCACAGGGATGTGCCTGACTCTGGGATGGGAATAATCCAATCCCTGGAGCTGCTGCTGCTTAGGGCTGTGCTCAGCTCCTTTATCCCACAGATAAAGTGCAGTTCTGATGGGGTTTAATACCTGTCACAAGCTCCTGCAGGTCCCAAACCCTGGGAAGTGCAGGAAGATCCCATAGTGTGGGGGTTTAATGGAGCAGGGCTGTGTGGAGATGCAGGTTCTGATCATCCCTGGGGACAGTGGCACCTTGTCCCCTGGTTTTGGGCTGAACCTCGTGGTGCTCAATGGGAGGAGCTGGGCCATTGCTCCCCAAAAGTCCCTGGCAGGAGCCTGGAGCTGAAATGGGGTCAGGATATGAATGAAAACTCCTACAGAAAGTGTTGTCCAGCCTGGCAGGGTTCAGGAAAGGGTGGAAGTGGTGCTTGAGGAGCAGAGCCCCTGTCTGGCTGTGTCTGTTACAGCCCTGAGCTGCCACAACGAGCCTGGATCAGATATCCCACAAAGAACAGCTTTTCCTGGAGTTTTGGGCAGAATTCAGCCACAAGGTACAGGGATGTAAGCAGTGCCTGGATCAGATATCCCACAAAGAACAGCTTTTCCTGGAGTCTCAGGCACATTTCAGCCACAAGGTACAGGGATGTAAGCAATGCCTGGAGCCCAGGCTATCAGCTTTTATTGTGATTTATGCTCAGCTGGTAAAATACCTTCTTACCAGCAGAGAAAGGGACTGGGAAGAGCCCCAAAGGAAGTTCCACAGAATCTTTAATTCTTCTATGAAGGGGTCCAGGGCAGCAAATCCGATGGGCAGGGTCCTGAGGGGACTTTTGTAGGGTTAAGGTGTCTTGGAAACAGAATAAGGGATTGGGAAACTAGCCAGTAATTAGGGATTTTAGGTTAAAAGGAATTCATTATTTAAGGGGTTGAAAATGAACCAGTAGAATTACAGAGAGACAAAGCAGGGCTTTGCAGAGGGGTAAAATATTTCTTAGTTTTAGTCATTCTAAGTGAAGAACTTCTTATCTAAGGGATTGTTCTCCAGGGGAGCTTCTCCCTGGGGTCTCCTCTTTCCCCAGTGAGGGTCTCTGCTGTCCCCAGAGCAGGCAGCTCTGCCAGAGCCCAGGCTGGAGGGAAGTGAGGCCAGCTCGGAGCAGGAGCAGGGGCTGGCACTCCCAGGGCACTGTCTGGCACCTCACAGTCAGCTCCCCTTGGCAGGAAGGAAGGTTTGGTCTGGAGGTACCAACACATCCCCTGGCTTTGGCCTCCAGTCCATAGCAGCCAATTTTCCTGAAGTCAGTGAAGTCAACTTGTTTCTGATCAGCCAGGATCTCAGGAAATCCAAGGATCAGTAGAAAGTGCTTCCCCTGCTTAGTTTTCAAATATGCTTTGGCATATAAAGACTTTGCTTGATCCTCTGAGTTAATAATTCTTCACAAAGTGACTTTTATTATGAGCACTTCAAGCGAGTTTGAATATGTCATTGTGGCAGGAGATGAAGATTTGAAACATGCTCTGCAGTCTGTGGGATTAATAAATTAGGGGAATGGTCTAATTATGGGAAATCTAAAGGACAATTTCAGATTATTAATGAAACTACTGAATACTTGAATTTCAAAGATTAATTCATCTTTGATTTTTTTTAAAAGATTAATCTGTACCAGAAGGTTAATTGCTATCTGTAAGAAATATATATATTGAAGTCGTTAGCAAAAGACCACTTGAATGCCTCCTAACAGATAAATGAAAGATCTGGAGTGCATTTATTAATGTTCTGCTCTCCCCCAATGGCCCATTTTCACAGCTGAGCTGGCTGGCTGTGCCCTGCTGGGCTTCTGCTGCTCTCCCACTGCTGGGCTGCAGCTCAGGGCTGAGGAGGGGCTGGAGCTGCAGGATGTGTGTCCCTCCTTCAGCTGTCCCTGTGTCCTGGAGCTGCAGGATGTGTGTCCCTCCTTCAGCTGTCCCTGTGTCCTGGAGCTGCAGGATGTGTGTCCCTCCTTCAGCTGTCCCTGTGTCCTGCCCAGCTCTGTGTGCACAGGGCAGGCTGGCCAGAAGGGACAGCCCTGCATGGTCTGAGCTCAGATCTGAGCCACTGGCAGGGGCTGGAGAGGGATTCTAGGGAAGTGTGCACCTCTGTGTGTGTGCTGCAGGTGTGACAAAGGGGGTTCCAGTCCCATACCAGGGTTTGGTTCCAGTCCCATTCCAGGCTCTGGTTCCAGGCTCTGGTTCCAGTCCCACTCCAGGCTCTGGTTCCAGTCCCACTCCAGGCTCTGGTTCCAGTCCCATTCCAGGCTCTGGTTCCAGTCCCACTCCAGGCTCTGGTTCCAGTCCCATTCCAGGCTCTGGTTCCAGTCCCATACCAGGCTCTGGTTCCAGTCCCATTCCAGGCTCTGGTTCCAGTCCCATACCAGGCTCTGGTTCCAGTCCCATTCCAGGCTCTGGTTCCAGTCCCATTCCAGGCTCTGGTTCCAGTCCCATACCAGGGTTTGGTTCCAGTCCCATTCCAGGCTCTGGTTCCAGTCCCATTCCAGGGTTTGGTTCCAGTCCCATTCCAGGCTCTGCTTCCAGGTCCCTTCCAACCCACACCACTCTGATTTTCAATCCTTCCTGCCCTCATAAGCAGAATTCTTTTCCCAGCAGAGCTCCTGAACGGCATTTCTCAATATAAGCCTGAATTTCTTTATCTTGTTTTTCCCTTTAGCTTTGTTTGCTACAAACCCCCTGTGTATTCACACAAACCTGTGTGGGACACCTTGTCCTTGTGTTTAGCAAGTGAAACTGTGCCAGGGAGGTTTGGGCTGGATTTTAGGAAAGGTTCTTCCCCCAGAGGGTGCTGGGCACTGCCCAGGGAATGGGCACAGCCCCGAGGCTGCCAGAGCTCCAGGGATGGCCAGGCTGGGATTTTGGGGTGTCTGTGCAGGGACAGGGCTTGGATTTTTGTTCCTGTGGGTCCCTTCCAGCTCAGGACATTCCATGGTTCTGTGTCACTCCACCAGAATCACGAACCATGATTTTGCACTCCAATCTGTGCATTAAATATCATCCTCTCCAAATTCTCTGGTTTCTTTACAAATTGATGGCCTACAATCCAGTACTCATTACAGAAATTATTTTCTCTGGGTTTGTTATCCATGGCAAAGGCTTTTTAAACCCTTCTACCCACTGAAAACTGAAAATACAACAGCTATTCCTAGAGCCTCGATTCTTGTTTTCTCCACTGGCTTGTGATTCTGAAGATCTGAATCCTGTGCTGGGGTTTTTTTGGGATCTGAGTCATGTCCTGAGGCTCCCTGAGCCCCTCAGTGGTATCAGAGGTCTCTGCTCTCACTCAGCCCTTGCTGACAGGAGCTGACCCTGATGAAAGCCCAGAGCTGCTCTGTCATCCCTCAGTGATTCACACAGCACTTCTGCAGGCTCCTGAAGGTCTGCTCTGATCCTGAATCCGCATTTTTGTAAGAGAAGTTAATTTTTATGCTGTCTGCTGGGAATTCCATTAGCACAAATGAACTAACATGAGAGGGTGAAATCACTGCTCTGCCTGCACCCCCAAAGGCACTGCTGACTGCTGGGGCCAAGCAGAAAATCCTGATTTATTTCCTTCTTGTCCCACACTCCGGTGCTAAGGAAAGGATCTCTGTTTTCCTGGGATCCATCAAAGCCTGCTGAGTGGTTTGGAGCACTCATGGCAAGGAGCAGGGAGCTCACAGGGTACCCAAGGAATGGGAAGGGAGGTGCTGAAGTGCTGGGCAGGGAGTGCTCTGGCTGTGACAATAAAGAGAGGACAGGTGGAGGTTTGGGGGAGGTTTCCAGGGAATTCCTGGTCCTGCAGACCCCTCCTGGGGGCTCAGTGCTGTCCCTGTGTCTTCGGTCGTGTTCAGTCATTCAGCTTTGATGGGAGTAGCCTTTGTTCATTCTCTTGGGAGCCTGTTTTCCGGATCAAATACAGCGAAAACAAATGGATAAACCACTCATAAAATCGAGTCATTTATCTCCGAGCACTTCAAGTGTTTTCCATTTTTCTTCCCACTTTTCCCAAGCACTCAGGCACGTGTCCTTTCGGTGTGCAGTGATGTTAAATAACAACATTATGAAATCTATTGTTCTCCCTCCTGTTGTCAAATAACAAATGTTTTGGCATTTCAGAAAAAAAAAAACAACAATCAGGCAAGATCGCTGAGTTTGTACTGACTCGTGTTATGTGCTGTAGTTTGGCAGGGTTAATGAGATTTCCTGTTAATTGTAGCTGAGCTGGGAGAAGATGCCCTGGCCTTGATCCTCAGGAGTTCTTGGGGCTGCATTGAGAGCTTGAAGGAATTTCTGAGAGCGGGAAAGTAAAATCTGTAGGAAAAAAAAAAAAAAAAGTCCTGTGAAAAAACCCTGGGAGGGGTCAGAGCTGCTGTGGCTCTTTTGGGAAGCCGTGAGCAGGGCAGAGGAGGGGACGGGGGGTCCTTGAGGTGCTGACTGGGCTCTACAGCTCCTTTTGTGGCACCCCAGGCTGTGTTTGGAGATCACAGAACGCTGTGGCTGCAGTGCCCACCTCTGTCTGTCCCACCTGGGCCATGCCAGGGTGTCCTGGCTGCCTCTGCTCCCTGCTCAGGGCAGGTGAGATCCCAGCTGCCCTTTGGGAACATCCATTTCTCTCCTGACTGCACAGGCAGCGTTGGCACCAAACACGAGCACGATAAAAAGCTTGAATTTAAAAAAAAAAATCCGACCCTTGGTGTGTAGTGCTAGATGTGTTTTGTTATCTTTTACCAGCGAGGGGAGATAAGTACCTGGTGTGGATTTACAGGGTCCCCGGGGAGCAGGGAGGCACCAGGGGCTGGATGTGCCCCTGCTGGAATTCTGTGATGGGATCTCGGTGATGCCTCCTTGTCCTGGTGAGAAATCAATCCCCGGAGCTGGGGAGGGCAGGCAGGGCTCCCATGGCATCCCTGCCCTGGGGCATGGGGGTGGCAGGTGAGAGCTGAGAGGTGAGAGCAGCTCATCCCCAGCCCACAGGAACGGGGATGAGCTCACCCTGCTGCTCCCTCGGACCATCAGCCACTTTAATGACAAATATCTGCCTTTTTATGGCACTTATTGACCATGTGGAGATTGCATCCCAAGGACAGAATAAAACTGAAATGGGCAATTCTTGCTGCTGAACAAATAACTGCCAGGGTGTTCTCAGAGCAGCAGCCCAGCTGTAATAAAACACCTCTGGTGTGGCTGTGAGAGGGGCTGTGCATGCCAGGGCAGGGATCCCTTGGGTGCTGGCTGATCCACGAGGATGCTCTGGGGGTCCTGATCCCCCCCAGTAACGCTGGGCACCCAGGGGTGCTCAGCCTGCAGGAGGGGAGGTGCTGCCTTGCTGCAGCCTCAGGATGTTCATCCCAATCCAGTGTTTGCAGTTGGTTTGGGCAGCATTTCTGCATCCCAGGGGCTCCTCGTGGCAGGCATGGGAGCAGTGGAGTTTGTCCTGCAGCCAAGTGCTGCTGGGGAGGATGGAAATTGGGGAAAAAGGGGGAGACTTTGAGGAAATGGACACCAAGTTTGTTCATGTGCATTAGGAAACTTGAGGAGAAAAGATGCCCTTGAAGTGCAGAGGCTGCTGGTTTGGGGAGGAGTAGGGGGAAAGGAGAGAGTTTGGGGTTAGAGAACAATAAAGGAGTGAGGCTGAGGAGAGGGAGAGATGAAAAGCTGCAGAACAAAGGTGGATACGAGTGGCTGGAGCTGCAAAAACTGAGCAATGGCTGGGAAAAAATATCCACGGGTAAGGAAGCTTTGCCATAGAGAGTGGGCTGGAAAATCCCATTTGTTTCATCCAAAAAGCCCTGATTTCAGGAGCAGGATTGACTTTGATGGTGAAAACTTAAAGCTTCTATAGAAGGTAAGGCAGGAATTCTCCCCAAAGTGTCTCTTTTGTGCCCAGGGCAGGGAAATCAGACTGGCCAGAGGTTTGTGTCTGAGCCTTTGCTCCTCAGCTGGCTCTTCCCTGCTCCCAGCCTGCCTGGAGGGACACGTGGAGCCTGTGAATCCCAAAAATCCCCAAAATCCCAAAAATCCCAGCTGGCCTCTGGCACCTCTCCCTGTGCTTGCCAGCTTTCCTGAAGGAAAAGTGAATTTCACAAAAGCCTGCAGCAGAGGAAGGCCCTGGATTTTGTTTCTCCCCTTAATTCAGTGACCCACAATGTCTGACCAACCCTTTCATTGTCCCCCAGTTTATCTAATATCTGTATTTTCTTCCTTTCCCTGATTGTCTGGGGCAGCAGGGGCAGAGCCAGTGCTCCCCACACACTCTCAATTATTATTTGAATTATTGATAAGGACCTGGCTCCCTCCAGAGCTTTCCAGGAGAGCTCTGCTCCTGTCACTGCTGCAGCAGAGACCCAGGGGCTTGAGCTGCCTGAGCCTGCAGTGCACTGAGCCCAAACACAGCAAGTTTCTGCTCAAAAGCCTGAAAGATTTCACAGAAATGCTCGTGGTTTAAGAGGAGCAGGGTGCAGATGTAGAGCAGCAGGGAGCTTTTTTTGACGGCCCTTCACTGATGTTTCATTGCTGTTTATATATTTCTTTTAGAGCCAATTTTATATCCAGGCAAAAGCAAGTCTAGACAGATTGTCTAAAAACTTTTATTGGCTAATTAAGATTATACTGCTGGTATATCACTGCTGGATAGCAAGGACTCTGCTTAAGGAATGGCCTTTAGATTTTTGCAGCGTGTGCCTTTTGCCAAGTTTTCTATTATTCCTTGGGAGGGCTTTTTTTCATATCTATTCCAATATCAGAAGCAAATTGCACCTGAAGTCTCATGTTTGGACACCTGAGCCTGGCTAAAGGAACCAGAGCACCTTGGTTTTTGCCAGGGTAGTGAGAATTGGTGATTTTGTTGCAGTGAGTGGAGCTGCAGCTGCTGTGCTGCAGGGAGCTCAATCCACCCTTGCAGAGCTGAGGGAGAGGAGGGTGGCCCTGGGCCAGCAGCTCTGGGGCCACCCTGCAGTGACCTGGGGCTGTGGCAGAGCCCCAGGAGTGCTGCCAGGTGATGCTGTTGGCTTGGAGGAGCTCACCCAGGGCCTGGGTTATCCAAACCCAGCCTTTGTTTGGAGTTTGGGATGAGCCAAGAGGATTTGGGCACTTGGGTGTCAGAACTGGTTCTGTTTGCTGCTCATCAGAAAGGTTTGAGTGGGAAGGGACCTTAAATCCCCCCCAGTGCCACCCCAGCCATGGCAGGGACACCTCCCACTGTCCCCAGTGTCCATCCTGGCCCTGGGCACTGCCAGGGATGCCAGCCCAGCTGCTCTGGGCACCCTGTGCCAGGGCCAGCTCAAACTGTGTGACCAGGGCAGTGTCCTGCTCACCCTGAGCATGAATTGGAGTTTGGATATTCCCACCCTGCAATTTTTGCCTCTTAATAATCCCCCTTCCAGTTCATTCCCTGTCTTGTTTGTTCTCAAACCTCCACTTGCTGTAATCAAAGAAATCTATTTATTAATATCAGGATGGAGGCAGCCTCACAACATCACAGCCAAAGTCTGTAGAGCCCAAACTTGTCCCTGAAGGAAACATTTCCTTTGGAAGAGCCCAGCCCTGCTCCAGCCCCTTCACACCCAGCTGCCCTCCAGTGCCCCTGCTCTGTGGGAAGCACTAAAAAAGCAATTAGCACTTTGGAGGGATTTACAGAAATGGCCTGGTCCCGTGCCTCTGGCCATCACTGCTGCCGTGCTCGGCGTTCTTTGATGCTGTGTTTTCCCTCAGACTTTTCCAAGAACAAATGCAAGGAGTTTCAGAGCAATCAGCCCAGCAATCGCTCCCTGAGAACTTCCCAGCTCGTTAAAAGCTCCATCTCTCTCTTTTTAAAGCCTGGCTGTGTTCTCTCCCTGCTTCCCTCCCCTCCCTGCCCTTGCAGTTCTGTCTCAGATCCTGAGGGAAGGGCAGCAGGGGCTCTGTGTCCATGGAAATTCTTATTTACCTCCAGAACAGACACATCTGGGCCACCTTCATCATTTCCTCAGTGCCCCTGGATCCCTGGCAGTGCCCAAGGCCAGGTTGGACATTGGGGACAGTGGGAGGTGTCCCTGCCATGGCAGGGGTGGCACTGGGTGGGATTTGAGGTCCCTCCAACCCAAACCAGTCTGAGATTTCACTGCCAAACAAGGAAAATCACTGGCACTCCAAGATTCCTGAAAAATACCCCAAAAAAACCCAATAAAACAAAGCCCAGATGCTTGCAGGAGAATTTAAGGCTGGACAGGGAAGCTGAGGGCAGCAATTGCCACCTCCTGCATGGGGACAGTGGCCAGGGTGGCACTGGCACCTCAGACCTGGGTTTGGCACTTTAATCCTGCTGAGGGGACAGCCCTGGATGCTGAGGAGACTCTGCCAGGGATTGGGAACAGGGAAATGGGATGCCCGAATGCAGGGATTACCACCCCTCTGATTTCTGGTGGAATATCTCTGATCAGATTTGATTAATCTCTGATTTCTGAGCGTTCCCAAGCCCTGCAGTGAGCTGAGCTGCAGCCACAGTCCCAGATCCAGCTTTTCCCTGCTTTCAGCCCCAGCAGTGAGATAACATCGTGTTTGCAGTCGCTGTTTGATTTCCTCAGAAATCTCAACAACCTCCCCAGCATGAGAAGCCAAGCACTTCCTTTTTATCCTTTTTCAGATTGGAGCAGGTCTCAAAGCAAAGCCTGTGTAGTTTTGTCAGCTTCAGAAGGCCTTTCTCCAAGCAGAATGCTATTGATTAAACTCTAACAGCATCTTTTACTTCGAAAGGAGCCAAGAATCATAAACATCAAAGATGGCAAAGATATAATTTGGATGTCATTAGTGCTTAAGCTGCTTTTCTCTCCAGTAGGTGAATGTGCACAGGTGTGTCAGCAGCTGGCTGCCAAGGCAGGATTTTTCCTGTACCAACAAATGGGTGGAAATGTCTGGTGCTGAGAGCTGATGTGCAGATCTGTCCTCTGCTCACCCAAGCAGTGGTGTCAGGAATTGATCTCAGCCACGAGCAGCTCTCTGTGTCTCTGTTCCAGCCATGGAAATCCTGCTGCTTGTGATGGCAAATCCAGGTGGGAAAAATCCTCTCCCAGCCCAGCTCTCCATGACAGTGGGATGAGTCCAGGTGGGGACTGAGCTGTGCCAGGGCAGGGGACAGCCTGGGGTCCCCAACACAGATTTGGGGCTACCTGGGGACCCCCAGCACAGATTTGGGGCTGCCTGGGGTCCCCACAATGGATTTGGGGCTGTCTGGGACCTCCCAGCTATTTGATGTAATGACTTTTTGCTTTGCTGTGTGATTCTGGTTTGGCCATTTCAGGGGCTCTGGGGCTGAGTCCTGCTGGGCTGCCTGGGGAGCTCAGGGTGGCTGTGAATGTCTTGTCCCATCACTCAGGAAAATGTTTCTTAAGGTGAGGAGTGGGGAAATTGCTGCAGATGGAGGTGGTGCTGCTGTCCTGTGTGTGGACTGGAGCTGTGCTGGGAGCTGTGCTGGAATTATTCAGCACTGGCCTGGAGATGTGTAATCCTCTCCAGAGACACCAGTGTGTTGAGAGAGCACACTGAAACTTGATTACAGACAGCAGCTCTGTATTTCTGATAGAATCATTAATCTAATTTTTGTCTAATTTTTCTATTCTTCATTCACCATTACAACCATCCCACATTACTTCCAGGCTGGTGTTGAGGCTGTGGAGGCTGATTAAATTGCAAAGCAGACTTTTAAATGAAAGGATCCATATCTAGCAACACTCATTATCAGCTCCAAGAAATTAAATCTACCCTCAATGATTGTGCCCAAACCAAATCAAACAGGCATTGGGAAGGCAGAGGGCAGGGTGGCCGTGCAGCTGCAGAGAAGGAGGCAGACAAAGGCCAGAGCTGCAGCACCTGCAGCTCTCCCTGCAGCACCTTCACCCTCCCAGGGGCTCTGTGGCTGTGGAGGTGCTGCAGGAGAGCTGCACATCTCCAAGAACAGAAAATGTTCTTTTCCTGGGAGCTTTCCTTGCTGCCTGTTACATAAGGGGCTCGGACAGTCCCATGAGCTGTAGAGATTCCTGCTCCCCTCTGCAGGCTGCTGTGGGGCTGATTCCCTCAAGGATGGGGTGTGAAAAGCTCAGGCAGCTCAGCTTTGCTGTGCTGAGCTCCTGGGTGGGCTGAGGTGACACAGCCACTGGCCCAGGGTGTGCTGGGTGCTCTGATGTGTCTGGATTTATTTTTATTTGTATCTGGATATTTATTTATTTATAGCCTGGGCCCCTGCTCAGCTCTGCTGGGGTGTCCCTGTGCAGGCACGGGGGAGCTGCAGGAGCTTCCATCCGGGATCAGGTCTGGATCAGGTCTCCTCCATCCCAAACCTTTCTGTGATCTTCAGCTTGATCCCTGCTCATCCACATTCCCTAAATCTCCAGGATTCATGGCATCACTGTGCCAGCTGTGTGCCCCAGGAGTGCAGGGAGCAGGGATATTGTCCAGGTGTGTGCTGGGTTACTGTCCAGGTGTGTGCAGGGTTACTGTCCAGGTGTGTGCTGGGTTATTGTCCAGGTGTGTGCAGGGTTACTGTCCAGGTGTGTGCTGGGTTACTGTCCAGGTGTGTGCAGAGTTACTGTCCAGGTGTGTGCAGCAGGTGGGAGTGCTGGGTTATTGTCCCTGCAGTGGCAGGGGTGGCAGGGAGTGACAGGCCCGTGCTGTGCCATCCTGTGCCATACCTGGCCCGTGCTGTGCCATCCTGTGCCATACCTGGCCCGTGTCACATTTCCTCCTCACAAGGAGGTTGGCAGAGGTGAGGGGTGGATCCTGCATTTGCCAACTCCCCAAGCAGAACATTTTTCTGTGGGAATAATCACAATTATCGAGGTTGGAAAAGCCCACCCAGCATTTACCCCGTGTCCCCAGGTGCCACTCCCCAGTGTGGCTGTGAAATCCCTGCAGGGCTGGGCACTCCCCGTGCCCAGGGAGGAGCTGAGTGTTGTTCTGCTGCCAGAAGCAGTTTGCTGGGATCAGGAAGGCCTTGGGAAGGAGCTGCAGAGCCGGGCTGTGTGTGACAGCAGGGATGTGCTGCTGCTGTGCCAGGGTGGCAGCCCCGTGGCCCTGCTGTGTGCTGCCCACCCTGCAGGGAACAGATCCCAGCCTCCTGTGTTAAACAAGAGTTTAAAATGGATTTTTAAAAAGGGGCAGCTCCCCCGAGTCCTGCCTGGCTCTACCCGAACTGGGTGCTGGGTGTTGTTCAGAGCATCCCTGATGCTGCAGGTCCTGGTGACAGATGTGTCACACATCTGTGTGACACACTGGGCTGGGCAGGGACAGAGCCCCTCTGCAGCTCTGGGGGGTTTGGGTCAGCCCAGGGCTCTGGCCATGACTTCTGGGCAATATTCCCAGGCTGGCTGAGCTCAGAAGTCGGCAGTGAAGTTCTTCAAACAGTGTTTGAATTTGCTCGAGCACAGCAGGGCAGTGATGCACATCTGCTGCAGGTTTGGGCTCTGGATGGTGCCAGGTGATGCCCTGGGGGTCGTGGCAGAGGCTGCAGGGCTGGCAGGGGCCCGGGGCACTGGGCAGGGGCTGTGCTCACACCCAGCCACAGGGTGTGCCCAGATGGCTGCTGAACTCACAGGTTATTTTGGGATTGAAGTTTCAGTCAGCCCTAATTCACACCTTTATAAAAAGTACAGCAGTTTTTTCCTGTAAGTTCATTTTTTCAGGCAAAAATGACGTGAATGTGGAGCTTCATCTTATCTCAGTGTTTGTTGATGGGACAAGTTCAGCTTTGCTCTGGCTGATCTGGAATTTTAAATGAGCCCGGAAAGCTCAAGGCAGGAGATTTGTAAGATTTGTACAGGGAAGAAAAGGTGAGAGTTGTTCTGAAAAGCTTTCATGTTCTTAGATGGGTCCAGGCAGGCAAAGTCACCTGTGGTCCCAGTTTGTCACGGTGGCCTCTGGTTCTGGAGCAGAGGCAGCCAGAGCAGCTGCACTGCCTGAGCCCAGAATTCACATTTATTTTATTTCATTTCATTGTTGGGCTCATTAACCCCCAGCTTTCGAGTCAAAGGAAAACACAAGAAGTTGTTTCCTGGCACAAGAACTTTCAGGCTCACAGTTTAATCGTGCTTTGGTTGTGAAGTTTTCAGAAAAGCCTTTCAAGGGCAATCCTGAATTCTCTCCTTGCATGAGTGATCCACAAGACAAGCTCCTTTCCACTTCCTTGCTTTTCTCTTTTTTCTTTTCATGAGATTTATGGAGATTTGGAATTAGCAGAAAAGAAGAAGAGGGGTGGAGGGTGGTTTGGCACATGTACAGTCACTGATGGACAAAGACAACTCTGCCATAACAACATCCAGTAATGGTTTGAGTAAGGAAAAGGTAATTAAAACCACACTACTCTAAAACTTTATTTTCACATATGCCTGAAAATTTGTAAACACCTCCTGGAGTCAAACTGGCAATAAAGATCTTTCTACCAGTATTTGAAATAGGAAATGCAAACCATCCAGCTCTTACCTGTGTTCCTTAACATGTCATTGTAATTTATTCTATACATATATAGATGTGTAACTTCGTAGCTTTACATAATCTTCTTCTGCTGGTGTTAATTGAATTAGTCATGCTTTTGGAATGCTAAAAAGATTTGCCTATGGGAATTTCTCTTCAGTTGTGAGTCAACAGTCAATTCTCTGGATTTTGTTTTAGTCAGTGACTCTTTATTAGAATAAACAAGATTACTGGCGGGGGAAATGTTTTCTCTGTTGGTATCAGGAGGAAGGATGGGGAGTGCCAAGGTGAGGGGATGGGGATGGGCTGGCCTGGCAGCACAGGGATGGGCACAGGTTCCTTTGGCCATGTGTGTTTCTGGGTGGTTTTATCCCCTCTGGGTGACAGCAGGTGACACTTTCCTCCTGTTCTCCCCATGGCCTGACCCTGCTCACTGTGTTCTGGGGTCTGGTGCTGGTTTTGCTGCCCCAGGGATGGAATGCAGTGATTGTTACAGCCTCAGGATTTGCAGCAGGCTGGGACAGGTGCAGAATAGCAGCTTTAGCTCTTCAGTCGTTTCTTTGTTGGGATTCATTTTGCTGTTGTGTTTTACACCTGCAGTTGCATGGCCAGTTTGTAGGGTTTGGTTTGTTGGAGAAGAAACTTTTTCTTTAACACCAACATAAAGATAAGCTTCCAAATGTCCCTGGGCTCAGTTCCTGGGACAAAGGCAGATGCTGGGAGCCAGGAGGGAGCTCCTGGCTCATCATTCCCATCTCCTGGTTGTGACTCCAGGCTTTATCTGCTGGGACATTTGAATCTCTGCTCTGGGACAGGGAGTGGGCAGTGAGAGGTGCCTGGAGCAGGTTTGGGGACGCCCCTGGGGACATGCCCCCCTTTCTGGTGGGTCTGGTTCTTTCAGCAGCTCCTGCTCTGCCCTGGCCCTGCTGCAGCTCTGCTGTCCCCACCCTGAATCAGGGCTGATCCTGGGACTGCCAGGGGAGCTGGGCTCACCTGCAGGGGCAGAGTTGGGCTTGTTCAGGTGGGGGCTGTGCTGAGCTGATGTGGGGGACGCTGCTGGGCTGGCCAGGGCCACAGGGGGATCTGGAGAATGTGCACAGCCAGGAGCTGTGGAGGGCTCTGTGCCAGGCTGGCCCCAAAACTGCAGCTGGAGCCATCTCCCAGCAGGGCACTGCTCTCCTGCAGGGCTGCAGGAATCCCATCTGCAGGGCCAGGGCTGCAGGATCCCACCTGCCTGGGCTCTGTAGGGCCAGTTCTGTAGGGCCAGCTCTGGCCACAGTCCCAGCTGGGCTCCCTGTGTCCCTCCAGCAGGATGGAGCCTTGCCCTGGTCACTGTGGAATTGGGGTTGGGGCAGGATGGTGCAGAGTAAAGCTCAGGAATTGGGGTTGGGGCAGGATGGTGCAGAGTAAAGCTCAGGAATTGGGGTTGGGGCAGGATGGTGCAGAGAAAAGCTCAGGAATTGGGGCTGGGGCAGGATGGTGCAGGGTAAAGCTCAGGAATTGGGGCTGGGGCAGGATGGTGCAGGGTAAAGCTCAGGAATTGCCTGTTGGACAAAGATTGTTCAGGGACTGCCAGCCGGGCTGTGTGTGCAGCTTTTGTACCTTTTCAAATCAGATATGATTCAGCCAAATAAGCCAAGGGGGTTTATTTATAACGTGCTGGACCTGGGAGCAGTGGCTGTTGGGTCCCAGGGAAAGGAAAATGAGGCAGCCAGAAAGGAAAACAGGAGCTCTGTCTTGTGGCAAGGTTGATTCAGGGCAATTAAAGGCTAACAGAATAATAGGAAAAAGATTTAAAATTCCTTTGCTCCATCTGCCCTGCTATGTCCCCGTGCTGGAACTGGTGAACGTGGACAGGGAGAGGGGGAGAAGCTCCAGCTCCTCCTCCTGGAGACAGCTCTGGCTGACTCTGGAGACCAGAGTGCCCTGGTGCCATCTGAGTGCAGAGCAGGAAGATTTATGCCTTGATATGAAATAATCAGACTCTTTTGCATTGCTGGGCCCTGCTGTTGAAAAAAGAGCAGCTGTGTGAGTTTGCTGGTGAATTGGACAAGCCTGGGCCATTTGTTGCCATTGGATGTTTATGGCTCTGCAGGGACAGGGTAACCAAGCCAGCCATAGACATTTCCATTTATGTTCTCCAAAAATAGTGGGAGGCAGAGTGTGCTTCTGCACTAGGAGATGATGTAGGTCAGCCTGCTTCTGAGCCTCTTATTAAAAGTGACATTGCCAAGGAAAAATCAACAGAAAATACACGAGGCTTTGAGTGAGAACATCACAGGTACCCACTCTGTGTTTCATCCCCAAAGGGTTCCTGGGGCTCTCCTCCAGACTCTCCACCAAATTCTGGTGGTAAAAATCCCAGCTGTTATTCACCTGAGACAAATAGATGTGTAAAAGTAGCATTAAAATGGGGAACTGCCATAATGCTGATGATTTACAGGAAATTCAATGTGATTTTGGTAAATTATCTTTCATTTTCCTCGATGGTTGGGCTTGGAAGACCTCTGCAGCTTTTGGGAAATGTTCTGCCTTTTCTGAAAGCAATCAAGAGGCTGGAGCCAGGATTGGGCTGTGGGTGCCCTGCAGCAGGGCCAGGCAGGCCCAGGAGAGGAGGGCAGGGCAGCTCATCCCCTGTGAGACCCCCTGTCCTGATTTAGGGAAAATCTGGGAGCAAACTTTTGAATTTTTTTTTTTTTTTTTTTTTTTTTTTTTTTTTTTTTTTTTTTTTTTTTTTGTATGAAACAGATTTAAGCAATTTGGGTTTTTGTTTTTTTTTTTTAATTGGTTCGGGGAAAAATATTTCTTTGGAGAGAAGTGGAAAAAGAAGAACCTTATTTAACAGGTAAAACACTTTTCAGCATAAAAATGAATAATACTAAATAGTAAAACTTTTGTTGTTTTGAAGAGATGATAGATTTAGAAGATTTTTTTTTGTGGGTTTCCTGGCTTACTTGGTCCTTTTACCCACTCAGGGTGAAAGGAGCTGCTTGAAGGCACAGCAGGGCTGGAGCAATAAGGGAATTGTCAGGAATTCCTGGATTCTTCATGTTCTGCATCCCACACTTCTGCAGAGCTCCTGGGGGAGGGGAAATCTCTGCTCTGTCCTGTCCTTGCAGTGCTGGCTTTGGGGTTTGGGGTTTGAGGTTTGGGATTTGGGCTTTGAGCTTTGGGCTTTGAGGTTTGGGCTTTGGGGTTTGGGCTTTGGGCTTTGGGGGTTTGAGCTTTGGGGTTTGGGCTTTGGGGTTTGAGAGTTTGGGGTTTGAGGTTAGGGGTTTGAAGTTTGAGCTTTGGGCTTTGGGGGTTTGGGCTTTGGGGTTTGAGGTTTGGGGTTTGAGCTTTGGGGATTTGGGGTTTGGGGTTTGGGCTTTGAGGTTTGGTGTTTGAGCTTTGGGGATTTGGGGTTTGAGGTTTGGGGTTTGGGGAGCTCCCAGCTGCTGCCCCAGTTGCATTTAGAGGCAGGAACAGCCCATGGCCAGGACTGAATTTCAGATGCAGAAAGGGATTTAACAGAGGCAGAGGGAGTTTTAAGCTCGTGGGGAGCAAAGTGCTGCTGCTGGTTCCCATTCCCTGCTGGTGCCAGGTCTGGGCACAGCCAGAGCCCCCCTGGGATTTGTCATTCCAGACCATTCCAGAATGATTTGCTCTTGGCTGGGGGGTTCCAATGTGACAGATGCTCCAGCTGCAATCAGGCACCACTTCCAGAAGGCAGGAATGTAAATCCTTTAATGAAGCAACAGAAAACCCTCATTTCTGTTGGGCACGATGGTTTTCTTACCCTTTTGGGGAATGTAGTGTTGGGACAACTGCAGTAAATTCCCAATAAACAGCTTTTGTGTTAATGAACAGATTAGATCCATTTGGATTTCCCACATTTGAAAGCTGCCTGTGGCCTCATCATCCTTTGTCCTGATTATTGAGCCTTCCATTTTATTTGGATTTTGGAAAAGCAGTTCTTGGAGTGGATGAAAACTTCCATGGGGTGGCAGTTTGTGAAGCACCATGTGCTGAGTGCCCTAAATGTGGGTCTGTGTCACTGCCCAGGCCTGGCTGTCACTGCTGCCTGTGACTGCAAATTCAACATTCACTGTCAGGCTCCTCATTCTTAACTCCTGAAAGTTTTACCCTGTGCCATCTTTCTGCAGCAAGACTTTAGGGAGAGGTTTCTAACGAGCTTGTGGAGTTCTGTAACCCTTTTATTAATTGGAGTAACCCATTTATTAATTGGAGTAACCCTTTTATTTATTAGAGTAACCCTCTCATTAATTGGTGTAACCCTTTTATTTCTTGGTGTAACTCTTTAATTTATTGGTGTAACCCTTTCCTTTATTGGTGTAACCCTTTCATGGTGTATTCCTTTTATTTATTGGTGTCACCCTTTTATTTATTGGTGTAACCCTTTTATTTATTGGTGTAACCCTTTTCTTGCTGTAACCCTTTCATTTTTTGGTGTAACCCTTTTCTTGCTGTAACCCTTTCATTTTTTGGTGTAACCCTTTTCTTTTTTGGTGTAACCCTTTCATTTTTTTGGTGTAACCCTTTCATTTTTTGGTGTAATCCTTTCATTTTTTGGTGTAACCCTTTCATTTTTTGGTGTAACCCTCTGCTCCACATTGTGAGGAGCACTGTTGGTGTCCTGAGCTCTGCTCTGGCTCAGCACCAGCTCCAGGTACCACGGAGGGATGGGACCCCCCTGGCCCTCAGCAGAGATTTAATTCTTGTTACACACATCCACAGCCCCAGGAGCCTCATCCTGGGCACTCCATTTCTCCATAACGTTGGGGTTTTTCCCAGATTTCTCTCTCCTGATTTCATGTTGTTCATCCTAATTTGCCATGGAAACAGCAGATCTCTGAATGAAGTTTGCAGCACATCTCAGTCCAGACAGGGTTTGAACTGGCTGCATCAGCCACCACTTCTGAGATGATTGGAGAACCTCAGCACAGAATTGTGGGTGGTTTGCTCTTCCACTTCTGTTTCTCTCAAATGAAGGAAAAAAAAAAAAAAACAGAGAGAAAATTTGTCTGCAGAAAATACACTGCAGCCAAGATGAAATCCTCCCTGAAATAAGGAGGCACGAGTGGCATCTGCAGTAAAATCTCTGGGAATTTAACCCCCAAAGCATTCCAGGAGCACAGGGCTGACTCCTGGGAGTCATTTCCAGCTCTTAGCAGGAAGGTAATTCCATTTCAGCTCCTATTCCAGCTGGCAGGCAAAAATCCAGATAGAGCCACTAGAATGTGGAAGTCAGTGCCACCAAATTCAACCTTTTCACCTTTGCCAATCTCATGATAAATTGAAAAGTCATTCAGGACTTCTCAGGCACCGAGCTGCTCTGGAGCCTGAGCTCTGTAGGAGCTGGGCATTTTACTTTTTACTTCTTCTAATGGATTTTTTTATTTTTTTAAAGCTTTTACATTTTTTTCCCAAGGAAATCATTCCTGCTGGGTGCAGGAATGTGGCAAACACTGCAGCAGCCAGTTCTGGAGTGGCAGCAAGGAGCAGCCCCTGGCAGGATGAATTATCCTTCCTTCCTCTCCTTGGAACAGGAACAGGAGTGACTTTGTGAGCTCTCCCCTGTGCACCCAGCTTTGCTTTCAGCACCTGCAGGTGCTTCTGGAAGCGCTTCTAGAAGTCAGATTATCTCCACTGGGGTGGAGCAGAGCACAGGTGGGCTCCAGGTGGGTCCCAGGTGGGTCCCAGGTGGGTTCCAGGTGGGTTCCAGGCAGCTCCTCCCCAAGGTGTGCAGGACTGGGAGGCGTGGGAGGTGTTTTTGTTGGACAGCCATCCCCAGGAGCTCAGTTCTGGGCTCCCTGGAGCTGGCAGGCAGAGCTCCTGTGTGTGCAGCTGCAGCTCAGTGAGGACGGTGGGGGCCTCTGGTATTTGGGAATTCCCTTCCCCAAATCGCTGCTGCCCCAGCCCCAGGGAGCCCAGGACCCCTTAAGGCACAGAGGGGATGGAGAGAGCTCAGTTCTGCTGCAGCTGCACCCAGCTGGGTCCTGGGAATGCTCCTTGGGCATCATTTGCAGAGAATTCGTTCTCTGGGGACTGGGAGATGCTGGCAGGAATGGAATAAAAAGCAGCAAATGAAGCAGGAGATCCTAATGAGCTATAATCTGTCTCACAAAGTATTGATCAGGAGGTGCTTTTGCCTGGCCAACTTCAGAGCAGAGCTACAGCCTCAGGCGAGTCTTTTTTGTGCATTTGTGCCTCTGGACATCACTCCCCTCCTCGGTTTCTCTTTTTTCCTCTCTCGTTTCCTGGTTTAGCTTTTCTCTCTAGTTTTGTTTTTCCTCTCTGGTTTATTTTTTCCTCTCGAGTTTCTTTTCTTTCCCCACCCAGTTTGGTCGAAGTTTCAAGCTGTTCTGAGTGTCTGCCCGAGCAAACAAAGCATCAGCCAATCCATGTGATTGGGAGCAGACTCTGTGTGAGTGAATCCCAAAGGCAGAGCCGATCCAGGGGGTTTGTGGAGCCCACAGAGCACTGAGAGGGGTTTGCTCAGGGCAGGTGAAACCCTTCCAGCATCCCTGGGGCCCTGCAGGCAGTGGGGTTGGAGCTGTGCTGAAAGAAAAATGTTCTCGTTTTGCTCTTCCCCACTTGTGACCCGCTCCTGGTTTTGTTCCTGCGTCTCCTCTTTGTGCTTGTCCCAAAAGAGCCCCTGGCACCAGTGAGGACTCAGCTCTGAGTGCCCCATGCCCAGCTCCGGAGGGTTCTGCTCCCTTTTCTCCCCAGGAAATGTTTGCCCCACATTTCATAATTTGGTGTGGAAAAGGGATTTTCCTGGGGCTGCTGTGGAAGGTGTTCTGTGAGGAGATGATGTGACCTGCCCTGTCTCTGCACCTGTCTTTAGACATTTAATGTGCAAGTGCAGCTCTCTGCTCTGTTTTAGGTTAGTGATGCCTTCAGCTGTGGCAGGGGAAGCACACAGCAGTGAACTCCATATTTTGGTAGGTAAAAAAGTGTTTCCATTTCTCTTTCAACCATTGGTGAAATGCTTTTATTTCTTTTTAAGGAGGAATTCCCTTTGTTTTCACGTGCTGTAACTCAGACTGCAGTGAACTGTGCATCTCTCAGTTGGTGTGTTGGCTGGCTGCTCAATTAGGAGGAAAGTTCCATGCTAGTAATTAACAAGGATCTACCCAAAAAAAAGAGATGGCTCCTTGGCAGTGTAGCTTTTCTGGAGAAAAATAAAAAATATTGCATGAAAGGCTGAGGGAACTGCTCCAGATTTGCTTCCAGGATCTGTAAATCAGGCTGAGGATTTACATGTTCTGCTGTTTCAGCTGGAATTCGCCTCCTCCATCAGATTATTTTAGCATTTTGTGGATGGTCCTAATTAAAATTTATCATCAAAGTAACTTTAGTTTTATTAGGACTCTTCTCCCAGTGTTACAGGAATCAGGTTAATGCTTAAAATCTTTACTGAGATGCTCGGAAGGAGCAGGGCTCCTCCATGTCTTGGTGTCTAAAACACAGAAAATCAGGATTGTCCATGTGTGGAGGGCTGGGCTGTGCTTTGGGAATCCCGGGGGTGCTGCAGCAGTGCAGGCGTGGGTGTGTGCACCCAGTGTCACCCAGTGCCTCCCAGTGCCTCCCAGTGTCACCCAGTGTCACCCAGTGCCTCCCAGTGCCTCCCAGTGTCACCCAGTGCCTCCCCCACACATCCCTGGTTCTCTCTGGGGCAGCCCCGGGGTTCCAGGGGACAGCCTGGCTTTGGGGTGGCTGGGAATTCCCATCCCAGGGACGTTTCACTGGGAGCAGAAGCAGCTCAGTGGCTCTGTGATGCTCTCCAGGGATTGCACTGAGTGCCTGGGTTTTTCTGGGGGCTGCTGAAGGTTTTGTGTTTCCATTTTGTGTCCCAGGGAGCTCCAGGTGAGAGAAGCACAAACAGCTTGGTGAGGATTTTTTTTCATTTTCTGTGTCCCCAGAATGGAGGAGTTTGGGGACCCGTCCTCCCCTGTGCCTTGGGGTTCTCAGCCCCACCTGGCAGAGCTGCTCCCCTCTCCCTGGATTTGGGAAGGGTTGTTTTCCCAAATCTTGACCTGCCCTTCATCCTCAGCCTTGTCCCTGCCCAGGATTCATTCCCATCCCATCTCCACACCATCACCTGCCTCCAACCCCCCCCCAGTTTCCAGCAGCAGCTCCTTCATTAATATTTGAAGTGTCTGATCCTTGCTTGTTCTCAGCAATATCCCGGGAGATGGCAGGAGAGGCTGTGTAGGAGGGCGCTTTAAAAGCTTATCTTTAAAGCCATGATGCTTTGTGATTTAAAAATTAAGCATGGATTAACAAATGGAGAACTGACACTGTCTGGGGAATCAAGATTGGAGAGAGGGAAAAGAGCATGACTCAACAAATTGCTTTATCACCATCAAGTGCAGCTATCAGCGTGGATGTGCAGGGACTGACAGCTCTTGCCTCAGCAGCTGTGCAGTCAACTTAATTAAAAACATTTATTTCCCCAAAATAAGAAGTTTGCAGAACAACTGAAAGCGAGTGGATTAAACGAGGCTCGCTGGAATTTTGTGGATATCCTGCTTTGATCCTTTATTTTTTATGCAGGGAACATTGCTTTGCTCTGGGAGAAAAGGCAAAATGAACTTCATGACTTGTAAATGGAGGGTTGGGTTTTTTTTTTTCAGAAGAGCTCCCCTGTGGGTGCAGGGTCTGTTCTGTGCCTGGTCCAGGGAAGGGGCTGGAGAATTCCTGAGGGAAATGGGAAGGGAATGGAGAATTCCTGAGGGAGCTGGGAAGGGGCTCAGCCTGGAGGAAAAGGGATTAAGGGGACCCTGTGGCTCTGCACAACTCCTAACAGGAGGAGACAGCCAGGGGGAATTTGGGAATTTGGGATTTTATCCCAGGGAATAGGGACAGGACAAAGAATGGCCTCAGGCTGTGCTGGTGAAGCTCAGGGTGGATTTTGGGAACAATTCTTCATGGAAAGGGTGGCCAGGAATTGGAGGGGCTGGTGGGGGAGCCCCCATCCCTGGGGGGATTTCAAAGCCCTGTGGATGTGGCACTTGGGGACACGTTGGTGGCCTTGGCAGAGCTGGGGAAGGGTTGGATCTGATCTGAGAGGGCTTTTCCAGCCTGAACCATTCCATGAGGGAATATCTGGGAGCTGCCAGAGCTCTGTGGCTGTCCCAGCCCTGGAATGAGCTGCTCTGTGTGTGAGCTCTGAGAAATAGAATTTTACATCGAAAATTCCCCATTTTCTGTTCAAATAGAGGTGCTGGCAAAGCAAGTTCCCTGAGTAGGTAGAGCTGGAATGGCAGTGAGGAATTGAATCAGTGGTGGCTGAGCTGTGCCTTCACTCTCTGTTTTGCAATCAATCTAATCAGGTTCTTTCAATATGCCATAATATTGGGAGAAATGATTAATACAAACCTTGGAGAGGGAGATGAAGCTTTGAAATTAATTTCAAATATTAAAAGCGTTAATCAAAGTGTTAATTTCCCTCTCTCACATTGCAGTAGTTTTTTGCAAAGTAAAGATAACTTTGGTCATCTTTTCTGACCACAAAATGAATTAAAGATAAAGGAAGTGGATGTGAAATAACAGTTAACATCCGTTTCCTTAGAAGTGACATTGATTTAATTACTTTTCATTTGTGTAATACCCAGAACATCATTGAAATTCCTCCATACAAGTCAGACTCTTTGTAAGAGAAGCTCTGCTGGCCCTTGGCACTCGTTCCAGGTTGGAAAAGCTGCAATTCCCAAGGGCTGAGTCTGGCAGGGGGAGCCCAGGGAACTCCAGAACAAGCAGAAGCTGCTCTGGGTGCTCATTATGGCACAGGGAGTGCAGCTCCTGATCCCCTCAGTGCCAGGAGGTGGAGAGGGAAAATGGGAGATTTCATCTGCAAATAACAGAGGGAAATTCAATTAAGGGGAGAAAATAGGAGGAGTGGCCCACAGTCAGGGAAAGGGGCACATTCAGCCCCTTTTTAATATTATTATATAGCATTTAATAATAATATATATTACTATTATAGAAGATAGATTATAATAAATAATATATATTATTTCATATATTTTAATAATAATAATAATTCCTCCTCATCCCTTCTTTGGCCTCTCTCTTTGCTCTTGTGAATCCTAGATTTCCTGGTGTTGCCTTGCCCTATCAAGATTCCACCCCAAAAAGTAGTGATAAAACTCCTTTGTGGCATAAAAACTAGTTTTTAATTAATTTAAATTTAACTAAAAATTTAATTTTTAACTGGTTTAAAGATTGATGGATGGATGGATGGATTGGTTTGAGGCTGTGGCCTCTTTTCTGGTGCATTCAGAGTTGTTGCTGTAAAGTGAATTTCCTTGGGTTTATTCTTGGTGTAGCACAGAGCAGTTTCTCCTACACTGCCACAGCTCTGGATGCCCAGTTCATAAAAGCAGGAGTGCAGCACAAGGAGGAGATGGAGGCTTTAAAGATTGAGGATGTTTTTGGGAGCTTTTATGGGGCAGTGTGGGCTTTCCTGAAGGTTCCTGCAGCAATCCCTGGCCAGTTACACACTCTGGGCACTCCAGATATTGGCAAATATTTCACAGGGCTCTCAAGTCCAGCATCAGATTAAGAGAATCCTTCTGTCTTTAATGGGCATTAAATGTGTTCAATGTTAAATTAAATGTCTTTAATGGGCTGATCATTGGAAAGGCTTTTCAGAAGGCAGGCAGTGAAGAGCTTGGTGCTGGGATCACTCAGGAATATCCAAATTCCAAATATCCAAATTCCAAATATCCAAATTTCTTTTTGGGGTTCCTGGGAGAAGTGAGCACGTGGCCAGGGAGTGGGGCTGGGAGAGACCTTGGAGCCCACCCAGTGCCACCCGTGCCATGGCAGGGCCACCTCCCCACTGTGCCAGGCTGCTCCAAACCCTGTCCAGCCTGGCCTGGGTGTGTCCCTGGCCAGTGTCCCTGTCCCAGCCCTGTCCCCAGAGCCCCCAGTGGCTGCTGGTGTCTGACTGGGATCTCACAGGAGATTTTCCATGAGACAAAGGCACTGCAGGGATGAGTCCTGGGCTGCCTCCCCTGTGCCTGTCACAGCCTGTGGTGGCAGAGCTGCAGGGGATGAGTGCCAGGCTGGGCTGGGCTCTGCCAGGCTGCAAGAGTGCTTTTATTGACTGTATTGCATTTTTAGTACTCGTTTGAGAGAGGGTCATTAAGGCTCAGCCAAGTACATTAAGAACATTACTCCAGTGTGAAGGAGATGGGGATAATGAGAACAGCTAGGAAAGATCAAGGAATTATAGATAGATAGATAGATATATATATATCTCTGCTGGCAGTGCTGGGGAATGCTTGGACTCCTTGTCCTCAAAGATCTTTTCCAGCACTTCTGTGATTCTGCCTCAATCACAGCATTGCTTTCAGCAAACCAGGGGTGTCTCCCCAGTTTGTTTCTTTCTTTGCTGATTCCCTGGAACCCAATCTGCTTTTTTTGGATGAAATCTCATTTCAGGACCAGGACCAGCCTCTCTGGGGTTGGGACACCAGGTGTCCCTGCTGGAGCTCCAGGAAGCTTTTTGGGCACCTTGGCTGCTGGGCTGGGGCTGCTTCCCCTGCCTGTCCTGCAGGATTTCCCTTTCTTGCTGGATTTGGGCTTTCTGCAGCAGCACAAGCCTGGCTCTCCCCTCTGGGGCTGGGCTGGAGCTCTGCTCTCCCCAGGGTATTTTGGGTGCTGTGTTTGTGTCTCCCCAGCCCAGCTCACACCACCCACGCTGTTCCCAAAGCAAATGTGAGCACTCAGGGATGCTGGCAGGGCTCTGCCTGTGCTATTTCTGCTCGGGACGCTGTAGAGCTGAGCTCAGGCTCTGCAAGGACGGGGCTCAGCCTTAGTGGGGAGCAGGGTGGGTGCTGGGCTGGCAGCTGGGTGTCAGAGGTGAGCCCCAGCCTGGCCAGCTCTGCAAGTGTTTGATCCTTGCATTAACTGGGGATTTGTGCTGATCAGGGCACAGCTTTAACCCAGGGGGGTTCACCCCTGGCTCAGCAGGTGCCCCCAGGGCTGGGGTCTCACAGGACCCCACAGATCTGCAGCACAGCCCTGCTCCCTAACCCAGGAGCCTGAACCCCTTCCCCTGGGTGTCACAACAGGTGAGGGACAAGGCTGGAAGCAGAAATGTTCAGCTGAGGAGTTGCTGTTCTTTCGAAGCCAGCAGGGGATGGTTCATCCATTTTGGAGTTTTTTGGGTGCCCTGCTGTCTCCTCTCCTCCCAGGGGTCTCATTCCATTGGCAGGGGCATCCCAGAGCCCCTGACCCCTCTGCAGGGCTCTGCTCCAGGCTGGGAGCTGGACCTACAAAAGGCATTTCAATGTTTAAATCAGGGCTTCTATTTCCTACTGCTTTTTCCTGCATGGCTGCACCGTGTGGCTCCAGTGCACCTTTTGCAGCAGATTTTAGGAAGCCAAAATCTCCCAATCCCTTGTGCAGCCAAGCCCTGTCCCAGCACAGGCAGCTCCTGGTCCTGCAGCACATCCTCATTCTCCTCCTGTCTCACAAACAGAGCTCTCCTACATCTCTCAAAGTGATCTTACACCATTCCTGTAATTTAATTTAGTGTTCCCAAGGAGAGTCTTAATTTTTTGTATATTAGTGGAGTTTAACTGCCATAATAAAGGACAATTTTGAGGTGATAAAACACACCAGGAATGTCATTAAATATGCAGCAAAGGTCTGACACAATGGAATTAAGCATTAATGAATAACATAGTAGAAATATTAGTCTTCCATATTAGTTTAGGTGTTCTGTTGTTGGGTTATGTTGAGGGCTAATGTAAAAAAATGAAACAATAAACAAGATTAGTGAAAATGAAATTTCCAAGTGATTCAGTAGCTTCTTCATGTGTAGAAAGTTTCTTAGTTAAAGCTGTTGGGTATCCACAGGGATCCTTTTCCTTGGATAAATTGTTGTCATTCCATGTTTTAATGTAATTTTATTATTGGTGCACTTTCCATTTTTACAATCGAATTACCATACTATGGAGATGTAATTTCAATTCGAGCCCATCTGCAGATCAGGACAGTTGTAAACTTCTTTTACTGCCACAAGCAAAGGCTCTGTAGCTCTTGGCAAGCAGGAGGGTGAGCATTCCTGGGGAGCAGGGTATTAATTGTCCCAGGAAAGAAACAAGCAGCCAACCCAGAGCCTCATTAGGAATTTGATTTAGGACACAAGGGCCCAGCTGGCACTTCTGGATCTCTCTACGAGCCATTTTTTAACTTCAAATTCCTTTTTCTTGAGGATCCTGCGTATTCTGTGCTGATTTGGCCTCTCCATTTATGTTTTTCCTTGCAGTGTGGTGTTCCATGCCCAGGATGCTCCATTTCCCATTTCCCAGAGCTGTGTTTTGGGGGTGCAGCAGAATTAAACCCACCCATCTCTCTCTGAATGTGCCTTGGTCTGGTTTCACTGGGGGACAGGATAAATCCATTGATTTCCATTTCTGGCTGCATGGAATTGGAGCTTTCCTATCCCTCAGCTCATTCCCAGACTGAAATTCCTTTGGGGTGCTTGGGGCAGATCCCCTGGCATCTCCTGGGCCATGGGCTGGAGGTCTGGGATAAATCCCTGGTGGGATTTGTGGTGGGAGTGTTCTGGTGGGCTCAGAGCAGCCCTGGTGAACTTCCACACTTGTCCCATGATGGGAATATTCAATATCCAGGGGAATACTGCAGATCCAGGGGAATATTATACCAGGATTTACTTGGTTCACTTGTTGTACTGTGAATTTGCAGGTTTGGGAACGGGGCTGGAAATTTTCCTACACTCAAATAACTTCCTGCAGATCTGATTGTTTCTTGTGTGAGGCTGCTGGCAGGTCCTGGAATGTGGCTTTATTCTGGTTTTTAGTTAAACAGAAACCAAAGCTTGGCCTAAACCCCTCCCTGGGACGTGGCTGCTGCAGCAGAGCCTCGTGTGAGTCACAGCTGGATTTGCAGCCTCTGGCTTTGAGGATTTGGGGGCTTTGTGTCACTTGTTTGAACAGCTCTGTCCCTGCTGAGGAGTCTGGTACAGCCCCAGCTGTATTTCAGAACTAGAAAGTGAATTTTTGTCGCTCTGGTTCTTCAGGATGTGATTCTGCTTTATCAGGGAACTCTCCTCAATTGTGCTATCCAGGTTTTCACACAGGGACAATCCTGACTCCTTTAAAGTCAGTTTTCAGTGTTACTGCCTCTGCTTTCTCATCTGCACAGTACAGGAGGTTTACAAGTCGAATTCATGGCAGCTCATAAATTGTATATGCAGGGAATGGCAGGAAATGCCAAGCCCAGCAGTGATGCAGAAAATGCACAAGGAAATGGGAACAAACCTCCTGTGTGCCTTTGAGGTTTCTTTCATTTCTTCCCCAGTTAATTCCCTCCTTTGGCTCCCCCAGACTTCAGTTCGAGTGTTTGTTTGATTTATTCCCCTTGTGTGAGGGGGGTCCTGCTTGTTGTGGGGCCACAGCAGCTCCCTGGGAGGGTCTCTCTGAGGGATCAGAACTCTCCTGCACTTGAAGATTTTTTATTTTTATCGTTTATTTTATGAAGTCTAGGTACCATCTGTACTTAACCTGAGCTTTTCTCGCCCCCCCCCCAACAAACCATCCTTAAAATCTTCATTTTGGGGTGTTTCCTGTGCTGGTGTGCAGTGAGGGAGCTGGGCCAGAGCTGTGCCAGGAGCTTTGTCTGTTGTTCCCAGAACTCGGATAAACATCCAGGAGGCAGCTGCTGATTTTAAAAGAAAGTACTAATGAAATTAATTGAGAGTTCCTTTTAATAATCATCAGCACCAACATAACTCTGTGACGTGATGTTTTCAGCGTTGCCAAAAGTGATTCCCCCCCAAAAGGGGAATCTCTGCAGATAAATCAGCTGAAAAAGTGTTGAATTGTCTCTTTTGCTCCCTGATAATCCAGTTAAGTGGCTCGTGGAGAATGCCGGGGGTATCCATGGCTACGGGAGCACAGCCTGGATTCTGCTCCGAGCAGCCCCGGACACCAGAGCTGGCCCCGAGCATCCCTGAGACCCTGCGCGGCTCGGAGGACACGGCAGGCGGGGCATCGATCGGGGATCGATCGGGGCATTGATCGGGGATCGATCGGGGCATTGATCAGGGATCGATCAGGGCATTGATCGGGGATCGATCGGGGCATTGATCGGGGATCGATCAGGGCATTGATCGGGGATCGATCGCGGCATTGATCGGGGATCGATCAGGGCACTGATCAAGGCATTGATCGGGGATCGATCAGGGCATTGATCAGGGGGGACAGAGCAGGCAGGGCATTGATCGGGCATCAATCAGGCATCGATCAGGGCATTGATCAGGGATGAATCGGGGATCGATCAGGGCATTGATCGGGCATCGATCAGGGCATCGATCAGGGATCGATCAGGGCATTGATCAGGGTATTGATCAGGGATCGATCAGGGTATTAATCAGAGATCGATCGGGGGGACAGGAGCAGGCAGGGCATTGATCAGGGCATTGCACAGGGGGGACAGGACATAGCCGGGACATTGATCAGGACACTGAACAGGACATTGATCAAGACGTTGCTCAGGGCATTGCTCAGGACATTGATCAGGGCATTGATCAGGACACCGATCAGGACATTGATCAGGGCATTGATCAGGACACCGATCAGGACGTTTCTCAGGACATTGATCAGGACACTGATCAGGACGTGGCTCAGAGGTCGCTCAGGCTCTGTTGTGTCCCCAGCCCTGCTGGTTCAGTCCCTGGCTGAACATCCTGCCCTGGGGCCAGACTGTGCCAGGCTCTGACACAGGACTGGCATCCCCAGGGAGAAAAATCATCACTGCTCATCCTTCAGAGGGTTTGTGCCATGGATCTCACTCACAGGGGCTGGATGTGCTCCTTTATCTCGGCAACCTGAGCCTGCTGGGTGTGGGATCCACAAATTCACGGGATCATAAAATCCCATCATGGTTTGAGCTGGGAGGCACCTTAAGGCTGTTCTTGTTCCATCCACACTTCCTGCCTTGCTGGGACACCTCCCACCATCCCAGCGGCTCCAAGCCCTGTCCAGCCTGGCCCTGGGCACTGCCAGGGATGCAGGGGCAGCCCCAGCTCAGTCCCGGGGTGTCCTTGGCTCTCAGCCACTGCCAGGCACTCGGTGCTGCCTGGAGCATTTGTCACTTCCCCAGGCCACCAGGGGTAATGAATTACTGCACGAATCCTATGACAAGAGCCTGAATTTGCAACTTTCATGTTTTTGCCACCTAATTCCCTCCGAGGTTTTTCCCTGGGTAGTGCTGTGAATTAACCTGACAGTTCCAATAACTGTGCACATGTTTCCTGTTGTGCTGCAATGTGGGATGAGGATGTGGAAGCTGAACTTATTCCACTGTGCCTTTTGGACAGCAGACACCCAATTCCCCGGGGGGTGACAAAGGGCACACAGATATTTGGATATTTGCCATTTAGCTGTAATTCCTCTCAGCAGAGGTGGTGCCAGGGCTGGCAGGGGACCCTGGCATCTGCTCCTTTTGGGAAAGCTCCCCTCTCCTGGATGGAGAGCAGCTTTTCCAGGTGGGCAGCTTAGAGCAGAGCTCTGCTTTTCACCCTCCCCACTGGGCAGGGAAACAGGAGCTGACCCCCAGAGGGAGTGGGAAATGTCACAAACAGCATCTGAGACCTGCCCTCAAATTCCAGACTGTTTCCTCTCCCCAGCCTGGCTCCTCCTTCCTTTCCCCAGCCCCTGGAATTTCCAGCTTTGGCAGCAAAAGCTGCTTTAGGGGCTTCTGCTGCCTGTGGGAGCCTGGCCACAGCTGAGGCTCTGAGCAGGGATGCTCGGTTCAGTGTCACCATTATCCCCCATTATCCCCCATTATCTCCCATTATCCACCATTATCCACCATTACCCACAGCAATGGGAGCTCTGCCTTCCCCACCCAGACCCCACACCATGGATGGATGGGATTGTTCCAGGGTGGCTGCAGCCTTCCCAGAATTCCAGCCCCTTTTCCAAGCACTTCCATCATCTTGGTCATATTTACTTAATATTAAATAGTTCATTTATTTTATAAATTATAGTTCTGCAACAACAGCGTGTCACCTGGCTGAGGGGGTTGTTCTTTTCCCCCCTGGGCTCCCAGATTCTTTAATGCAGACACAGAGTTATCACTGTCCTGGGTGTGGGTGCTTTTGTTGCTGACTCCCTGCACACTGGGGGTGTGTTCATCACAATCAGGGGCTGATGGAATGGGATGGGTTGGTTTAGGTTGGGTTGGTCTGGGAGGGACCTTAGGGCCCATCCAGTGTCCCATGGGCAGGGACAGTGCTGGGGATGCTCAGCACCGGGGCTGGCTGGGGGCTGTGATCCCTGCTTTGGGATCCCCTGAGTTTTGGGAGAGCTGGAGCTCACTGCTCGTGGGTCTGGGTTCATTCTGTCTAATTTAAAACTGTTCAGATCTCTGAACTTGCTGGCACTGAGACTTATGATCTTCATTTAAAATGAAGGTTATTTTTAAAACTCGGTATTGTTTGCTTCTAAAGGGAAAGAAAAGGTTGCAGAAAGTCCAGGTTGTGATAACTGTGCAACAAAATTAAATGTTTTATGTGAGTCAGAGAAAAACTTGGGAGTTGTTCTTCTCCTTTATTCTTTTCCACTGTTTGGTTTGTCCCCACTGAAACAATGCTTTTCCCTCCTGAGAGTTTGGGCCAGCAGAGCTCCTTTGCCCCCAGGCAGCTGCAGCTCCTGTCTCTCAAAACCAGGGAGAACGAGGCTGACCTGCATTGTGGGGGGCTCAGGGATGGGCACAAGAGCTGCATTTCACCATTTCCAAGCAGGAGTTTGTTTTTCCCAGCTCTTCCCGTGGTTCTCTCCGGGTTTGTTTTGCCCTGGGATGAGGAGGAGGCTCCGGGGTTTGAGTCTCCTCCTCCAGGTTCTTCACCCTCCAACACCTTCTCCAGCACTTCAATTCCCTGCACTTCTCAATCTGCGTTTTAAAGCCTATCTGTGAATCTCCTCCTTGTCCTGCTGCCTTTTAATTAAGTCATCCCCACTGCTGGTTTTCATTAAGAGCTCTGATACGTTATTAATTAACGCACTGTGTGCTATGTGAGCAGGCTGGTATCAAAGATGCTGTAAAAGATGAAAGCATTTACTACTGAGAAACAAAATAATTAAGGCAAAAGTTGTGTTTTCATCTGCCAGCCACCAGCAGAATGTCAGTGGAGATGGGAGTTTTTTTAATTTTATTTTTTTAAAACAAACTAGACAGCTGTAATACAGGAACTGTGCTAGAAGTGGGGTTTGCTCTGCCTGTAGGGACCTGGGACTGTGCTGGTGCTCTTTGCTTTTTTTCTCTGGGTGTTTATGAGAAATCCCATTCAGATTTGATCTTGAGGCTTCAGAGTTTGTGTCTCTTCACCTGTCTGGTGCTGGGCACTTGAATGAATAAGGATTTCCTCACACAATGTGGGGTTTGCCAGTATCTCAGCTTTGGCTGTTCCTATTCCAGGTAAGTGGTTCCAGTGGAAGCATTTTCCCCCAGTAGCCCTCAAGTAGCAAAATCAAAAAGAATCTCAGCCCTTCCCTGAGACAAACCTGCCCAGCACACTGTCAGTGCCTTCTGCCTCTCAGCCCGTTGTTTTGGGGGTTTATTCATCACTTTGAGCTTGTTCGGGTTCCTGTTTTAATTCCTCTCCTTTTCATCCCCCCACTGCCCATTTCTTTGCCTGTTTTGCTGTTCTTGGGCACAGTCTGTAACCCCTGACCCTCCCAGGCGTGGTGTCAGAGCAGGAATTTCATGGATCCCTGTGGATCAGGGCAGTGATCCATGCGAGAATTCCTCCCTCCCTCTCTTTTGTGCATTCCCCACCGCCCTTTGCCTGTCCCCTGACGTTCCCCTGGCTGCTCTGAGGGTCCCTGTGTGCTCTGTTCCCTGGCACAGGTGGGCTCTGCATCGCCCAGTCCCTGAAGATCCCCCAGGACCGCAAGGACAAGAGCATCGACTTCGACAGGATCATCCGGCAGCTGCTGGAAACGCCCAACGCCAGAGCCATCGTCATCTTCGCCAACGACGAGGACATCAGGTGAGCTGGGACAGCCTGGACAGCCCGGGGTGGGCACGGGGGGAGTTGGGAATGTCCAGGGAAGGGTCTGGGGTGGGCACGGGGGGAGTTGGGAATGTCCAGGGAAGGGTCTGGGGTGGGCACGGGGGGAGTTGGGAATGTCCAGGGAAGGGTCTGGGGTGGGCATGGGGGGAGTTGGGAATGTCCAGGGAAGTGCCAAGAAAGTTCTGAATGAGGCAGGGAAGGCTCTGGGGTGAGGATATGGAGTTGGGAATGTCCAGAAAAGCTCTGAGTGAGCCAGGGAAGAAGGGTCTGGGGTGAGGATATGGAATTGGGAATGTGGGGAAATGCCAGGAAGGTTCTGAGTGAGGCAGGGAAGGGTCTGGGGTGGGAATATGGAATTGGGGATGTGGGAAGTGCCAGGAAAGCTCTGAGTGAAGCAGAGAAAGGTCTGTGATGGAGATAGGTGGGGATTTATGGAGTTGAGAATGTGGGAACGTGCCAGAAAAGCTCTGAATGAGCCAGGAAAGGCTTTGGGGTGGGGATACGGAATTGGGAATGTCCAGGAAAGCTCTGAATGAGCCAGGGAAGGGTCTGGGGTGGGGATATGGAGTTGGGAATGTCCAGGAAAGCTGTGAGTGAGGCAGGGAAGGCTCTGGGGTCATCTGCCCTTGTATTGGAGCTGATCCCAGGCACGTTCCAAGCCAAGGTTCCTCTCCACAGGCAGATCCTGGCGGCTGCCAAGAGGGCAGACCAGGTGGGACATTTCCTGTGGGTGGGCTCGGACACCTGGGGCTCCAAGGTGAGCCCACTGCTGCAGCAGGAGGACGTGGCCGAGGGAGCCATCACCATCCTGCCCAAGAGAGCCACCATCGAGGGTAAGAGCCTGCCCTGCCCTGCCCTGCCCTGCCCTGGGCATAAACCCGGGGACACAAACACTGCCAGCTCCTTGGGCTGCATCTCCACCTCCTGATTGCTCCCTGAATTTCCCCACGGGGAAACTCGAGGTTGTTTGTTTGGCTGTCACAGATGTGATTTCAGAGCTTGGGGGATGTGCCAGGGCTTTGCCCCTGAAGGGATTTGTCCCCTGGAAATAAAAACCCAACTGATCTGGACCTCTCAGCTCATGCAGGGGAGGGAGCATCTCGGGCAACTCTTCTCTGAAGCAGAGGAGAAGTTTTCTACTCAAGGACTAAAATTTCATTTTTCCATCAGTGATTTCCATTTAAACTCAGCCTAACTTTTATTTCAGACCAAGCACTGGATTTATCCATATTGCCTGTGTGCTTCAGAAATGTCCACACTTGTACAGATGTGTGTGTATGGCAATTTTTGAGAAGCTTGTTCTGCTTAATCCCTTTGCTTCTCAATTTTGTGCTCTCAAGTGTTTGTTGTCTGATCTGGCCTCGATTTGTTAATCCTGTCGTGGGTGAAGATGCTTTGGCACCCGTGTGGGCACCAGAGGGGCTGTGAGTTCTCTGGAATATGGAGGAAAAGTTGTTTTCAGGGGAGGTACTGAGCACAGAAACCCAGCCCCTCTGCTGGGCCAGCCCCCGAGCACGCTGCCCACATTAAAATGGGTTCTGGTGCCTTCACTCCCTGGAAAACCAAATATTTGCATTTTTCTTTGTGCCTGCACTCCCTGCTCATCAGTTATTCCTCTCAGGTAGATCATCTGCTTCATTCTTTTCCATTTTTAACCCCCCCCAGGGTACTCTTGGATGTTATTTCTCCGTAAATACAGAAAGTTGACAGACAATGAAGTGGTTTGTTTCAGGAAAGCTGAATATTTTAATAAGCTTTTCACACTGTCTGTATTCATCCCTGAGGGTTTCTGACACAGAAACGAAAATTCTGTCAGCAGTACACAGCAACAAAAACTTCCCACGATTGTTTGTTTGTTTGTTTGTTTGTTTGTTTGTTTGTTTGAAAATGTTTTCCTTTACCTTGAACATTAAACCCCTCGTGGGAAGCACGAGGGGGTTTGGATGCAGTGAGAGGATGGCAGAGTGGGGGAGTTCAGGTGTGCAGAGTCAGGTAAAGCAGACTTAGGGATGGCAGTGGATTTGGTGTCTCTACAAAAAAAAAACCCCAAAAATTCTGTGTTTATTGAGCTGCAAATCTCTCCTTGTTCAGTGACTTCAGAGGTGCCTGGAGTTTGATGGGTGAGTTTGGCACTCGTGGCCACAGAGGCTGGGGGAGTCCTGTGGTGCCTGAAGTGCATTTTGCCTTCAGCTCTCTGTGGCTGAGGTGTCCTGTAGGACATTCTGGGGTCTGTGTGCTCCTTCCTGGTGTCAGGAAAATGAACCCACAAACTCCAGAGGTTTGTGTCCAAACAGGACACAGAGGAGTCCTTTCACTTTATTGGATAAAGGCAGAGGCCATGGGACATTCCCTGGGGTCTATCAGATTTTTGGAGGACTCACCTCCCTTTTATCCCAATTTCCCATCCACATTTCCCTCTCTCTTTCCCCATTGCTGAGGTACCTGAGAGGCTCAGACTTCCCAAACCCCTGACACCTGAGATTCCCCTCTGATGTACAACCCTCCTTTGCATTTTTAATTCTTATACAATTCATGGTTTTTCCCCATTGCTTCTTTCACCTTTCAATATCTAATTCCATTTCTCAGCAAACCTACAGTTTGTTTGTAAAGACAAATATCTTTTTTTTCCATCCATCCATCCATCAATCAGTGGAATCCTTCCCATTGTTTCTTTTATCTCTCAGTGCTGGTTTTATCCCCCAGCACACCCAGAGCTGGTTTGTTAAGACAAATCCCTCATTGCTGTCGTGGGCAGGGGCAGCCTGGGGGGCAGAGAGGGGTGTCCTGTGCAGAGCAGGGGGCTCAGGCTCCTCCCTGGCCCTGCCAGCCCCCTCCAGCTGTCCCCAAATGCCATCTGGAGGTGCCATCTGCTCCTGCTGCCAGGGGTGCTCAGGGGAGCAGAGCTCACCCCTCTGCTCCTGGAGCAGTTTCCCCTTCTGGGCTGACCCCATTGGTGCCTCATTCACCAGGAGAAGAGCAGTGACAGTGTCAGGGATGCCCAGCCTTGGTGCTCCCATGCCCAGGCACGTCCTGCACTGCTCTGCTGCTCAGGCTGCTGGAGCTTGCTCTGCTTTCCTTTCTGTTGGTTTGGTTTCATTTGGCCACGAGACCCAGAGAAAGGAATTTGACATTTTGATGTCATTCTTTCATCATCCAGAAATGAACTTCTGCTTCCTAAAATTCAGCAACACATCGCTTTTGATGAATATAAAATGGAAGAAATAAAGCACCTCGATTTTTCCCCTGCAAACTGAAGGAAGCAGAGTTTAGAGCAGGCTGGAGCTCCTTTCCCTGGGCAGATCCCAGCCCAGCTCCTTCCCATGCAGCTCCCTGGGGCTCCAGGGCAGGGTCACCCTTCCATTCCCCCTGCATTTAATGAGAACTCTGGGTTACACTCAGGAATGAGGGGCTTGCCCTTATTTTACTCCTCCAAAGCATCTCTTCTTATCACTGCCTTGAGTAGTGTTTGGAATACGTTGGAAGAAGATTCCTGAGAATCCTTGCTGGAAGCAGAGAGGGCACAGCAGCTCCCATGCCTTGACCTGAATATTGACACAGGAAAGGGAATAATGCTTGGCTGAGCAGCCAGGGACTCCAGCTGCACTCACAGTGGATGTGCCTGCGAGTTCAGGGGTGCAGGGCACACTTTGGATCAGCAGGATTTTGTCTGCAGAGCTGGTGGTCACACGAGTCATAAACTGAAACACTCACTGTACAGAAAAAAAAAAAAAAAAAAAAGCGTTTTTCAAATTATTCTTCAGCTCCAGCTGTGACTTCAGTTCAAAAAGCAGGAGTGCAGTGCAGGAGTGCTGTGTTTTACACCTCTGGACAGCTGCCTGCTGATGTCCCTGCTTTTCTGGCAGTGGGAATAGCCCAGCAGCCTGTGGCTCCAGAGGGGACCTAAAAGTGTTTGGCTATTTGTAGGATCAGGCCCCAGACCCACAGTTATTTGTCTTGGTACTCGATGTCACTCTTGGGACAGAATTTTCTTTGCCACGGTCCCGTGGGGGGGATTTAGGAAATCATTAGATGAACTGAATTCATTCATCTTAAGTCAGTCTTAATATAGCCTGATTGTGTTTGATGTAATTATGCTGAAAGGATAAAGTTGCATTTTATTTGCATAATTGCAGTAGACAGTGAGCCAGGGAAGTGCAGATGAAAGAGGAATCACTCCTTGGCAAGGTGGGAGCAGCTCCAGTGCCAGCCCAGCCAGGTGCAGGGAGCTTGAAGGGCTTGGAGAGGCTTTCAGAGGGAAAAGAGAATATTCTATTTATTTCTTTGTTGGTTGGTTTGTTCACAGAGCAGCTGTGATGTTGTTCCCTGGTGCTCTGAGCTCTCCCAGAGCAGAGTGTGCTGAGCCCTCCTGACACCAGGGGAGATTCCCAAAGCCCATCCTGAGTCCCAGGAATTGTTTTCCACTTCCCTCAGCTGTGACAGACAGTGATCCCCTCTCCTCTTCCTTTCTCTCATTCCTTTTGCTGTGCAGGATTTCCCAGGCTGGGCAGTTCCCAGGCTGGCACTGGGAGCACTGGTGGCAGTCACTCAGTCACTTTTGCTGACTGAGCTCTCCAGAGCTCTGGGCTTTCCTCTCATGTTTTTTTCTGCAGACTCTTCCTCCCCTCTCTCAGGTGTGTGTGCTCTGTGTGCATGGACACAGCTCCAGGGAGGGGAGCAGCTGGAGGAGAAACACACAGGATAATACAGAGATTTGATCTGAATTATTTAGAAAGTCTGGCAAAAGCTTTGCTGATGAGGAGAAAAACAGTCTTTACTGTCTGAGCTCAGAATTGATGCAACTGAACAGTGGGATTCAAATAGATTTCAGATTAATGATTCAATTCCAGAGGCTGTGGATGGGGCTGAGGCTGGAGTTTGTGAAGCTCTGGGCAAGAAGGCTGAGGGATGGCTCAGATCCAGCACAGGGATGAGCTCTATGTATTTTAAAATACAAAAACTGCAAGCACTGCAAACCAACAGAACTGTCCCTGGAATTTTCAGTTGTTTGTCTTCCAAAGAAATGGCAAATCCTGTTTTGTTTTCATTTCCAACAAGAGCTGCTTTGCTCCTTTTTTTGTTTGGGCAGCATGAACTGGGAAAAAACAATGGAAGAGTGGTGACTTAAGCAAAACTGAGGATGAAATTCTCTCCCTGGTTAAGGGCTCTGAAGTGTTTTACCCTCACAGCCCCAGAGTGGCAAAGGGAAGGAGCTCAGGGTTCATTTTTCCCTGGAATATTCCCTGGGAATGTTGTGCTGCCCACAGCCCTTCCTGCCTCTCCCTGGGGGGAGCAGAGGCCAGTGTACATTGCATAACAATACTTGTAAAATTTGGATTTTTCTGTTTGTTTACAGCCTGGTGCAGAGTCTTTTCCAGTTCTCTGTTGTTCTCCAGCTTTTTCAGTGTCCCTGGGGCGTGAGCCATGTGCTTTGGAGAGGAACTGGGATGGAAAGATGTGGCTCCAGGGGTTTGTGGGGCTGGAGCAGAGCCCAGGAACACCAAAAGCCAGAGGGGACCCCAGTCCTGAGGGGAAAGGCACAGGAGGGGCAGCCTGGACCATCAGTGCCTGGTCTGGGACGTGGCTCCCAGATTTGCTGTCTCTCCCCATCACCTGAATCCTCCTCTCCCTCCCTGAGCTGTTCTTCCCTCTCTGCTGAAGGGCTCCAGCTCTGGGCTGTCCCCCCCTTGTCCCCTCCAGGCTGGCTGGGACCAGGGCAGTGTTGTGGTGCAGGTAAAAGTCAGATTAAATTCTGAAATTCGTGGGTGTGGTGGTGCCAGTGTCCTGAGAGAGATCCTTCTGGAAATGCTGGAGCAAACAGGGCCAAGAGAATTGCACATTCCCCGTGGAACTGCAGTGCTGAGCATCCCAGCGCTGGAGGCAGCACTGCAGGTGAGATCTCACCTTTCCCTCCTGCTCAGGGGATTTTGGGGTGCTGCAGGAGTGAGCCCTGGCTGCTGTGTGGGGCTCAGGCCCTGCAGTCCCCTGGCTCTGTGAGGGTTTGAGGGGCTGATGGTTTAGAGGATTCAAGGGAATTATCTGCCACTGCTCAGTGCAGGACACGGCCCATAACCAGCAGGGCATTAACAAGAAATCCTGTCCCAAATGGGGCTTGAAGCAAATGCTGCTGATTCCCAGCACAGAAATGAGCTGGGGAGCTCTAATGGGAACTGAAGAACTGCAGTGAAACAGAGATTGGGGAGCTTTCTCTGGGGCCCCTTGGAATGGAACGAGCAGCTCCCCCAGCCCCAGCAGCTGTGGAGCTGTGCTGGCATCCAGCTGTGCTGGCATCCAGCTGTGCTGGCATCCAGCTGTGCTCAGGGTGGGGCTTTGTGTCCCCACCCAGCTGTGATCGCAGGGCTCTGGGCAGGGCTGGGCACATGCAGACGTGTACACGACATCAGCTATGATCGCCCCTAGTGCCTTTGGGATAGCCAAAACTGCCTCTCCTCCAGGCCACCTTTCCTGTGCCCTGGGAGCTGTCAGCTGGGTGTGTGTGGCTATTTCCAGCCAGAAAGGAAGGGCTGTCATTTTACACAGCAGCTCTTTGTGTGTGGCAGCTCCAGGAGACCCCTCCTGCAGGAGGCTGTGACGGGTGCAAGGAGCAAAGGGATGTTTGCATCACACCCCAAAAGTGCCTTCACCGCCCCAGCGCCGCGTTTGGGGTGGCTGGGTCCTCCCTGAGCGGCTGGTCCCAGCCTGTGGGCACCCAGAGCATCCCCGGGGACTCCACAGCCGCAGCCACACAGGAGCTTTGCTGCTGGCACCCCTGGCTCGGGCAGGCTCGGCACACACAGAAATGTGCTCAGCTGAGATGTGAGCAGAGCTTTTGGCTTGTTTGTTTCCCTGCCTTTTTGTGTATTGTTAAAGCCTCGCTGATTACAGGCTTTGGGAAGGAATAGCTCGGGAAATAATGCACAGAACAATACACATAATTTCCTTAAAGATGATACAATGAAGGCAGAAGTGCCCACTTCACTCCTGCTGCGTTTGCAGGGCTGCCTCAGGAGCGTGTTTTCCTTCTGCTGACTTGACTGCATGACAACAAAGGGGTGGAGAATGACTGAGGGAAAGATTTAGGAATAGATTTAGGAAAAGCTGCTCCGGGCAGCCCCTGTCTGGCTCCTCAGGAAGGGGAGCAGGGGTCAGCAGATCCATGGGCTGGGTGGATAAACACAACCCCCCTGTCCGAGCTCCAAGTGCAGGCTGTGAGGGGCTGGGAGCTGCCCGGGGAGATCGTGCAGCTGCAGGAAAGGTGTGGGGAGCAGAGCTCGGGCTTTATTCCCATTACACGGTGTGTCCATCTGAAAGGAACTGCCTGGTTTCTGTTTGCACGGCCCTGGTGGAACCTCACACTCACAGCTCCCGGCAGCACACAACTGACGAGGTGATTAATCAATTTAATAGAGGTACTTAATAGACTGGCTGCAGGTTCTAGCCATGCAATACAGGAGAATGCAGCAGGAAATTGAAGAAGCCCTCTCAGAGGGGTCCCAGCTCCGGGGGGCTCAGCAGGGGCTGCTCTGCTCAGGTGTGTCCCACCTGCCACAGGTACCTGTGTGAGGACCGGTGAGGAGGAGGAGGAGTGAGGAACCTCAAAGTGATGATTGCAGAGAGCAGGGGGCTGTGACTGCTCGTGGTCGATGTTGAGCTGCCTCTCTGGTTCTTGCCCAGGTCCAGCCCAAAGCTCTGTGTCTGAGCAGGGCTAAGGCTCAGCTCGTCCCCAGTGACCCTCCCTGGGCTCCCCTGCGGGCAAGCCAGGCTCCCACTGCCATTCCCTCCCAAAAATTCCCTTCCTTTGGGTGCTCACGGTGCTCACAGTGCAGAGCAGCCCCCCTTGTGCAGCCACAGAACATCCTGGAGGAGGGACCTGCGAGGAGTCCTAAAGGTAAAGGAGAAATCCTTCTCACCTTCATTTTCAGGTTTGGGGTTTTGTTTTTTTTTTATTTCTCTGTTTAATTACTGCTTCCCACAGCACGAATTTCCAAAGAAGAATATTCAGACCTGATGGGCTGAGTTGGTTTTTGGGGGGGCTTTGGGCAGGTTCGTTGTCCCAAAGGCAGGAGGAGGTGAAGCCACGAGAGCTGGGGCTGACCCAGAGCTCTTCAGCGATTTCCAGTGGCACAGCCTCGGGGATTTGTCCTTCCCATTCCTGCCAAAGTTTGCACTGAGCACCTCATTTACACGGGGCCAAGTACAAATGATTTAGTACAATACTGCAGACACTTAATTTCGTGGAATTAAATTGGTTTGCTTTATCTAAAAAAACTGAAATCTAAACCACACCTGAACTGTCTTTGACCTCCTTGGAATTTAAATGATATTTTTAGTTCTGGCAGTTATTTGAAATGCTGATGTGTCAGTCCCAGAGAGGGAATACTTGTCTCGAGTATTGCCACTTGAAATTTTGGGAAGCCACACAGATGTTCATCTCCTCATTATGGAAATAATGTATTTGGTTAATGTGTTGGTACGAAGAGAGGGGAATACAAATTATCCTGCAGCTTGAGAGCCATTTAAAAGTTTCCTTACATTCAGGCAGCCTCAGATCTGTCCCCAGCACCTCTGGCCCTGCCAGGGCAGCTCTGGGCTCAGCCTGCCCTCAGCAGCTGCTGGATATTGGGATATTTATTGGGATATTTATTGGGATATTGATCCTCTTGGGGTGGGATCCAGTGGCTCTGGGTGCACGTGAGGGGAGCTCTGAGCCAGGAACTGGCCCCAGGACTGACCTGGTGGCCCCCAAGGCTGGAGGATGAGGGCTGGGTGCTTTGGAGGATGCTCTGCTCCTGCCATACTGAAATCAGCTGCAAATGGGTTTTGCTTTCCCAGAATCAGGGAGTGCCCTTGGGGTGCTGTGGGTGTTCTATCAGCCCTGCTGTGCCTGCCCAGATGTGAACAGCTGTGCTGGCTGGTGCTTGGGGTGATCCCTGTGCACAGGGGGGAGCAGGGAGAGAACAGCAAAGATCCCTCTGCTCACCTCCCTGCTCACTGTGGCACTGCTCAGGCTGCCCTGGGGCCAAGAAACCTTTGAGAAATCAAGAACTCCAGGCTGTCAAACAGCGAGGAACTTGTGTTTTGTAAAAGGACCTAAGGGGAAAAGGGAAGGATGTGATGAGGGGGTTGGGTTCTATTTTGAGTGAGTTGGAGCTGCTCAGAGAGAGGAGAAAGCTCTGGGGAGATCTTCCTTTACCTCAAGGGGGGTGCAGGGGAGGGATTTTCACAGGAGCAGGGGATGACTGGACAAGTGAAGGAGGAGGGGAGGATGGCACAGGGTGCCCAGAGCAGCTGTGGCTGCCCCTGGATCCCTGGCAGTGCCCAAGGCCAGGCTGGACATTGGGATTTGGGACAGTGGGAGGTGTCCCTGCCATGGCAGGGGTGGCACTGGGTGGGATTTGAGGTCCTTTCCCATTTTCTTGGGAATGTGCAGTGAGGTTGGCAGTGCCTGCAGGGCTCTGAGCTCCTGGGCCAGGACAGGGGCAGCCCTGGGCAGAGCTGCTGTGTCCCCAGCCCTGTCCCCAGTGTCCCCAGCCCTGAACCCAGTGTCCCCAGCCCTGTCCCCAGCCCTGTCCCCATGCCAGCAGGGCTGATGTGCTCTGGGGGCTCTGGGGTGTCTGGGGACAGCTGGCACTGACATTTCTCACATTTCTCACATTTCTCACATCTCTCACATCTCTCACATTCCCACTGCTCAGAGCTGGGCACGCTCTGCTGCTGCTGCTGTTGACATGGAAACACTGCAGCGAGGGACAGGGACAGGGACAAAATCAGCTCTGCTGGGAAGGGCTCAGTGCTGGCAGGAGCAGCCCCTTGCATTTTCATTTCATTAGAATTCTTCATTGTCAATTTTAACCTGTTGAGCGCCTCCAGGAGTTGCTGCAGTCGCTGCATCCCAACAGAGAGGGATTTCTGTATTTTCACCCTGGTTTAAATTATGGGTGAATTTAAATTCTGGGACTGGAGTTTAACTCATTTAAGGAGGTGCTGGGAGCGTTCTGTCAGTGGCTGCTGTGCAGGGAGCAAAGCACTCTCATGTTCTGCATTTAAACCTCCTGGATCTCAGGTTTTGCTGCTCTGCTTTATTAAAATGGAGCAGCTTCTGGTGGAACTTGGGAAACTGCTGGGAAGAAACATCCAATGGGTTGGGAGGGACCTTAAATCCCAGCCAGTGCCACCCCTGCCATGGCAGGGACACCTCCCACTGTCCCAAATCCCAATGTCCAACCTGGCCTTGGGCACTGCCAGGGATCCAGGGGCAGCCACAGCTGCTCTGTTATTTGCTCAACAGCTTTGGTAAAAGCCTTTAGCTCATCTTCAGGTGTGAGGAAAAGGATTTTTTCACGGAGGAAGGTCCTGGCAAATCAAACTGCCCATTTGCAGTGAGTGGGCAGCAGGAAGGGCTGGGTTCCTGGCAGGGGCAGGAGGAGTCGCCAGGGCTGGCTGGGTGCTCCAGGCTCCAGCAGCACCCCCTGCTCGGGGCTCAGCTGTGACTGTCCCTGCCTGGGGAGGAATCTCTTCATCCTCACAGGGAGCTGCTCATTCCAGGAGCCCTGGGGTGGCCCTGAGCTGTGTGACCAGCCCGGGTCACTCCACCCCTGGGCCAGCCTGGGAAATCCCTCTGGGGCTGCAGGTGCCGAGTCTGGCCGGGGTTTGGAGCTCTCAGAGCAGCTCTGGCTTTGGGTTTGTCCTTTTGTGGATTTGAACTTTGGTGGACAAAGGGAGGCTGTCCCTGCCCCTGCCCTGCCCAGGGCACAGCACAATCCCGGGATTCTGCTCACAGCTCAGGTGTGCTCAGCACCTGCTGCACCAGGGGAACCCCCAGCTGGGCTGGTGCCACTGAAAATGGAAATAGAGAGAGAAATGCAGGGGCTGTGCTGCTGCTCTTGGGGCATGGGGGCTCTGGGGGAGGCTGTGAAATGTAGAATAATGAATAATAACAAGTTGTGTATTAACCTTTCCCGGGCAGGGCTGCCTCAGGCAGCAGCTGGGTGGTGACCCTGGCAGCTGCATCATTCTGTGCAGTGATGGGGAGGATACTCACCCGTACCTATTTATTACCCCAACAGAACCTTTACAGCCTGAAATCCCTGGTCTGCCCTGAGTGGAATTTCCTCTATATGTGATTTATGTCATGGATATAAAAAGTCAAATGTGACACCACCTAAAATACCCCTCTGCACAGTTATAATCAACAATTGAAAAAGCAAACAACTGCAAAGTACTTTTATGGCATGCTGGAAGTTAATAAAATCATTTATTTTATGGCCTCTTTGCCTAGCAAGATGGTAAAAAAAAAAAAATCTGCAGACTGTCTTAATACCAGCCCATAGTGTGTGGCTGGGCAACAGCATCAAATCTGCAGAGAGCCTTGCTGTCCTAAAATTGATCCTGTCCTTCCCCAGCTAATGCTTTTATCCCAGATTTAATGTGGGTAAATGAAACTGCTTTGGGTTAAATGCTAGGAAAATTGGAAAAGTGTTTGAGTAGCTGCTTTCAACTCATTTGGCATCAGTAATTATAGCAGGTGATGATTTACTGTGTGGGTAAATAGCTGGTTGTCACTAGTGTGGACATCCCTGGCACTAAATAGAAGAGTAAAAATATTATAAACTGTTCAAATCCCTGCTCGAGTGAAATTGGGTCAATTTGTTGGATTTGCTCTCACCTGGGCTGACAATGAGAGTACTTGAGGCACGTGGGAAATGCAGTGGGTCAATAATTTTGTGGTTTAATTAGGCTTAATGATTTTCCTTATTAAATAACCCCTGAGCCCCTGCAGTCCCTTGTGACACGTGAAGGGGAAGGTTTGCAGCGTGTGCTGCTGAACTGGCAAAGCAGAGGTGACACGGGTCCCTCTCAGCTCCTGCTGTTCGTGCTGCTGGCACTCACAAGCCACCCCTGCTGTCCTTGCTGGAGGTGCTGGAGTGTCCCCTGGCTGCTGCTGCTGTCACTGGTGCCAGCCCCGTATGGGATCCCCGGATTTCCTCTCTCATTTCACGGGTGCTGCTTTTCCTGGGTGTCCCTGCCTGGCTCCTGCAGCCCAGCCCTGTCCTGGTGGGCTCCTGAATCTCCTGGTGACAAATCCACTCCCTCTGTCCCTGTCCCTGGATGTGTTCCAGACTCTCCCAGTGACAAATTCAGTTCCCCCTGTCCCTGGATGTGTTCCTGACTCTTTCCCAACGACAAATGCAGCTCTTCAGACAGAAAAGGGCACCACAGGGAGGCAGAGGGGCAGGGTTCATGTTAGGACTCAGTCATTTGGGGTTTTTGGAGTGGGGTCAGCAGGGTTTATTGCCTGGCTGGTAATTGAGGGGCTCTTCTGAGCATTCCTGCTGTCCCTTGTCTGGACTTTCCCAGCTCCTCCACAGGGTTTGGGATCCTTCCCTTTCCCCCACTCTCCTCTCCATGCTCCCCCTTTTTTTCCCCTCTGTCTCATCACACAATGTAGTTCATGTACATATTTATCCTGAGGTGGAAAATAAATGAACCCTTTAGGTAGTATCATCTTTCTATGTGTAAAAATAATGATTTAATCAAATCACAGTGATTTGAAGTAATAAGAGATTCATTGTAATTTGGAAAATCTCATAAAAGAACTATTTATATCTCTTAGAGGTATTTGCTGAAAAAGTAATTTGCTAAAGTATGAAATATGGAGAACATTGGGGAATCACTAAATCTTGTCACACCAGTGCAGTGCTTGGTCACGAACAGGGCTGAGAAGTGATTATTCCTGCTTTTGCATTTAAGCATCCAGCATTTTCTGCTGGGTCATCGAATTCCCAGAGCCTGTGAACCCAAAGCTCTCAGGTTCAGCCCTGTGTGTGTGAGTTGTGTTCGTGCCTTGGGTCACAAAGGTGAAGCCCAGGCTCAGGTCTGCTGTCAGACAATCTTTGCCTCCTTCACCCCCAGTGTTTATGAGTCAGGTTCATTCCAAAAACCTGCCTAAAAGTAGAGAAGCATTTGAGATTGCCACTGGCACAGATGGACCTGCAGGACAGCACTGTGGGCAGTGCAGGAACAGCCCTGGCTGCTGAAATAATCCCTGGGAATGTCCCAGGCCAGGCTGGGCAGGGCTGGGAGCCCCCTGGGCCAGTGGGAGGTGTCCCTGCCATGGCAGGGGTGGGGATGGATGGGATTGAAGGTCCCTTCCCACCCAAACCATGCCAGGATTGGGGAATGGATGGGATTGAAGGTCCCTTCCCACCCAAACCATTCCAGGATTGAAGGTCCCTTCCCACCCAGACCATTCCAGGGTTGGGTGGCACTGGGTGGGATTGAAGGTCCCTTCCCACCCAAACCATTCCAGGGTTGTTGTTGCCAGGGGTGCCTCTGGCAGGGGCTCTCCTTGGCCCTGGGGGAGCAGCATTGCCAGGATCTGCACTGGGGGAGGGGTGGCTGCACAGGACTGACCCCTGGGAGTGACCAGGGGCTTGTCCAGCTCTGAGCCCTGTCCTGCTGTCACTCACCCACTTGTCCTGATCAATAGAAAAGAATGGTAAAAAATGTTCCCTTTTTAATAGGGATCCATATCCCTGCCTGTGAATGCAGAGGGATCATTAAACCAATCAATGGGAATGTTATTATTTGTTATTAGATCTGTAAAGCTTTAGAGTAATTCATATGGAATTCTATTACAGTTTTATCAGGACTCATTGATTTTGTGTTATTAAGTTATAGAGCACTTTCCCCAGAGGCCAGGCAGTTTGGCACGTGGGGAGGGTTTATTGGTGCTCTTTCCCAGCCACATGGACATTGCAGATCTTAGCACTGGATATCCCCTTTGAAATGCTCTTTTAATTAGGAGGAAAACCAATATACACAGGTTTACAGGAAAAAGTTGAGGTTGTGTGTCCCTAAAACCTGCTACTGTTTTCTAAATATTCTTCTGAACCATCCAGGAGAATATTTTCCTTAGGGAATTTAATCCTATAAATGGTAATCATAGAATCACAGGATAATTTGGATTTTTAGAGAAATAATGCTGGCCCTTCTAGAGGCTGCACAGAAATGTTCCTAAATCACTCATTTGTTATTAGTTAGCTACAACAGATGTCCCAGGGGTTTTAACCAATTATTCATTCAGTCTGTGCAAGGCCAGGTGAAGTCCCTGCCTCAGGTTACACAGAGCAGGGAGAGATGGGGATCTCTGCCACCCCAGGATCTCTCTTTTCCTGCAGTTTGATCCATTTTATTCTGGGAAGGTTTCATTTCAAGCTGCAGTGGAGGGCTGGAAGTCGTGTGGAGCTCAGAGAGTGCACCCCAGTTCTCAGTGAAGCTGCAGTCCAGCACTGAGGGTTTCTCCCAGCCCACTTTGGGGTTTTTTTTACATTTTTCCATGGGTTGTTTGCAGTCCTTCAGGCTCGGGCTGGGCATCACTCACTGGGTCTCTGTGCTTGGCACCCTCCTGCTGCCTCTGCTGTGGGAGGGAGCTACTTCTGATTTTAATAAACTGCATCATTTGAGGCTGCAGGTCAAATCTGAATTAGCTTTCATCCTGCTCCTGGAAGGCTCAGTGCTGATGTTTCTGGCTGGTTTTCTGGGATGTGTCAAGAACAGCAGACCGAAGAAAACTCAGGTTAGAGCTGGGTCAGTGGCACACAGAGCAGGGAGAAGAGGGATTGACCCCATTCCCAGTCTCCTTTCCAATTTTACAACAGCTGGCTTTGTGCTGTCTATTTTTATCGCTGGTGGAAGGATTGCTGTGCTGATTTCACCGTGCCAGATGGTTTTCCTTAGACTCTGCTCCACCCTGTGCTGTGGCAGCCGGTGTGGCTTTAGCACCTATTGCAGGAGGGAAATGCTTGGCTGCAGTGCCAGCAGCGTTCCCCCTGTCCCTGGGCATCTGCAGGGCTGGGTGATGCTGCAGTAGCCAGGCTGCTTTGGGCTGGGAGAGCTCATGGCTTCCATTCCTGCACCTCTCTGCAGGGCCAGAGCAGCTGGAGAGCCCAGGAGAGGGAGAACATCCTCTGACATCCCTGTCCCGTGTAGGATGGCAATAATTCACTCCGAGCTCCTCTGGGTACAGCCAGCATCCCCCAGTCCCCTTCACCACTGCTCTGCTTCATCCAGCGTTTGGGTAGTTTGAATTCCTCCACGACTTTCTTAGTAACAGAAAAAACTCTTTTTGTGCCTGGGCTTGAGCTGGGGGTTCGGCTGTGGGAGGTTCCCTGAGGAACAGCTCCTGCTCAGCCAGGTGAGCCCAGGTGAGTGTCCCCACGCTGGGACTGCTCTGCTCCTTGTGGGGCTGACACAGCTCCCTGGGGACAACAGCACAGCCCCAACCTCCAGAGGATTGGGGAGGCACAGCTGGGCTGGGAAAGCAGCAGGGTTTGGGGTGCCAGGGGCACCTGGCAGGGCTGGAACAGCATCACCTGCTTGTGGCACCCCTGGGCACAAAGCTGCCCCTGCTCCGTGCCAGGGGCTGTGCCCTGGCTGTGCCCTGCAGGCACATCTGAGCCTGGGGGTGCACAGGGAGCAGCCACAGGAAATGACAGAAGGATTTGTTTATTTGTGCCCGTGCAGATGTTGTCTGCAGGGGGTGTGGCTGCTGCTGCAGGGGGTTGGGATGCACAGAGGGAACAGCCTGCTGAGATGGAGGTGCCTCCTCTGCAAGTCTGGGCAGGCCAATAACAAAATTAATTAGTGCCCTGAGCTCAGCCCTGTGTCAGCTGCACCACATCATCTATTTCCACTTCCTAATCACTACATCTCTAATCCAGGCTTTTTCCTTATCACTTTTTTAAAAAATATTGATCTGTTTTATTTATTTCTATTTTATTTAATATTTTATAAATAAATATAGAAATATCTAGAAATAAAAACACGTCTATAAATATAGAAATATATTTATAGAGAAATATATTTATATAGAAATATAGAAATTTATAGAAATAAATATATATAAATATAAATATATAAAATATATTTGTATATAAGCATATAAATGTATAGAAATAAAAATATAAGAATATAAAAAAATATAAATATATACGATATTATATTTTTTTTAATTATTTAATTGATTGTTTTCTATTGCTCTGTTTTGCATCAGCCTTGCCCAGTTTTACACCTGGCAGTCAGAGTCATTTTCCTGCAGGCTGCAGCTGATGAGGGCACAGTTGTGTTCTCTCTCCCCACGGTGACCTCACACGTCCCTGGCTGCAGAGGGGGCACAGGGGCAGTGTCTGTGCCCGGGCTGAGCTGCCCCGTGCAGAGCAGCCAGGAGCCAGCCCTGCCCTGTCCTCCCGCAGGCTTTGACACCTATTTCACCTCCCGCACGCTGGAGAACAACAGGAGGAACGTGTGGTTTGCAGAGTACTGGGAGGAGAACTTCAACTGCAAGCTCACCATCACTGGCTCCAAGAAGGAGGACACGGATCGTAAATGCACAGGTAGCTCATCCTTCCTCGTGTGGGGGACCCAGGAATGGTTTTATTTCAGTGCTGGGGGGTGTTTGTTTGTTTTACATGGAGGATGGAACAATTTAGGAAGGATTTGTTCCCCTGGCAGGGTGGGCAGGGCTGGCACAGGGTGCCCAGAGCAGCTGTGGCTGCCCCTGGATCCCTGGCAGTGCCCAAGGCCAGGTTGGACATTGGGGTTTGGGACAGTGGGAGGTGTCCCTGCCATGGCTGGGGTGACACTGGATGGTCCACAAGGTCCTTTCCAACCCAAACCCTTCTGGGATTCCATGATCAGAACACCCTGGAGAAGCGTTGGGCACAATGTGCCTCTGTGACACAGAAGCCACGGCCAGAGCTGTCCCCTGATGTCCCCCCACACTCCCCCCAGCCCTTTCAGATTTCCCAGCAGCATCTGAAATGTGTTATGTTGGATAATTGCCCTGAGTTGTGACCAGAGGAAATCAGTTCACGGGAGGATTTGTTTTATTTCGATTGAAAATTGAAGAAAACTCCCGTGCAGAGCAGAGGGGAGGGAGTTTGGGTGCCAGGGAGCAGCTCAGCACTCCTGGACACAAATCCTGCTCCAGAGGGGTGGGGAGGGAGTTTGGCTCGGAGAATGATCCAACACTGTGTGTGGTGAGCAGGAGAAATTTCAGAGCTCCTCTGCTTTGCCCAGGAAATCCCATGGGGATTGATGGGTGGTGTTGGATCAATTCTTTTGTGTCTGATGAGTTCTGCTGGCTGGATTGTCACTGCAGAGCTGCTGCTGGTGCTGCAGGGCTCTGTCCGGGATTTCAGTGCACAGGAGCCCCACTGGAATCCTCTGCTCCTCCAAATTCCAGTGCTGACCGTGGCACATTGGCGCTGGCTCTCGAGCCCTGCTCCCGGCCCGTTCCACACTCGGGGCTCTGCCCTGCTGTGTGCAGGGTCTGGGCGGGGAGGGAGGGTCCAGGGGACATTTGCAGAGCCCTCTGTGGAAGGTGGATCTGTGTGCCTGTCCCCAGGCAGGGCTGTGAATGGGGCTGGATGAACACTGGATATTTTTCTGCCAGCGCTTCCCCGAATTCCACCTCGTGCAAGTAAGAGCTGCCTGTTTGATACCATCCCACAATCTTTAAATTAAATCTCTTGTTAATGATGACTATCACCAGGTTCTCAGCAGCGCTATTGTGTGAGACCCTTTGAAAACGTGTTTAATTCTTCAGGAACTGAAGCAGTGTCTGAATTCATCTCATGCCAGCACCGGCGGAGTGGGATTCTGATGTCTGTCTGTGTGAATTATATGCCATAAAAATTGTCCTAGAGATTCTATTTATTCATCCTAACGCATCCCCTGTGCCGTGTGGTGATACCAATGAGTGCAGAGGGATCAGCAGGAGGAGAGGCACCGGAGCAGGGCACTGCTCCTCTCCATGTGAGGACACATCAGCGCTGCCTGCGTGGACACGGCCGAGTGTGACCAGGAGCTCTCAGAGCTGCATCCCACTCGTGTCAGCTGAAGGAGATGGAACAAGTGGGATTCTTTCTCTGTGTTCTCAGCACTCTGGCTTTGGAGTTTTCTGCCTGCCTTTGTTGCAGGGTTGTTCTCCTGTGAGGATGTGCCTGAAGCTGCTCTGTCTCTCAGGAATCAGGATGATGAGCACTTGAGCCTCGAGTAGGAAAGGGGGGGGTTAAACTATTTGTCATCACCTTCAAATGGATCCTTCGGAAGCAAAAAATGCTCGTGTCAATAAACTGCTTTTGTGTTTCATCCTTCTCCTGACATCCCAAGGTACTCATTGCAAGCCCGTGGGACAGAAGTGTGTTCTCCTGAAATCACTTTATGTTCGAGTGTCCCAGGTGTCAGCTGCTTCACTGCTGAAGAAAATTATGCTGCTGTGTGGATCCTGCGGGTCTCCACATTAAAAAAAACCAAAAAAACAACAACAACAACAACAAAAACAACATAAAAGCAACTTCTTCTCAAAGAGGAGCAGGAATGGTGCAGTTCTCAAAGAGGAGCAGGAATAGTGCATTTTTTAAGACAAGCAGCAATGGTGCAGTTCTCATACAAACAGGAATGGTACAATTCTCAAAGAGGAGCAGAAATGGTGCAGCTCTCAAAGACAAACAGAGATGTGGATGGGGTTTGTTTTTATTTTCCATGCTTTGGGTCTCACAGCACACAGGGGCTCGTGTGAGGTTGGTTTTCCAACCTTCCCCCCGTGGGACCCCCAGGATTTCCTGACATCCTGAGCCTGGGGGTTCTCTCTGCCCCTTCCCCAGAGGCACCCACGGCTCTGCTGCTTTCATCTGCAGGAACTTGATGCCTGTTGGGAGCTTCCTTCTCTTCCAGAGTAATTAATAATTGAATTTCTACACTCCCATTATACAGGAGCTGCTCCTGGAGCCTGTGGTAAAACGTTCTGCCTGACTTCTTCAGCTCAGCCTCAGAGGGAGAAATATTCCCCACAATAATGCTCAAGTTGGAATTAAAATTGGGCTCATCATTTTTGGACTTTGGGCCCGATTTGCTGCTCACTGCAACAGCATGAGGGTGACACAAACTGGAGGGAACTCTGTTCAGCCAGGCCTATTAATTTGGATATTTGCTAGGGGTTTTTTTAATTATTTCTGAAGAATATTTGGTCCATGTAAGTAATAACATTTGCTCTGCAGGTTCTTTGCTGCTTCAGATTTGGGTTAAATTTCTAATTGCAATGGAATGTCTTCAGGAGCTAACTCAGCCTGTGTTTTGGTGAAGCACAGCACACTCCCAACTGTATAAATTCAGACATGTTTGTGGTGAGCAGTTACATTTGTCTCCACATCTGGATTTACTGTGCACAGTTCTTGGTGTTCAATACTCAGCTGAGAGGCTGTTTCAGCACAGGGAAGTATCCCTGTTCTTGGAAATTCCAGTAAGATTTAAAAACCTTTATTATTTTTGTGTTTGGACACTGGTACATTGCTCTCAGGTTTTTTCAGGTGTGTTTTGCTCAGGTTCCTCTCTCAGATCTTTCACTGCTGAAGGTTTTCCTCCTGCTGTGTGTGTGCCCAGCCGTGCTTCTGGAACTTGCTGTGGCTTATCAGTGCAGTTTGTGTGCAGCATTTCAATCCCACATCCCCTCCCCTGGCATCCATTCCTGCTGCATTGCTCATTTGGTTACAGAGCTGAAACCACTTAAAAGCATTTTCCTTGTCAGGGCTTCAAGTCCTGATAAGTTCTGTAATCAATGAGAGGCAGTGAATAATGAAAAGGATCCTCACTAGCTGGAAAGTCACTTTTTGTGCTCACTTGTTTGCAGGGTTTCAGTGTTTCCAGAAGAGGTGAGATTTAAAACTGAGGGGTTTTGGTAGGGGGTGCCTCAACCATCATGGAATCATGGAATCATGGAATGGTTTGGGTTGGAAAGGACCCTAAATCCCAGCCAGTGCCACCCCTGCCATGGCAGGGACACCTCCCACTGTCCCAAACCCCACTGTCCAACCTGGCCTTGGGCACTGCCAGGGAGTTCATGGATAGTTTCGGGGAAAAGGAATAAATCACATTCCTGATTCTCAGCCTGCAGTGCCTCGTTCCAGGCTCTGAAAATCCAGCTTGGTTTGCACCTGATTGCAGAGCCCCCCTGACCTGCTCAGGTGACCAGAACAGCACAAGGGCCACCTGTGGCCATGGCCAGCAGGTCACACCTCTGTCTGTCTGTCTGTCTGTCTGTGTCTGCAGCCTGAGAGGGGTTAAGGCACGACCCTGCAAACCGGTGTTTAAATTCACCTCTGCCATCACCGCTCGAGTTCCTCTGCCTGCCTGTGGTTTCATTCCCGTGTTCTGATTTTCCAGAACCGTTCCCTTCTCCAGGTGTTCCCTGGGGCTGAGCAGCTCGCAGGGCTCCGGTTCCCACTCGGGAACAAATCCCGGTGCCCCTGGCTCGGATGGATTCACTCTGGGGCTCCTCGCGTTCTCTCCGGAAAGGCAATCGTGGGATTCTGCAGGACCTTTGAGGCTCTGCAGGCTGGGCCATAGGGGTGACAGTGACAGGAGCCTCCCGAGCTGCCGTTAATTGCCCGTTAATTGCCCGTTAATTGCCGGCGCGTTCCTCAGTTCTCTGCAGCCCCTTCGGTGGCTTCTCTGGAGTGACTCTTTCTTCCCTTGACCTGGCTGTGACTTTCAATTCGAGCCCGGGATTTGCAGCAGAACCAAACACCGGGCTTTAAAACGGGCTGTGCCTTCCCTGCAGCGCGCCCCTGCTCCAAAGCCGGGCTTTGGGAGCGCACAGAGGCTGGGCTGTGCCTGGGGAGGGTCTGGGCTGTGCCTGGGCTGTATTTGGGGTGGGTTCGGGGTGGGTTTGGGGTGGGTTTGGGGTTCGCGGTGTGATCAGGGCACGGTTTGTGTCTCGGGATTATGGAGAGTGACTCGCAAGAAGAGTCGGTGGTTCTGGTACCAATGGCAGAGGTTTGGTTGTGTTTTAATTGATTTTAGAACAGCTCAGAGGGTTTTATGGCACCGATGGAAGGCGCAGCTCGGAGAGGCTCGGCGGTGCCCGGTGCCAGCGCTGTCCCCGCTGTCCCTGAGTGTCCCCTGTGTCCCTGCAGGGCAGGAGCGCATCGGGAAGGACTCTCACTACGAGCAGGAGGGGAAGGTGCAGTTTGTGATCGATGCTGTGTACGCCATGGCCCACGCCCTGCACCACATGAACCGAGACCTGTGCGCCGACAGCGCCGGGCTGTGCCCCGAGATGGAGCACGCCGGGGGCAAGAGGCTGCTCAAATACATCCGCAGTGTCAACTTCAACGGTGAGACTGGGGCCCCGGGCACCTGCTGACCCCCATGGGCACCCACTGACCCCCCATGGGCACCTGCTGACCCCCCCCCGGGTACCCACTGACCCCCCATGGGCACCTACTGACAGCCCTGGGCACCCACTGACCCCCCATGGGCACCCACTGACCCTACCCTGGGCACCCACTGACCCCCCATGGGCACCCACTGACACCCCTGTCATCACCTGCTGACCCCCCTCAGTCACTTACTGTCCCCCCCGTCCCCTGCTGTCCCCCCTCTCAGAGCTGGGCCATGGACAGGGGCTGGTCAGTGTGCAGATCCCTGTTCCCCGTGTTCCAGGGGATTTGTCCTGGCTTCCCAGGGTGGGCAGTGGGAGCTGGGTGCTCTGTGTGAGGGGAGGAGCAGCCATCACCTCTTCTGCTGCTCTCCTGTGTCCTGAGCCCCAGAGCTTGGGATCCTCCTGCTGTGGAGCAGCTCTCCTCAGCCCTGGGCAGCTGAGGCCACCCTGGCACGAGCTGGGACCACCCTGCCATGAGCTGAGGTCACCCTGCTGGCCCTGCCATGAGCTGGGACTCCCCTGCTGGCCCTGCTTTTTGGGGCCTTGCCCTCCCTGCAGAGGTGCTGCCATCCCTGCAGCGAGGCTGTGATGAAGAGGGGCTGGATCTGGGTGAGGAGCTCTGTGTGCATTTTGCAATCATCGTTGCCTGGAGAACAAAAGGCCCAAAATATGGAAAACTTTAAACCTCAAGTGGTCACGCAGTGAAATCCTGAAAGTTTGAAGTGCAGTTGTGTTTTTGCCAGGCAAAAGCTGAAGATGCTGCTCAGAGGGGCCCCTTGGGTGCCCAAAGTGCCATGAACGTGCCCTGAGTGACAAACACCTGGGCTGGTGACACCTGTGTAACTCCTGCTCTCCTCTTCATCGTTCATTCCTCATCTTGCCGTGATGAAGAGATGGGAGCCCTACAAATGCAGTCAGATTGTGTCTGGGTTTGAGGGCTTCCTGCAGGTGTCAAGTGCCCTGTGTCTGTGTGGGGAGAAGGCAGCTCCTTTGTTGGGAACTGAATTAAGTTGTCACAGCTCTGCACGAGCAAGGAGCTGCAGCCTGGAGAGTGACACGGGTTCTGAACTGCTTACTGGGCTCAGCCAAACCTGGGAAATCTTCACAGAAAGAAACTAAATCCTGAATGATCAAAACCCAGTGAAATAACGACGTGTTTTAATGAGTGGAAGATCAAGGGTTATGTCTGAACCGCCTGTTTCCTCTCTGCGGTGAGGTTTCCATACATCACTTTTTATTAATTCCATTATTCCATGAAAGGAGCCTGAGCTGAGGCTGGAGCTGTGCAGTGATGGGAAGCAGGAGTGACAGAGCCTGCAGCCAGGTGGCACAGAAAGGGCTCAGAGCCTCACCCCGGCCCAGGCAGGGCTTAAAGGGGGCTGGCCTGGCCAGCAGAGCCTTGGCTGCAGCTGCAAAGCCAGCACAGGGACAGGGACACTGGTGCCTGCCCCATGCCCTGAGGGGTCAGAGCTTCCCCTTTCCACAGCTGCTCCATGGTCCAGGGGCTCCTGGCAGCCTGGCTGGGGCATTTCAGCTCTGCTGGAGCTGCAAACTGCATCAAAGAGTGTTTGCTGCTGCCTGCAGCACATTTCAGCATTGCTGGAGCTGCAAACTGCACCCAGCAGTGTTTGCTGCTGCCTGCCCCATGTGCAGGGCCATGGGAGAGGTGCCAGGTCGGTGCCTTTGGGGTCTGTGCAGTGCCCACCCCCCGTGCCCTGCTGGAGCCATCGTGGCTCAGCTGCAGTGGCTTTGCTGGGGGATCTGGGGTGCTGTTCCCGTGCAGGTGGCTGTAGGTGTGTTCTCTTCTGGCTGAGTGCCCCCAGGGTTTGTCCCAGCACTGTTTTTGGGGTGGCTGTGACAGTGGTGTCCGTCTGTCCATCCTCCATTTCCCTCCTCACAGCCCTGGCCCTTCCCCTGTGCCCTCCTCAGATGTGTCTGTTGCATTTTGGGAGCCTCATCTGAGCTCCTGCCGTCTCAGGTGTCCCTTTCTTGTCAGCTCTGACAAAGCTGAGCCTAACTCGCCCTAAGCAGCCCTAAGAGTGGTGATTAGCCAGATCCCATTGAGCACTTTGCTGCCTTTCCTGAGGAGCCAAGGAATTACAGCCATTGCTTCTGATTGACTCCAAGTGTTTCCACTCAAATGTATTCTGGCTGCATGAATCTGTAATGACAATTAAATATCTGCCTGGTGCTCACAGGGAACCAGCCAGGAGAGATTTCAGTGGGAGATTTTCTGTAGCAGCCTTTGAACTGAATTTGTATCTGATCTCAGAGGATTGGAGGAGAGACAGGAAACAATTTACCAGGGCTAGAATGGAGACTATGCTAATTCACTCCTTCAAATCTTTTTTTCACTCCCTGGAATTCAATGAAGAATGGGAATCATGAAGAAAACGATAATCTTAAAGTTCAGTGCTACAACAGGAGAGATTTTTCATTGCTTTAGGGAAAAAAAGTTACACAGGAGGAGGAAGCTTTGAATATAGATATGCTGGAGGATTGTCATAATCTTCAATCTTGACACAATATTACCCTACCCTACCGAAACCTATTTTAATATGTCTGGAAGGAAATGTCACCCTGGAAGGTTTTCCTGGAGCTCTGAGGAGATGAGGCACTGCTCTGAGTTCTCCTCTTGGGAAGGGTCCCAGCCTGCTTGAACTGCAGGTGTCCTGCTGGGAGCTCACCTGAGCTCAGGTGTCAGGGCAGCTCCAGGCTGTGCCGGGCTCCCCCTGCCCTGCACTTACCTGTGTTCCTCACCTCAGTACGTGGGAAATCAAATTAATGCAGGGCCCTGCTCTGGTGCTGCTCAAGGCATTCCCATGGGGGAGAGACAGAGCCTGGATAAGGGAATGGACAGGGAATGGAATGGACAGGGAATGTTATTCCTAAGGAATGGAATGGACAGGGAATGTTATTCCCAGGGAATGCTGTTCCCAGACAAGGGAATTCTGTTCCCAGGGAATTCTGTTCCCAGACAATGGGATGCCCAAGGAATGCTGTTCCCATGGAATGCTGTTCCCAGACAAGGGAATTCTGTTCCCCAAGCCAGCTCCGTTCCCTCCCAGCCCGCGGTGATGATGATGATGATGATGATGACGGGTGCAGCAGATCGTGAAGGAGGATGAGGATGAGGAGGAAGCTGTTTCTGGATGGTAGCCAAGACTCACGAGGCCCTGACTCCTGAGAGCAGCGTGTGTCAGAGGCACATGGGACATTTCCCAGAGGGGGAGGCAGCACTGAGGGGCTGCAGTCACAGCAATGGTTTTCACTGGAGAACTGCCCAGGACAGGGAGATGGGAGGGAGGATGGAGGATGGAGGGCAGGAGGAAAAGCTGCCTGGTACTGCTGGCATGGAGAGGAGGTGAGGTAAGGCTCACCTGGGCTTGCTGGGTTTGTTTTCAGGCAGAGGATGGGTCCATGGGAGAGGGCTGGGTGCTGGCAGTGTCCCCAAGTGTCCTCTTTGGATGGCCCTGACCACCGTGACACCTCTGACCCGTGACCACATCAAAGATTTGGCAAAGATTTGGTGTTGGGTGGTTGGATTTTTTTTTTTTTTTTTTTGTCCTGTTTGCTTCCCCCAGGCAGTGCTGGCACCCCAGTGATGTTCAACAAGAACGGGGACGCCCCGGGGCGCTACGACATCTTCCAGTTCCACAGCAGCAACACCAGCACGCCCGGCTACCGCCTCGTGGGCCAGTGGACAGACGACCTGCAGCTCAACGTGAGTGCCCTGCCCCTCCTGAGTGGTACCCAGAGCTCCCCAGCCCTGCAGGGACACTGGGCTGTGCTCATTGTCACCTGCCCCCTGTACCCAGGCAGCCGGAGGGAGAGTCTGAGACTCCTCAGGCTAACGGGCGTGAGGTGATCATGCAAATTTTATTATTTGTGCAGTCCCTGGTTGCCAGCTTGGGGAATGAAGCCGTGATTTGTTGTAGTTTGAAGCCACTGGGCTTTCATTTGCTGATGCTTTTCAGTTTTTCTCGTCTCTGGAAAGCTGGGATGGAATGTTTTTGGAGTGAGTCGTTTTTCCTGTGGTGGTTTTAATCGCTGGGGATGAGGTGGCAGTTCTGGGATTGTGCCTAAAGGCAAACAGGCAGCAGGAGCAGGTGCTCAAATGCACTCTGATGTTTCCCAGGAAAAAACCAACCCAGGAGTGGTGGGTGGGAAAGCTGGAGACCATGCCAGCCTGAGCCCTCCAAGGCTGGGCTGTGACCTCCCTGCTTGGCTTTGTGCCCTCTGGGTCCTGGAGAGGTGCTGCCAGTTCTACCCAGACAGAGATTTCAGTCACTTGGGCTCCTCAGGATGGCCTGAGTGACAGCCAGGGTGTTCCTGAGGGAAATGGGTGTCTGTACAAAAAGGGATCCTCCCTCACTCAGCTCTCCCAGCCCAGGAGCTTTGGGAACTCTGGGTGTGGGTGGCTCCTCCTCTGCTGCCAGCTCTGCTTTGGCAGCAGGGTGACAGCACGGGCTGTGTGACACAGACCTGCCCTGACACCCCTCCACAGGTGGCCAGGACACACTGGGGTGACCAGGAGGTGACCAAGGGCTGACACAGGTTGTGACACCGGGGTGACACAGGGATGACCCAAGTGTGACACAGGGAGTGACACAGGTGTGACCCAAGTGTGACCCGGGAGGTGACACAGGGATGACCCAGGTGTGATCCAGGTGTGATCCAGGAGGTGACACAGGGATGATCCAGATGTGACCCAGGTGTGACCCAGGTGACAATTAAAGACCCAGGGTGTGCTCCCAGCCCTGGGCTCCCTCTGGCCCCGGTGTCACTCACTCTGTGCACTTGTGCCCTGGGGACATCTCCTGCCCCCATTTTTGTCCCTGGGACACAAAGCACGGCTGCTCACACAGAGCCATCCCCTGGGGTGCAGCCAAAGGCCCAACACTTTCATTTTTCATGTTTTCATGGCTTTGTTAGATCCAGTGAATGATGGGAATCACCAGGGCTCCACTCCTGGAGGCTGATCACAAACAAGATTTTACTCTCCTTGAATTTTGGCTCATTTTCATCTTCTGTGTTTGATTTGCTCTTTCAGTGCTTTTCAACTTTTGATGTTCTATATAAGGAAACCTATATTAACTTGCAGTTTACACTTCTTTTAGCAAAAAATATTAATATTTTATTAAGCAAACCCTTCTTTATGTAAACTGCACATCCCGATTCATTAAAATTTAAGGCTAAATTAATGGAGCTTGATTTGTATTCCTGTTGTTGTGTTAAATGTTGCCATAAAAAAACCTCTTTCCTCACCCTCGTCTCCTCATGGCCACAGGGTCATACCAATAGTTGAGATTCTCTCACTGACTTCCCTTCTAATCACTCAAGCGTCCTAGTTCCTCACACAAATGTATGAGCTAGTCCCTTTTGTATTATTGGATTATTTCTTACAATAATGGAGACAATTGTGGAGTTTAGAGAAGTCGAGGATTCCTGGAAATAACCAAAATAAATACTGTTAAATACATCCCAGGGAAAAGGACCCGAGGATGCGATTTGTCTTCAGTAATTATTGTGGCAATAACTCTTGAGGGGATGTTTCCCCGGTTCTTATTTCATAAACACAGCCCAGGAGGGGAAAGCAGAGGCTGTTTGGTGCTGCTGGGATGTGGCTCTGCTTTGTTTGGTGCTTTGTTTGGTGCTTTGTTCCCCAAGAGCTTTGTCACTCTGGGCAGGGTCAGCTCTGTGTCTGAATTTCCCTGGGAGCAGGAGGAGCTGCTCACACAGGTAAGGACCCCGGGGCAGGAGGGAGATAACTGCAGGAGAGCAGCTAGGTGAGTGAAGATTTTCTTCTTTATCATCATCCTCATCCTCATAGCAGGAAGGAACAGGAATGTTTCACTGCTGGGTTCCTCTGGCTGGGCTGCTGCTCTTCAGTCTCTTGTGGTGCCTTCAGCAAAGGGATCTTCCCATTGCTGGTGCTTTGGGGATTGTGCTGGGCACAGGCTGGACCAGGTTTTTTCATGTTAGATTGCAGAGTAACTTCTGCTGCAGTTTTCTCTCTCTTGCTTGTGTTGGCAGACAGACTGAGGAAAGCTCTAAAAAACCTAAAAAACCTAAAAAAACCACCAGGGCCACTGACACAGACAGGATGGAACCTCCACACTGCAACCCTTTCTTCCCCACACACAGAAGTACATTGAGTATCTCTGTAATCCTCTGTGCAATTGATGTAGAACCTGCTCACTTCAACACCTCCTGAATCTGTTTGGACTCAGGATAATCAATTTACATGGCATAAACATCTCTGTTAGGGAATTTGGAAATAAATGTTGTGAATAGTGAGCTGGTGAAGAGAGTAATTAAATGTCTAACCTGCTGGCAAGAGACCTGGCTGTACCTGCCTTTTTTTTGATAAAATATTCGAACTGGAATTGCATCCAAGCACCTCTCCAGTGATGTTTGTTGCTCGGGAATATTCTGCCAACAGATGGTATTTTTCTAAAGTAGCACGTTCAAATTGATTTCTGTTCATTGTTTTCCTGGGTTTGCTGCTGGGTTTTGGGTTTTTCCCTTGGAGCAGGATGTGTTGCAGGTAGATGGAGTTTCTGTTCCTGGCACTGACCTTCTGCTGTGTCCCTGCAGTGTCACACCAGTGACCCGTGGTGACAGTCCCTGTCACAGGGCTGGGGTGTCTGCATTTATGGGGTTATTTCCCAGCACCAGTGTAGAGTCCTTGCAGAGGGATCTGTTTGCAGAGCTGTGGCCGTGGCTGGGCCCATCAGTGACAGGATCTGAGAGGTGGCTCCATCCCTGGGCTCCCGGAGCTCCTCCCTGCTGTGTGCTGCAATAATGGATGTTGTTTATTCTGTTCCCTCATTAAATTCTGCAATCTCTCATTGCTCCTGCCAGCCATGACCAGCACAAACACCTTTAATTATCTCAACTCGCAGAATTAACTTGCAGCCAAGTGGAAGGGGATTTTTGAAGCCACTGGCCCGCTGAATGGCCATCTGCTGCCTGCTGCCTGCTCCTGCACACGGGAATCCCACGGGTCCTGCACAGGCTGGGGGTGCCTTGGGGGGCTGGGGGACTGCACGGGGGTTCGGTGCATTTGGCAGTGGCTCCATCACACAAGGGCACGGCTCAGGACACCTCAGCCAGGACAGGTTTGTGCTGTAGCACGGCAGCGAGGCAATAGTTAAACCTCAGCCCTGGCTCTGCAGAGCAGCTCCGGCTCAGAAGTGAGGACGTGAAATGTCATTTTCTCTGTGCTATTGACCCGCCCGGCCCAGGCAGCAAGAGCAGCGTGAGTGAGGGAACTCAGCACCATCGGCTTGGCAAGGCAGAACACGGCTGGGGTTCTGGGAATGGCACAGGAAAAGTGTTTGTGGGGACAAAACACCGAGGGAAGGCAGGGAGAGTCAGAGATGGATACACGTGTGCTTAAAGACAGCAGAAAACTGGAGTGTGAGGAGCTCATAAAAGCTACAATGGCCAAAAAAATGATGTAGCAGAGGACTTGACTCGAGATTTTGCTTTGTCTTGTGTTGTTCCCTTCCATGGCCACGAGCCTGCGGGCAGACACACTCTGAGAATGAGTTATGTAAGAAATGAGAGTTAAAAAATAAATCACCCAGGCTCCAAAAGAGGTGCTGCTTGTGCGCCTACACATCCCTCTGTAAAGCTTTTCTGCGAGGCTAATGTGGTTTTGTCAGCAAATATATTCAAGAGCAAATGCTTTGCTGGGATATTTTATGGCTAATGAACATGTTTGGTTGCTTTTGGCAGGAGTAACAATGTCAGTTTGTGCGTTATTGAGGGTGCAATATTCTTTATTTAATATCTGGAAGTGGGAAGAGGCTCTTCAGTGACAGATGTGCTTTGTTGTGTGTGGAGAAGTCCAGCCAGCTGTGGGGAGCTGTGCAGGGCCAGTGTGGGCACTGAAATGCCCCCCAGTTAAGCCAGCAGGGAACTCGGGCTCCAGTCCCACCCACTGGGTTCTTTAGTGAGTTCTGCCCGGTATTTCCATGCCCCTTCCCCCTCGTCCCCAGCACTCCTGCCCAGCCCTGGGCACCCCTGTGGCTCCTCTGGGCTCACCTCCAGGGCCGTGGAGGTGGCAGCAAAACCTAAATTTGTGTCTCACCCTTGCCCTGGCAAAGGAGTTTGGATGGAAAACGTTCTCTGTTTGTCCATGAGCTCCCCACTGAAGGTCCATGGGGGCAATGTGGGCAAGGCTCTGCAGGACAGAGACAATGCAGCAACCATCAGCAAAATCGTGATTGCATTTCTGCCTCTGCACCAAAGACACTTCTGGCTCTTCCCTGGCAAGGTGAGTGTGGTTCCTGGCTGGGAGGAGTGCTGAAGGGTTGTGGGTTCAGCACTGTGGGGTTTGTGTCTGGAGAGGCCAGGGCACCCCAAGGCTGCTTTGGGGTTTCCTTTCCCAGCTCTCCTTGTCTGCCTGCTGTGGCAGGGGCTGTTTGCTGAATATCCTGAATATCCCTGTCCCTGTGAGCAGTGACATTCCAGCAGGATCACAGCTTTGGGGCCCCACCTGCCCCAGGTTTCAGTGGCAGATCAGGGGCTGGCACCTTTCCAGGCGTGCCAAGACTCTTGTGACAATTAACACCATCCAAAACTTGCTGCTTTGTCTCCGTTTTTTGTTGACCAAATTTGCAACAATAAACTGCATGAGCAGCTATGGGAAGTCTTGGCTTGGAGCTGCTTCTGTAGATCCCAAACATGACCCAGCTGTGTTTTGCAAAACGAAATTTTGTTCCCAGGGTGGTGGAGTAGAAATGATGGCAGATGTGTCATGGTGTGCCTGTTTGCTTTGGGGAGGACAAGGAATGGAAAGCTCTGCTCACACCAGGCCCATGTGAGCAGCCCTCAGAGTTTCCAGCATTTCAGCAAAGCTTGAAGGTTCCTGACAGGCCACGTGTATTGAGTGGGTCAGAAATAATCACTATTTAAATGTCCCTGAATACTGATTTCAGAAGGAAATCGCTGTGGCTGCTGGCAGGACTGTGATATCAGATGTTTAATGTAGAATTTCATGTGTCTCCAGCTAATTGTTCACATGATGGACAATTATGGCCCCAAATAAACAGCTGCAAAGGGTCTTTAGCCTGCTCTGAAACAACTCGACAGGAAGCTTTATTTGCTTTGTTTTCCTGCTTTATTTGCTTTGTTTTCCTGCTTTATTTGCTTTGTTTTCCTGCTTTATTGGGCTTTTCTTCCACTGAACTGAAAAGGTACCTTTTTGTGAAAATGCTGCTGAAATGATTCCCATGGGACATCCTTTTTTACTGGTTCATCCCACCTTGAACTGGCAGGGGGATCTGGGGCTGACTGAGCAGTGCTGACTGCAGTCAGGGATTTCATTCTGCTCTAGCAGTGCCTGTGCTTTGACTGACTGGGGAAGGGTTCTGCAGCCTCCAGCCTCCCTTTGCAAGGCCAAATTTTGTCCTTTTCCTCCCAAAAATGCAGCTGGAAGGGCTGGGGCAGGCTTTTCTCCTCCCTGGGTGAGGTGGAGTGAAACCCAGGGCAGGGTTCCCTTGCACAGGGATGCACTGGAGGTCTTACCCTGGCAAGAAAATGGGAAAAAAAGTGGAAAAAGTGGGGAGAAAATCCCCTGCCCTGGGAATCTGCTGCTCCCCTGGCAGTGTGTCTTTCCACCAGCCATTCTTAATTTTCTGTGCAGATCTGCAGTTCTTTTAGGGCCCAGTTGACTGAGCATAACCTGAGCAGGATAATTTAATATTATTAATATTATTAATATCACTGCAGCAATCTAATTAGGGCCTAAACGAGCTGGATACTGAATTTTCCCTCAGAATTTTGTATTTCTTTCATCTTCCCTCCCTGCCCTGTGTTGCCTTGCACACGAGATGTGATGAGGAAATCACTGTCCCATTGATGCTGAGGCTGCAGGAAGGGAAAGCCAGCACCAAATAATGTGACTGGGAAACGCTGGGCTTTGAATGAACTGGGGAATTAGGAGGATAAATAAATGCCAGCACTTCTGAGCTGCCAGGGACTCGCAGAGAAATGTTCTCCAAATTGTACAACGTGTGCTTGGTTCCCTCTCACCACTGCCCTTTCCTCACTGGGAATGTGTGCTGGCTTTGGCACAGCAGCACTTCTTCACAACCACAAAGAACAGAAAAAGTAAGAAGTTATGGGCTCCTAAGAGAGATAAAGAAAGGGCTAATCCTTTCCTCAAACTTTAGGTAAGGTCCACTCCTGGCTGTGCCGTGAAAAACAGCCCTGAAAAGGAGTTTTCAGGAGGAAAAAAAAAAAAAAGGCATTTTCAGGAGAAAAGCCAGAATTCTTGCATTTGCTTCCAGATGTGTCATTGTCATCCAGGCTTGTTCTTGAGGACTGAAACTCTCAGGCTGTGGGGCACTGTGAGCAGGGAGCAGGGTTTGATTTCTGCTGAGCTGCTCTGCCCTCAGGCTGAGCTGGGCTTTGGGTGTTCTTTGGGCTGGGGCTTTCTGCCATCCTGCACAATAAAAATCTCTGCTGCCCACAGCAGCTGTGGCTGCCCCTGGATCCCTGGCAGTGCCCAGGGCCAGGTTGGACATTGGGGTTTGGGACATTGGAGGTGTCCCTGCCATGGCAGGGGTGGCACTGGGGGGGATTTGATGTCCAAACCAGTTTGGGATTCTGTGGTGATTCAGACTTTCCCTCCTTCTAAGCCACTTAAGGATAAAAATTTGCCTTGGGTTAACTCTGCTTTCAGAAGATACTTTTGCCCTAACCTATCCATTTAAAGAGACAAGAACTGTGTGTTATAAATGCACATTTGGAAGCACATGTTCTTTTTTAATTAAAAGAATATTATGCAGGGGCTGCAGGATGAATAGTGAAGATGCATGGTCCACCCCCTTCCATTAGTGAGGAGACAACACAAAGCTGTAGGCAGATATAAAAGCATTAAAATAATTAATTTTCCATTTTATTGTGTGTCAACAGAAATGTATAATAATAAGCATTTTTGCAAAAACTGTGGATTAAGCATTTTCCTCTACATCAGTGGTGTGCTGGAAATGTCCTTGCTTTAATGTAGAACAAATGGCCCTTGGATCTCATTAAGGATGGAGTTGTGAGGGCTCAGAGGAGCTCTCAGTGCTGCTGGGGCAGAGCAGGTAGGGCTGCTGGAAAAAAGGTGACAAACATTAAACCAGAGACAAAGGAAGAGTCGAAATGAAAGGGAAATAAAGGAGGGTTAAGAATTGCTTCTTGTGGGAACACCCAAGAGGAGCTGCAGTGTGGGAGCAGAGTGATGGCCCTCATTGGAAGTTTCCTACCCTAATTAATGGAATGTGTTAATAGGATGTGATGGGAGCTGCTGGCTCCGGTTCTGGGCCCTCTCCTGCAAGGAAAAGCTGGAGGGGCTGCAGGGCTGTGAGCAGGGCTGGTGTGAGCAGGGCTGGACTCCAGGGACACCCTGAGGGGCACCTGAGCCCTGGGGGGACAGCACGGGGCAGGAGGGAAATGGGATTTCCCACTGGAGAAAAACCCACACTGGGGTCTGAGCCCCATTCCCAGTGCAGCACTGGGGGATGGGATGGGATGGGATGGGATGGGACAATGGGATGGCATGGCCACTTCCCAGAGCTCCTGTGCTGCTGCAGCAGAAGCAATCCTGCTGTTTCAAGAGAGGGTTTGGAGCCTGTGGAATCCTGTGTTCTGTGCAGAGGTGTTGAGGCTGCTCTCTCAGTGCAGGGATGTGTTTGGCACAAGGCAGAACCGGTGGGGTTTGTGCCTCCACCACCTTGCAGGTCAAGGCCCCCCTGGCAGCCCCTGGAGCCAGGGAAATCCAAAGGAGTCGCAGTGAGAGGTGGAGCAGCACATCTGATGGAGCATGGAGCAGCTCTGCACCTCCCTGCCACTCTGGCTTATCACCACTCTTATCTCTCCCAGGGATTTCAGTTGATATTTTGCAGAAGACTCTGCTGAGGATGTGTTATTGACATATTCTTAGCTTAAAACCATTATCGTGGTAAATCCCTGGATTTAAAACCTAATTACAAGACATTAATAGCTGAGCCTGAAGAGCTAAGTCATGCAAATATTGCTGTCTGCAAAGTGGAATGCACACAAATGTTTGAAGTGCTGAGTTAGGAGCTGCAGTCTGGAGGTGGCAATAAATCTGAGCCCAGTCCTCACCACTGGGATCTGGGTGTCCATGAAATTAATGGCACTATCATTATGAAAGTGGTAGCAGGGAACGTGGCTATTTTCTTCCCTGAGTAGGTTAATTACCACTAATGTAATTATTTTTGTACTGATTTTTATTTTAATCAAACATTGCACGAAACAATTAAGTTCAGAACAAATGGCTTATTATGGCAATGTTTGTGGTGGAGGGAAGCAAAGCAGCAATGTTTGAATTATACACAGAGATTGAGTTACTTTATTCATTAAAATGAACAATTACATTAGGCCTTATGAGACAGACTAAGCATTTCTTGTTGTTTGTTCTATAGTGAACATAATGAGGATATTTATTGTGAGTGGATCCAATCCCAGGAGCTGGGGGATGTGTGGAGCAGGGAGAAAATCCTTCCCAAATGTGCCAGAGCCGAGGCCAGGGGGGCTGCTCGTGTCCCTGGGCTGTTGGTTTGGGGAGAATAAATTCCTTTGGAGCTGGGCTGAAATGGAAGGTTCTACATAAACACCCCCAGTCTTTCTGTCAGTTCAAGGGCACTTTCTCATCATGTAGGAATTTTTTTGCTGCCTGTGTTGCATTTTCAGCTAATCCTTGGAGGCATCTAAAAGATATGTGGATATGGGACCAAGTTTCTTTTAAAAATGTGCTTTTCTGACTGGGGAAAGTGTCTCTAGTTTGAGGCAGGTTCTCAGCCCCTGCTGCAGGTGTTGGTGCTCAGCATTCCCTGCCGGGCATTTGCATCCTGAATTTTCTCCAGAAACAGCAGAAATCTGTCCAAGGCCAGTGCTAGAGCTGTCGTGGTGTCAGGACTTTGCTCAATTCTGCCTGGTCTCTTTCTCTCCTCCCAGAGTGCCTGTGCAGGATGAACCTTCAGGAGTTTTAGGCTGTCCCAGGCACCAGCAGTGCCGTGGAACACGTTTGAGAATCTGGGAATTCTTCCTTTTGTGGCCATAAGGGGAGCAGGGCTATGGTGACACTCGTGCAGGCTGCACACCTCCAGCTCAGCAGAGCAGAGGAGTTCATGGATCTGTTCTCTTCCCCCGGATGCTGAAGGTTAATGAAGTTTCCCAGGCAGTGGCAGAGCTTTAGAATTTCTCTTATTGAGGGATTATTTTTACAGCACTCACAGAAAGGCTCTTGGCACTCCAGTGTGTGAGCAGAGTGCGACTTCAGGGTTTGGTGTTTTCACAAATATAAAATGAAGGTGATACAGGGTCTATTTTGATTTAAATTAGGAAAGTGCAACTCAATCCTTCAATTTAAGACTTGCCCATCTGAGTCCTCTTGTTTATATGAATAATTAAGGCAGCTGATTCAATAAACTCATCTGAGAATTTTGACTTGTAGGGAAAATCATGGAGCTCATCAGCATTCAAGTGACCTAAAGAAAAACAGGTGAAATTTTGTTTTTAGTAACTCTTGGTCACATCTATCCCAGGGGATGAGGTTTTATGTTTGGAAAAGAGACACACACATAGTGCTGGAGCTGCTGACTGGTGCTGGGAATGCCAGAGCCTTCCCAGGCTTCCAGTCTGGACTGTTTCAGTGGGGTCCAATGCTAAACCTTCCTGGTGAGTGCCTTTAGTCAGGCATCGTTTGAAATTATTTGAGTCTAATTTTCCACAGTACTTGGGAGCCTTTGTCACACACCTTGGAGTTGAGGATTCTCCAGACTGCAGAGTAAGTGAGACTTGCCATGTATTTCATATAATTATTCATCATTTGCATTCCCAGAAGCACATGTGGTATTTCAAAAGCTGAGTGTGACTTTGAAATGAAATGCTATCTAATTATTGCATTTTTCAGTGATGACCATTTTCTTTGTCCTTCATATTTCTCACCTGGCTTGTATAGGCAGACCTTCCCCCATTCCCACTGACCCCATGCCCTGTAGAAAACACATTTCCACCTCATTTCAAATCTTCCCTGCTCAGTAGCAGTTCCAGGAAGGGAGATCTCTGTTCTGTCTCGGTAAGAAACCCCAAGGTTTGTGGAAAGCAGCCTTGCAAATGTGAGTCCTGCCTTCCCTCAAGGTCTGCAATGCTCTTGCTAATTCTCATGAAGAAGCAGGTTTGCACTCTGGTGGTTTATCTGGGGTTGGATGGCATTCCATCAGGTCTAATGACAAATAGAAATGAGAAATGGAGGCAGTGGGCACAGCTGGGGACCAGAGCCCACACAGAGGCCCCAGGGTGTGGTTCAAGGAGCCTGACATGTGGGAAGTTTGTCCAGCTGGGTTTTGTGTGTTGGGGCTCCCCGGTCCCCTCCCTTCATTCCCAGCTCATGTCTGTGGCTGCCAGCCCTAACCCCAAACCTGTCTGTGTCCCACAGATTGAGGAGATGCAGTGGGGAGGAGGGGTGTGTTCTGTGCCCCCCTCGGTGTGCAGCCAGCCCTAAGCCAGGCCTAACCCCGAGCCTGTTTGTGTCCCTGTCCCACAGATTGAGGAGATGCAGTGGGGCGGAGGGGTGCGGTCCGTGCCCCCCTCGGTGTGCAGCCAGCCCTAAACCAGCCTTAAATCAGCCCTAAGCCAGACTTAACCACAAACCTTTTTGTGTCCCACAGATTGAGGAGATGCAGTGGGGCGGAGGGGTGTGTTCTATGCTCCCCTCGGTGTGCAGCCAGCCCTAAACCAGCCTTAAATCAGCCCTAAGCCAGACTTAACCACAAACCTTTTTGTGTCCCACAGATTGAGGAGATGCAGTGGGGCGGAGGGGTGTGTTCTATGCTCCCCTCGGTGTGCAGCCAGCCCTAAACCAGCCCTAAACCAGCCCTAAGCCAGGCCTAACCCCGAGCCTGTTTGTGTCCCTGTCGCACAGATTGAGGAGATGCAGTGGGGCGGAGGGGTGCGGTCCGTGCCCCCCTCGGTGTGCAGCCAGCCGTGCCGGCCGGGCGAGAGGAAGAAGATGGTGAAGGGGATGCCGTGCTGCTGGCACTGCGAGCTGTGTGACGGATACCAGTACCAGGCCGACGAGGTCACCTGCCTGCTGTGCTCCTACAACGAGCGGCCCAACGAGAACCGCACCGGCTGCCGCTCCATCCCCATCATCAAGCTGGAGTGGCACTCGCCCTGGGCCGTCATCCCCGTCTTCCTGGCCATGCTGGGCATCGTCGCCACCATCTTCGTCATGGCCACGTTCATCCGCTACAACGACACGCCCATCGTGCGCGCCTCGGGCCGCGAGCTCAGCTACGTGCTGCTCACGGGCATCTTCCTGTGCTACATCATCACCTTCCTGATGATCGCCAAGCCCGACGTGGCCGTCTGCTCCTTCCGCAGGATCTTCCTGGGGCTGGGCATGTGCATCAGCTACGCCGCGCTGCTCACCAAGACCAACCGCATCTACCGCATCTTCGAGCAGGGCAAGAAGTCGGTGACGGCGCCGCGGCTCATCAGCCCCACGTCGCAGCTCGCCATCACCTCCAGCCTCATCTCCGTGCAGCTGCTGGGGGTCTTCGTTTGGTTTGCTGTTGACCCGCCCAACATCATCGTAGATTACGATGAGCAGAAAACTATGAACCCCGATCAGGCCAGAGGAGTGCTCAAATGTGACATTACGGATCTACAGATCATTTGTTCCTTGGGTTATAGCATTCTGCTCATGGTGACGTGCACTGTGTATGCCATCAAGACTCGGGGGGTCCCAGAGAATTTTAATGAAGCCAAACCCATTGGATTCACTATGTACACTACCTGTATAGTATGGCTTGCCTTCATTCCAATATTTTTTGGCACTGCCCAGTCAGCAGAAAAGGTAGGTGAGAGTGCACAGGTCCCTCAGGATTCTCTGTGGTTGTAACGACATGCTGGCGCTCAGCTTCCCGTGGATTTCCAGCTGAGCTCTCCAGTCAGCTCCTTCCTGGCTCACGGGCAGTCTGTGGCGCTGTTCTCCTTCCCCGTTTAGCTCGTGGGCCATTCATTTGACAAACTGGCAAATGATCAATAGCAATCACATTGCCATTAGTTTTATTGTTGCATCTATTTCAATTGTTTCTTTACAGTAGGATAAGTGGGAATTAGCTGTCATATTATCCACAAAGAGGCATCTCCCAACTAAATCGTTTGGAACACAAGATGTAAGCAAGAAAACTGTCAAAAACTACTGAGGTGGACTCGTGTGCCTCTGGAGCTGAGCCCTGAGGGCAGTGTGCAGTCTGAGGAGTGCTCTGCTCACAGAGCAGCCCCGGGACACATTTACACATTTATGGTGTGAAGGGCCTGCCCTGAGCTCCTGAGGCTGAGCCCCGTGGCTCCAGTGATGCTCCATGATGCAGATTCACTTGTACTCCTCTCTGGAGAAAAGCTGTCACTTCAGAGGGATTTGGCAAATTCCTCCAAGTCCAGTATTTAGAGAGCAGTGGTGATACTGTCCCCGTGTCCCTGTCCCCGTGTCCCTGTCCCCGTGTCCCTGCAGGGCTCCTGGGCTGTGGGAGCAGAGCTCGGTGCCAAACCCCAGTGCCCAGGGTGCCAAACCCTGCTGCTGCCCTGCACAGAGCTGCTCTGCAGGAGCTTTGCTGCTTTCCTTTCTTCCCTGGCACTCCTTTTGGGTGGGGGTGCGGGGATTGTGCTTTTTTGGTGCTTGCTACTGATTTCCTGTCAGATATTTCCTCTGGAAAATATTGTGCCTTAGCTTAGCCACGCTCGTCTGTGCTGAAATGGAAATTGCACCTGCTGGAAAATCTCATGCAGCACAATCTTTTAAACTGAGGAATGGGGTTATATATAACAGTGTGGGTTTCAGTGTATGGATTTATTTTATTTTATCGATAAATACAAGCATAATGTTGTTCAGTAGAAGGCATATTGAAAACACCTGCCTTGTTCAGGGTAGAGAATAACACCTCCAACAACAACAAAAAAACCCTAGCAATGTGCTTCAGGTAATTCATAAAAGGTGAATAATTCAGTCAGGAGCTGTTGAGCAGGTGGAGGGAGGCCAGGTGTGAGGAAGGGCAGAAATCCGAGTTTCTCCAGGATGGAGATGAACCCTGAGGCACATGGGAGGTGGCACATGGTCAAAGCACATTTCAGACCTTTTCACAGCTGGACTCCACTCAGCCTGTTCCTTTGCCCACCATGAGAAATGAGGGAACACAAAGGGTGTGATTTATGGGCTGGCTGTGATTTATGGGCTGTGTTTGGCAGTGAGCGCAGGGATGCCATGGCTGTGCAATGTGCTCGTCCTTCCCAGGTTCCAGCACCCCTGGAGTGCCCATGGTACAGAGCTGGGTGCCTGGGCACCCTGCAGCTCTGGGGGCTGTGGTTCTCTGTTTTATCCTAAAAATGCTGTGACCTTGGAGGAGCAGGACAGGTCTGGGGACAGGAATTGTGCTGTCTCTGCTCAGAAAAATCCTTCCATGGCTTTGAGCTGAACGGGGGCAGACTTAGACTGGGTATGTGGAAGGAATTCCACCCTGTGAGGGGGGGAGGCCCTGGCACAGGGTGCCCAGGGAAGCTGAATATTGCCCTGAAATCTCATTTTCTCCGATTATGTCATTGGGCTGATAGAGAGAGAGATGTCATCGTTATATTTTCACGTTTCACAGAATTCTGCTGCCTCAGAGCTTTGATTGCTTGTATTTAGTAATTGTGCTAAGATTAAAATAATACATTGCTGGATGTGTTTACAAGCCAGTGAGAGCTGTCAGCCTGCTCCTGAAGATCTCCTGCCAGTGGGATTCTTTCCTTGAATGATCTTCAGGGCTTTTTTCAAGTTAAAAAGTTCTAACCAGGACTGAGTGAAGGGTGACTTGTTCAGGTTGTCGTGCTTGGGAACTTTATTCTTCCTGCAATGATGAGAAAAAGGGAAAAGTTGGAATAAGAAAAGAGTTTTGTCTCCTTCCATCAGCTTCTTTTTGCATGAGCTTTCAGTTACAAACTGTTGGGTTTTTTGGGGGGGTTTTGTAATGAAATTTGAAGTCCCTAATCCCATCAGCTCTTCCACCTTCCTTCTTGTTTCTCCAGGTTTTTTTTTCAATGCCCCTTTTATTCAAATCAATAAGCAGGGCAAGTCAGGCATATTTGGCAGCAACACTTTTACTTATTGTGTTGAGTGTTCCATAAATACTATAATTTAAAGGCACATGCAAAATGGGTCCTTGTTCAGATTAAATAATGTCACATTAGCACAGGAGCACTTCAGTCTCTGTTCTATTTTTTGGTGGAACTAAATTACCCTTCAATTCTCTGTAACACAAATACCAATTAGCCAGGTAGGACACACTTTTATTTTCTCCCTTGGGAAGGCTTGGGCTGACAGTTGCTATAGCAACTCTGCATATGTGGATTTGGGAGTTATGAGGAATTTAATGCAAAATTTGTTGGAGTTTTACACTGGTGGACTGTGGAGAAAACCAGGCTTTGAGGCTCGCAGGGAATTGTGACTGAGTCTGCCACGAGCTGGGGCTCTCACAGGGACAGTGTGCATTGCAGCTTCTGCTGAAAATTCACAAATTAAAACCACAAATTCCTGATAACAGGAATTTCTCATTGATGCACTTTCACTTCACCCATCACTTCATTGTCTGCATGTCCAGATGATGAAGTTCTTATTTTTTTCCAGCCTTGATTGTATCCCTGAGAACAGCCTGGAATTCAAGGATCTGACATTAGAGTGGTTCTAAGTCAAGCCTGGACTAAAGAGCAGCTTCACCTGACTGCAGCTCAGACCTCCAGGCTGGAGACCCTCAAAGCACAGGCTATTCAAAAAAATCCACTTTTGTGGAGTACTGGAGTTCTGCATTTTAACTGAGGACAAATTCGGTGTTCTTTGAAATCTAGAAGTGAAATAATCAGTGGAATTTTTGGAAGTCTGATAACCTTCACTACAAAAGTGATCCTGGCTTAGGTTTTTTATCAGGTTATGTAACAGCACTGCTGCAAAGTGTATAAATACCCTTGTGACAACCTTTGAGTGTTTAGAGACTTTCAATTATAATTTCTGTGGAACTAAACAAAAATTTTAAGCACAACTTCTGGGTAAAGTTCTCAGTAAGGTTTCCTTTATTACCTTCTGCATTCATGTGGCCTCCCCAATGGGAAGGGAGGCTGTGACCAAACCCCAGCCCAATTTAAAGGGTTTTGAGCTGTCACTGCTGCTGATGGTCTAACCCTGAATGGGAGCTCAGGATTTCCATGTGTGCCCTTGAGGTGCTGCAGGAACCCAGGTTCTGGAGCTGCTCATCTCTGGCTGTTTTCCCCTCCCTGCTGCTCTGGGGGGAGCTTTGTTCCCTGAACAGACCCCCACAGCCCCAGCTCTAGCTGGGTTATGGCCCCTGAGGCTCCTGGAGGAGAGAACATCCCAGGAAATTCGGGATATTCCTGACTGGGCTGGCTCCTGGAGGCCATCAGGAGCCAGGGCTCACCAGGCTGGAAAAGAGGAAGAAAAACTGCCAGGAAAACTTGGTGCATAAACCTGGGATTTGGGGGTGTCCCACAGCCAAACAATGAGGTACAGCAGAGAGAAGGGGGGATCTGATCTGTCACTGGGGATGGGATCTGTCACTGGGGATGGGATCTGTCACTGGGATCTGATCTGTCACTGGGGATGGGATCTGTCACTGGGGATCTGTCACTGGGGATGGGATCTGTCACTGGGATCTGATCTGTCACTGGGGATCTGTCACTGGGATCTGATCTGTCACTGGGGATGGGATCTCTCACTGGGGATGGGATCTGTCACTGAGATCTGATCTATCACTGGGGATCTGATCTGTCACTGAGATCTGATCTGTCACTGGGGATCTGTCACTGGGGATGGGATCTGTCACTGGGGATCTGTCACTGGGGATCTGTCACTGAGATCTGATCTGTCACTGAGATCTGATCTGTCACTGGGGGATCTGATCTGTCACTGGGATCTGATCTGTCACTGGGATCTGATCTGTCACTGGGGATCTGATCTGTCACTGGGGATCTGTCACTGGGATCTGATCTGTCACTGAGGGATCTGATCTGTCACTGGGGATCTGATCTGTCACTGGGGATCTGTCACTGGGATCTGATCTGTCACTGGGGATCTGTCACTGGGGGATCTGATCTGTCACTGGGGATCTGATCTGTCACTGGGGGATCTGATCTGTCACTGGGATCTGTCACTGGGGGATCTGATCTGTCACTGGGATCTGTCACTGGGGGATCTGATCTGTCACTGGGGGATCTGATCTGTCACTGGGGATCTGATCTGTCACTGGGGATCTGATCTGTCACTGAGGGATCTGTCACTGGGATCTGTCACTGGGGGATCTGATCTGTCACTGGGGATCTGTCACTGGGATCTGATCTGTCACTGGGGATCTGATCTCTCACTGGGGATCTGATCTCTCACTGGGGATCTGTCACTGGGATCTGATCTGTCACTGGGGATCTGTCACTGGGGATCTGATCTGTCACTGGGGATCTGTCACTGGGGTTTGACACGACAGGGATGGCTTTGGGAAGGAGCCTCTGCTCCTCAAGGTGGTGTCTGGAAAAAGCAAAGACCTTTTGGTGATAAGCAGATTTCCCACAGTGCTGCCCTGTATTCCCAGGCCTTTCCTGGGAAAGGGATTCCTGCCTTTGCCTGGTCCTGGCTGGGGGATTTGCACCCAAGTGCAGCCAGGCAGTGGCAGCTGCAGGAGCACTGCAAGTGCAGCTCTGGGCTGTGTCTCTTGTCAAGGCAGGTATTGCAAGGCAGCAGCAGCACACGTGCACCCTCGGAGTGAAATAAGGGCTGATTGCAGTAATTAGATCCTCCTCAGAAGACCATAAATTAACGGTGATTATGATTCCTGAAAGAACAGAAGCAGAAGGTACAAGTAACGTTGCTCTGCTTTATCACATTTGCTGCATTGTAATGCTCCTTTAATGTTAATATGTACTTTTGTAGTAAAATCTAATTGCAAACACTGAGCAGGCAGAGCCCAAGGCCACAATCGTGTTCCACATAATTACCTGGGGAGGGGGGGCTCCCCCAGCCAGCAGAGCCACCAGCAGAGCCAGGTACAGCAGGCACATCATTAACCATCGGTTTATTGGGGAAAATCTTCCCTTCTTGGAGCAGGATGTGTGTCGTGGGGCAGTGACACACGCTGGAGCTGCTGTGCTGTCTCACAGGGACCTGGGCTCAGCCAAGCAGCAGTGACTTCATTGCTGTCCCCACCGTGCTGCTGTGTCACCCAGGGACCCTTTGAAGCCTCTGAGTGGCTGCTTTGATGTCTCATGTTGGCAGTGAGGGATCTCTTTGCTGTGGTAAATCCAGCCTTTTCTATTCCCAGCTGTGCTGAGGAGATAGAAAAAAAAAAAAAATAAATTATTTGGAAGATGGGAAAATAAATGGAACCCAGAAAGGAGAGGGCATTGCAGAGGTGAAAATCACAGAATATCCTGAGCTGGAAGGGACCCACCAGGATCATCCAGCCCAGCTCCTTCCCTGCACAGACACCCCAAAATCCCAGCCTGGGCATCCCTGGCAGCCCCGGGGCTGTGCCCATTCCCTGGGGAGCCTGGGCACCCTCTGGGGGAAGCAGAACCTTTCCCAAAATCCAGCCTGAGCCTCCCTCCATGGCACTGCTGCAGCTCTGCACCAGCTCCTGCCCAGCTGCTCTGTCTCCATTCAGAGCAGCTCACCCAGAGCCCCAAGGCTGGACAATCCGTGTCTGACTGCAACGGCAGATCTGGGAATATTTGTGGTGCTTTTCCCCCTGGGAGCCCGCCTGTGGCACAGGCACTTGTCTGTGTCTCAGCATCCCCAGCTGCCCCTGTCCTGAGCACACACCTGATGTCAGGAAAGGAAAAGTGGGGAAAGAAGGAAGGAAGGAAGGAATCTTTTTACCTCTGGAATTTCTGGTGCAAACTTAACTGCCTCTGGCTAAAAAGCAACGCAATTTTAAAAGGGAAAAACGTGTAGGTGTTTAATGCATAGTGTTGACATGTACTTTTTTTGTTCTTTTTTTTTTCGGGTATTTTTTTGGGGGGGGAAGATGTAGAATTGCCAGGAGGGTTTTACATCTGAAAAGCCATCTCTGCACGGGCCCCTGGCAGCCCCATCAGGAGTTTTTATCTGCAGCACAAACTGACAGCCCCTCACCGGGAAATAATTGCGGCTCCGTGGAGTCCAGGGCAGTAATTACTTTGTTGATGAAACTTTTCTCTTTGCTTGCCTTGTGATATCTCTGAATGTCAAACTCGCTTGGGCTGACAACTTAATTTCCCCAGCAGAGCTCTCGCATCAACCCTGCCACGCTGCTGGGAGGGGCTGGGGGTTTTTTCCAGTTTGCTGAATTCCTGAGGCAGCCAAGGGAAAATCTCAGCCTTGCAAAGCCCTGCCTTGGGATTAACGCTGAGTAGTGCTGGGCTCGGGGCAGCCCAGGGACAAGGGATGGCTGTAGAGTTATGGAATAGCTCTTCAAAGTGAGTTAAAAAGGAATCAGTCACAAAATAACTGGCTGCAGACAGGGCGGGGGCAGCGTGCTGGAATATCTGTGCGGGCAGTTTCCATTTGTGATCGTGCATTTCCACACCTTGAAACCATCCCTGAGGGTGCTCAGAGTGTGACCTGGCACTTCAGGAGCTGCTGTGGGGGTGCTGGGTTGATGATGGGATTTGGTGACCCCAAAGGCGATTCCATGATTTTAATGAGTATTTTGAAATTCCTGAGTATGCAAGGCTTAAGGTAAGTGTGTCACAAAGACGATGTGGTTTCCCTGGTCCATTCCTGCAGCCCAGGGTGCATTTTTGAGGTGACCCCCGTTCCAAGGGCTCGGCTGGGGTGTCCTGGGTGGCACTGGGACCATTCCTGTGCCAGTCCCTGCAGGGTGGGCCAGAGGGCGGGGGGCTCTGCTGGGGCTGGGCCACTGAGCTGAGTCTGAGTTTTGCTGCAGAAAGCCTCGGCTCCCATTGCTGCTGCTTTGTTCGGAGCTGATGGCTCTGCAGAGCATCCCAGAGCACTCAGAGCCAGCCCAGGGCTGGGGGAGCAGAGCACAGCCAGGCTCTGCCCGGGTGTTGCACAAACACAATCAGGGTGTTTGGAGGCAGAAATAATGGCTGCTGATTCTGAGCTCATCCAGGAACAAAGCAGAGCCATCAAGGGCTTGTTCGATGCAATGGGAGTTAAGCAGATGTTTCTCAATTTTCCTGCTGAAGTGGATGCTGGAGTCAGGGTTTGGTTTGATCAAGAATTGGTCCTTGAGCACTTGTGCCATGTCCTGTGAGGGGTTTGGGAGCAGCCCCTGCAGGAGGAGCAGCCCCTGCAGGAGGAGCAGCCCCTGCAGGAGGAGCAGCCCCTGCAGGAGGAGCAGCCCCTGCAGGAGGAGCAGCCTGCACCTCTGGGCTCGCAGCTGGAGAGGAGATTTCCTTCTCTTTGTTTTAGAATAAACAGGAACGAAATGGAAGGAGCAAGGAAAACTGCCAGGAGAGGAGCAGGAAGAGCCAGGTGGAGTCTTGTGTGGACAGAGGGATGGGGGTCACAGAGAGTGGCACTGCCAGGGCTTCATCCTGCTCCAAAGCACTGTGCAGTGAGAACATTCAGCTATTCATGGGATGGTTTGGGTGGGAAGGACCCCAAATCCCAGCCAGTGCCACCCCTGCCATGGCAGGGACACCTCCAATGTCCCAAATCCCAATGTCCAGCCTGGCCTTGGGCACTGCCAGGGATCCAGGGGCAGCCACAGCTGCTCTGGGCACCCTGTGCCAGCCCTGCCCACCCTGCCAGGGAACAAATTCTTCCTGATATCTAATCTAAACCTGCCCTCCTTCAGCCAAAATTTCCCTCCAAAATCAGTAAAAAAACCCCAATTTGCAGGCACTGGGAAGGGAATCTCCTCTCCACAAAGCAAGGATCTGTGGATCCTGGAGGGAGATCTGTGGGACAGATCCTGTGACACCAAACCTCAGCTCCTTTGTGCACACCAGAGCCAAACACTGCTGGGTTTGCAGGAGCAGGAAAGAGCTGCAATGCAAAAAGCATTTTCAGTCTAGCCAGGCCAGGCCATTGCAAAGTAAAAAGTAGGATTCTCTATACATAAGAGATGGATGCAAAAATATTGACTTGGAGGATTTATTTGTTGTTTTAAGTGGCTTAAGCAGGCATGTAATAATAATAAAAGTAGAAGCCATCGTGCTCAGTCATAGAAATTGCCTCATGTTTTGTCTTTGAGGCATAAGCTCAGCAGAAGGTTAAAGAGAAACAACAATGAATTCTTGCAGACTGAAGCAAAAAATTTGTGTCCCAACCCTACCTCATCGAAAGTGATTTGGGGCATGTTTGTATTTCTGCAATAACAGCTTTTCTTGCACTCTTAATTGCTCCATTCAGCCCTTGTGCCTCTGCCACAGCAGGGAAAGCTGAGATTCAGCCCTGCCCAGGTCTGTGCTTTCACCAGTGAAAAATAATGTGTGTATTGTAAATTGGATAACTGGAGTGTTCACAAATCCACCTTGGCCTTACCTCCAGAGACTCTTACTGAGCAGAGTGCAGAGGGAGGAGGAGGAGGACAAAACATGGGATGAACAATATCCTCTCATCTTCCTCTTGTTCCCTGGGATTTACATCTCCAGCATCAGAGCAGCCTGCCATGTTTCATGGAGACAATTAAATGTCATTTGGAGACAAGGCAGCTCTTTTAGCGGTGGAACAGATCCTGCAGAAGAGCTGGGCTGGAGCAGTAATTCAGCAGCAGGCTGGGGAGGAGAGGCACTGGACAGCTCAGCACAGACTCCCAGGGGCTGGGAAGGAAAAAGCAATGGAAATCAATTCGTTTAGCCAAGGTGCTTAAACGTGATTAGAGCTGGAGAAAGTCTTGTGAAAACTGGTATTAGGGAGTAGTTAAGATTTATTCTGGGGCCTTAATTGGAGGACCAAGGAAGTCAAGTGATTTGATTCTGCAGGAGTTCAGAATCAATGTTGTTTTAGCAGGTTTTATTGACTGCAAGATGAGCTCTGATAAGGACTGGAGATAAGAAGGGAGGTCGGGGCTGCGGAGCAGAGCGGACCCAGCCCCGAGCCCGGGCTGGGGTTGGGTCTGACCGGACCCGAGCGGGGATTTTCTGCAGAAAAGCCCAGCCCACGGGGGGCTCTGTTCCGAGCCCAGCCCAGTTTAACCCAGCCCAGCCCATGCCCCGGGCTCGGGGATGCGGTGCCCAAAACAACATTTACCGAGCCGGGTCCCTGCAGAGCGGCTGAGCTGGGCTGGGTTTACCTGGGCTGGGTTTACCTGGGCTGGGTTTACCTGGGCTGGGTTAATCTGGGCTGGGTTTACCTGGGCTGGGTTAATCTGGGCTCGGCTCGGAGCAGAATCCCGGCTGGATGCTCGCTGTGCCAGGTTTGTCCCAAATTCATTTTCATTCTCAGGTGGCTCTGTCGGGCAGGGATGAGGGAGCTGTTGCAGTCAGCTTGCCCTGGGCAAGTGTCCCAGCGGCTCAAGGCACAAAAAAAAAAAAAAAAAAAACCAGGCTCGGCTTTTCTGTATCCTGTTAAAACACAGTTAATGTTACAGATTCACATCAGTGCCTGCGGCTCGTTAACTTCTGTCAGGCCACGGAGGAGTTAAACACGTGAGCTGATTTGGGTTTAAAACTCGGGTTTTTGTCCGCGGATTGCTGTGGGTCTGAGCAGCCCAAATGCAGGTTCTGGTGGGAGCTGTGAGTAATTCCAGTGAATGGCGCTGTCACCTGTGCGTTACCTGTGTGTGGGAGGTGGTCCCGGAGTGACCTCGGAGCTGGGATGGTGCAGGACAGGGCATCGCTCCATCAGCCCGAGAATGGCTTGGAGACTGCTGGAATGGTCACGGCAGCGCCTGGTTTGAGGTGCAGATCTGGGTTATTTGACAACAGAAAGGCAGTGTTAGAAAATGAAGAGGGAAGCTCTTCCCTGGCGCTCTGGGTTAGCTTTGACGCGCACGGGTGCCTCCCAAAGATACGGGGAACGACTGGAATTTGGCAGCTCCTAAAATGATAGAGTCTTTGTAATTAAATCTCATTTAAACGATCTCGTAGTGTGGGATTACCCGATGCCGGTTTAGGATGGCGCAGAGCGGAGCCGGGGCAGCAGCAGTGGGGATGCTCTGGGCAGTTTCCAGCAGTTTCCATGGCAGCGCTGGGTTCTGATTGGGATCCATGAGCAGCAGCCAGAATTGGCTCCAGTCACTGAGTTAATCCAGCGCAAACTCGCGCGGCTCTGGAGGAATAACGGGGAAAATGAAGAGCCCGGTGTCCCCCTGCGCTCGGAGCTAACCCCGAGCCTCCCCCTGCCCCCGGGCTCTCCTGGCCGGTGCTGGGCCGTGGGATGGGCGGTGAGGAGGGCCAGGGAGCCCCTGAGGACCCCCAGGATGGCCATTGTCACCGGGGGGTGCTCCTGGCTGCCGGCACAGCTTTGGGGGCAACTCTTGGGGTCCGAGCAGGGACATGTGTGTGGGTCCAGCCTCTGTGAGGCTTGAGCTGCTGCCCACAGCCCGTGTCCGACCGTTTGTTTTTTATTATTGTTTTGACGTTTAAATTGCGGTTTTTTAGTACAAGGAATTCTTTTCCTTGTGCCAGGGTTTAAACTCCTAATGGTGGCTGGTCAGGAGCAAAGGCTTTGCTGCCTTTTCCAGGAATCTTGCATCCTCTCAGGCAGCTCTACCACACTCCCTGTTCTCTTTCATCCTGCAGAAAATGAAATCATTTCCACAGAATGGTTTGAGTGGGAAGGGACCTCAAATCCCACCCAGTGCCACCCATCCATGGCAGGGACACCTCCAATGTCCCAAATCCCAATGTCCAGCCTGGCCTTGGGCACTGCCAGGGATCCAGGGGCAGCCACAGCTGCTCTGGCCATGCTAATAGAGAAATAAATGAATAAATAACCCAATTATAAGAATAAACAAATTACTGGCTGCTCTGGGTACCTGCCTGCAGCCTTTAGTCCCCCAGCACATCCCACACTCTGTACCCAGCCCTGGTGGCAGAGGACATGTCCAGCCATAGCAAGTTTTCTCTAAGTAGCCAAAGCAATATGTAAATGCTCTGGTTTAACTAATAATTACATTATCATTTCAAAAGTGTCAGAAAAACTGGCTTGCTTCATCTATGTATGTTTGTCAGTGCTTTTTATTGGCAGTGCTCTGCTCCAAAGGCCTTTAAGGAGAAGTAATAAGTGTAGGATTATCCTTTCCCTCTCCCCCTCCTGCACTGACACCGGCTTGCACTTCAAATTTCCCTGAAGGTCTCCAAGCAGAATTAGATCTTACTTTGTATGCAAATATATGGAATAGATTCTCAGGATGGGTCTGGGTCAAACTTCGCTGACATTGAAAGATTCCAGCTGACTTTTTGGGATTTGTAGCCCTGGGGAGGTGAAGTGGCCACAGTCAGTGCTGGGGCACGGGCAGGGCTGGGGCCATCGGTCACTTCTCGGGCATTAGGAGGACAAGGAATGTTTTGTGGGATTGGTTGGAGGCTCTGCACACTGGCTGAGCTGGGAATATACTGGGAGGCAGTTCTGGGAATGCTGGGTTGCCTCAGTACAAAGGGCAGGGGTGGGGTCACCCTCCCTGGAGGTGGCACTCGGGGCTCTGCTCTGGGTGACAGGCAGGGATCAACCTCTGATCTTGGGGGTGTTGGGGTTTGAGCAGCCCCCAGGGAAGGGCTGCAGGGAGGCTCCTGCCCCTCAGGCAGCTCTGGGGAGCCCCAAAGGAGGGGCACAGCTCACACCAGGTACCTGCTCCCAGACAGAAATGCCCTGCAGTGGCCAAAGCAGGAGGGAATTGGGTGGGTCCTGCAGAAAACGTCCCCAGCTGGTGCCACCTGTGCTGGGCACTCCTCTCTGCGGCCCCAAGGGCTCAGCTGCACCCACCCAAAGAGTGGGGGGGCAGGAGCTGTGCTCAGGGAACATCTGGAGCCCAGCTGTGCAGGAGAATCGCTTCTGTTCTTCTGGGAAGGCCAGAGGGTTTCGTTTTGGATGGGGGAAGGTTTGGAGTGAGTTTGTGTGTCAGGGGACTGAGGATGTTCAGCTGCTGAAATAAGTGGAGGCAAAGGGAATTTATTACCTGGAGTGTGTCAGAAAAAAGAGCAGTTTGATGTCAGGGAAAGCCTTCCAAGTGGCTGGATATAAATGAAACATTCATGTGGCTGGGTCAGGGCAGGCAGGACTGGAGTGGAAGGACAGAAAAAGAGTGTTGAGGCTTGCTGTGTGAGATGAACCTTCTGTGGGGATCTCTGCTCTCCTTAGGCATGGCTGGGCTGAAACACCTGGGTTTTCATCGTGGCAGGACTGCAGATGGACAGGCCAGGGAGTGGGATGGGCACTGGAGTAGAGCTCAGTCTGAGCCCAGTCAGGGCAGGAGAAGGAATCCCTGAGCTGGGGCTGGGGGGGCTCAGCCCCTCCTGTGAGGCTGGCTTAAGGCTGGACTTGTTCCTTTGGCTTTGTTTTCTCAGCAGGAGCTCCCTGTGTGTGACTGGGGAATCTTTAACAACGTTTGTATTTATTCTGGGTTATGGATTTCGTGTTGCAAGACCTGAATAGCTGAAGTGAGAGGGGCTGCTTGCTGTCCTGGCGTGTGGCTGGGAGATTTACTGGGCACTAAAACTAAACTGCAATTTACTGGTTAAAGAGCCCGGGTGGAGAGAGAAGCACCAGGGCCTTTGTGCCTCTCCTCTGCAGGCCCTGAAGCACCGGCAGCATCTTCAGAGCTGCCAAGGCAAAGCTGCAGCTCCCAGGGCTGCACTCGGAGTTGCCATTGCCATGACAACCTGGGCACATCCAGGAGCTGCTGTGGCTACCAGCCCATGCTGGGGGCCAGCTGGACCTGGCCAGGAGCCCCCTGTGCCACCCCCACCCTGCTGGGCCCACACCTGGGGGACATTGTGTGCCTTTGGGGACATTGTGTGCCCCTTGGGGACATCCAGTGCCCACCATCCTGCAGAGACACAGCCCTGGGGTCTCACTTTATTTTCCCCAAGATCTCGAACCGAGGGTTGCAGGGTTGAGATTTTTTTTCTCCTTTTTCATTGAATTATTCAATAGTTGAAGTGAGTAAAATTAAAGATTTCTAGACTGGTGACGTTTGGAATATAAGAAGGATAGCAAAATCTGTTTCATTTGAACTCTAATCTCTGGTCATGTATAAAATGAATAAAATGCAATAAGTGTGGAGAAATATGATTTACAACAGCAGCCAGAGTCTGGCTCTGAATACCTGAAAATGCCCAGATTGTGTGTCAGTCACTTTAGCAGTGCAGTGGTGAGGGGGAGCAGTTCAATGAAGGCTTTTTCTTTTTTGCCTTTCCTTATTTTTTTTTTTTGTTTTGTTTTCTGGAAGAAGTGACAGATGAAGAATTATTTCTAGCTCAAAAAAGCCAAGTGCTCAGCCCGTGAGAGAGGGAAAAGCCATTATTTTAATAATAGAAGTTGAGGATGTACATTGCTCCTGCTGCACTTTGTGTTTGCCTCTGTTCGTGACGTGTAACTTATTTTAGAGCTGTGATCACAAACAGGAGTGCCAAGCAGGAGCTCTCAGACACTTCTGAGGGTTGGTAATGGGATTTCTGGAGCTCTTCCCCCTGGCTGTGCCTGCAATCCAATCTCTGATCACCCCCAGAGCCCTGGGGGACCCAGGAGGGGCTCGGGACACTCCTGCCCTGGGCAATGCCTGGGATCCTGTGGGGAGACTTCACCCACTGCAAATTCTGACCATCACTTGTGGCCATGAGTGCCATGGCCGTGTGTCCCTCACCTGTGACCGTGTGTGCCATGGCCGTGTGTCCCTCACCTGTGGCCATGAGTGCCATGGCCGTGTGTCCCTCACCTGTGACTGTGTGTGCCATGTCCATGTCCCTCACCTGTGGCCATGTCCCTCACCTGTGGCCATGTCCCTCACCTGTGGACATGTCCCTCACCTGTGGCCGTGTCAGCAGGGCAGAGAGGCCCGGGCTGGCAGAGTGCAGCAGTTTCTGTCCCTCTCTTGTCACCAGCCCTGCAGCAGGACAGGGCTCAGAGCCCCTGGACCCTCGGGCAGCCAGGACAGAGTGCAGAGCGCCAGGGGCACAGAACAGGAGGGAGGAGCCCCAAGGGAGGCAGAACTTGTCCTGGTCAGGGCTGGGCATGCACAGAACCTCCCTGGCCCTGCAGGGGAATTCTCCCTCCCTGCACGTCCCTGACTGTGCTGAGCTCCTGTCCGAGGCCAGTGAAATCCAGCACCCAGTCCTGGGGACACCAACTCCCAGCCCCTCGAATCCTCTGCTGGCCTGGGCCAGGGCCAGCACTGTCCTGTCCCAATGCCCGGGTCACTCCCAGCAGCTCCTGGGCCCCTTTGATGTCCCTGTAGGGACCAGGAAGCCAAGGCAGCTCCTTGTGCAGCCGGGGAGAGGAGCAGTGTGCTGGATGTTGTGTGTGTGTGAGCTGTGGACTCGTGGCACTGCCTCTGAGGCTGCTGCAGCTCCTCTCTCAGCCATCAGATGCTGTTTGAAAGCAGCACTTGCTTTTCCATTGCTGCTCTGTCCAATTATCTGGCTAATTTAATTTCCTTGCAGATAAGCTGTTAGAGTTTCTGTCTCAGGCTGGAGGGACAAAATTCCTCCTCTTCTGCATCTGCATCAGAACCCTCAGAGCAAGTGCTCCAGCATTTGCTGCTTTGAATTATCACACAAGTTATAGATATAACCCATAAACGTTTATTTTTGGTGCATGCAAATTTCTTGCATAAGGAAGTTCCTAATATAAGGGAACAAGCTGTATAAAATATTTAGCTGGAATAACTGAGATATTTAAAACACAGACATTCACTTCAGCTCTCCTCCACACGTTTTGCTGTGAACCAGCAGCTGGAAAAGTCGATGTGCTGGGTGCTGTGGGACGTGGGGATGAGCCAAGGTGACATTAGGGGTAGCAGTTTGGGAATTGGGGATTTATCCTTTTAGTGCTGTTCACTCCTGCTGGCTGCCTGTGCAGGTGTGACTCCCTGGGAATGGGTTTTCCTTTTGCTGGCTGGGCCATGATCCCTCCCAGCTCTCCTGGGATGCTGCCAGGCTGGCTGGCACTCTGCTCTGCCCTCAGCACGTTGGGTTTTTAGATGCTTCTGTTGGAGGAATTCTCATTTTGTGGGCATGAATTGGATGTTGGGAAGGAGTTGTTCCCTGGGTGGGTTTGGGGCTCCTGCAGGAGGGCAGCAGTGCCCTCACCCAGCCCTGGACACCCAAATTTCCCAGGCCACATCTGCATTCAGGTCCTTTCACTTCCCGTGTTTTTGCAAACACGCAGCGCAGGGGGAGCTAATTTTAATTTTTATTAAAAAGTGTTTCTCATTCTTATATTTGCACTACATAATGTAGAGAATGAGATAGAATCTTCAGCTGACCTGGAAAAGCCTTCTGGGAGATTTATAAACCCTCTACTTCATCTGTAAGAACATTTGTTTTAATTCCCATATAAAAGTGAGATAAATTGGCTTGTAATAGCACGAGTCCAAAAATATCTCAAGTTACCACTTTATTTCCATATTGCAACATAACACAATTCAGTGCATAATTAGAAAGCTGAATTAGAAAAAGGAGCAGTTGCTCCTGATTAGACTGAAGGCAAAGCTTTAGCCTGCAAAAAGGATTTCTGACTCCTGAAGGGACTTTGCAAAGCCCTGCAGCTCTGAGTTAAGTTGTTCTCTAAACTCTAAGTTCAGTTCTTCTGGCCCAGCAGCTGGAGATCTCTCCTGGGCTGGCAGAGACAGAGATCAGAGCTTTGCTCCCCGGAGAAACCACAGTTCATGCAAAATCAGCCACGGATGTATTTTGCTCTATAAAAATTGCCCGTTATTAGATGTGTGTATTCCAGACCAGTCCAATTTTCTCCCAAGGTTTTGAGGGCAATTTTTGTGATTTGCATGAATAAAGCAAGAATCCGGAAAACATAAAAATCTAAAATTCAAATGGGAATCACTTATGTAAAAGCAGTGATAAAATCTAGGTGCTTTTGCATGTGAATGATGTCCTTGGGGCTGGGTTCTCTCCAGTGCCTGCTTCAAAGTCCCTGCATTTGCAACTCAGGGTGTGAAGTTAGAATTTGTCAAAAGCCAGAGTCTGCTTGAGAGAGAGGAGATTGGAGTGAGGGTGACCCTTCAGATTTCTCCTTCTGCCATAGCAGATGTGGCTTCAAAGCCTCCAGGGCTGGCCTGGGAGACCAACACCAGGCTGGTTTGGGAAAGCCTGGATTTCCTCTGGAAACATTTCCAATCATGGGATGGGATGGGATGGGATGGAAGGATCTTAAATCCCATCCAGGGTCCTTAAATCCCATCCAGAGACCCCAAATCCCACCCAGTGCCACCCCTGCCATGGCAGGGACCCCTCCCACTGTCCCAAACCCCAATGTCCAGCCTGGCCTTGGGCACTGCCAGGGATCCAGGGGCAGCCTCAGCTGCTCTGGGAATTCCATCCCAGGGCATCCCCACCCTCGAAGGGAAGAATTCCTTCCCCAAATCCCATCCATCCCTGCCCTCTGGCAGTTTGAAGCCATTCCCTGTCCCTCCATCCCTTGGAATTCCTCTCTCTCCAGGCACTGCAGGGCCCCAGTTGTGTCACCACAGTTGTGTCACCCCAGAGCTTCTCCCCTCCAGGCTGAGCAAGCTCGGTCCCAGTTCTCATTCGTGTCAAGTTCGAGCATCTCTCACTAAATCTGCATCTTAATTTCTTAATTTAATCTCAGGTTTGGGAGCTGCCACGTTCAGCAGGCAGCTGTAAAAGGCACGCACGAGTTATTAGAGTCCCATTGTCAGTTAAATCTGATCCTTTGTACTCTAAGGCAGCCATTTGCATTCATCTAAAATGCTTCCCCAGAATTTATCAGAAGAGGGGAAATCAGAAATGAAATAGTTTCACGTAAACTGCATTTTTATGTCTGGCTGGTAAAACCACAAAGCAGAGATAAAACACATAAAACTGAGGCTCTGCATAATGAGCATATCTATTAGTTTCCCTTATCTTTGGGCTGCTCCCATTTGTCATGAGAAGCTTTGTGTGTCACTCATCCCTCCTTGTTCTACAAATGCTCCTTTCTCCCTTGTCTTTTATCTCCCATCAGTATTTGTAAGGTGGGAACTCTGGTGAGGTGCTGCCAAAGACCCCTTTGATTAAATAATCATTTCACCTTCAACCCCTTTCCAGCAGGAAAAATGAAAAACAAGAATTCCTGAGCTGCTGCTGCTCTGCTGGGCACAGCCTGTGGAGCAGGGAAGGATCAAAAGATGCTCAGGGTGAGGCAGCTCCCAGTCACACCAGTTCCCCACTGGGGCAGCCCTGGAGCTGCTGCCTGGGCCTGGGGAGGGTCCTGGGCACTGCTGCACAATGGCCCTAATTAGATAAAAATGCAATCATTATTAAAATAATTACAAAATTTATAAAAAATATAACATTATATATTACCTAATTTTAAAATGATATAATTATAAAATTATATATTATAAAAATACAAAAGTTAAATAGATGGCACCTCTCTGTGCCACCTGCAGGGGCAGCCCTGATGTGCTGGGGACATTTGTGCTGTTCCCAGAGCTTTTCCATCAGAAGTTCAGACTGAATGGGAGGAGAAGGGGAAACTGCTCTGAAGCTTTTCCCATCTCTCTGGATTTCCTGCATATTTAATTTCTGAAGAGGATCTGCAGAGGTGCTGATGCCTCCTCAGCTCCCCCACAGCTGGACTGTGCTATGTCTGTGCCTTTTAATGAAATCCTGAGAATTGTTCTGGTTTATCTGTTATGTGTGTCCTCTGGAAAGACAGTTAAAAAAAAAAAGGGGGGGGGGGGGGGTAAAAAGGTTTTTCTAGCCCTGTATATTTGCAGGGTAAATTTTTAATCCCTGTGGTTTCTTTGAATACTCATCTCAGTATCTGTTCTCTGACTTGAAAATATTTTTCCACAATAAGGAGCAGAGCTGAGTGTCAGAGCACAGAAATCCTTGTGCACCCTCTGCAAAGTTATTGCAGTGAACTGCCGAGAATTAACGTACGGTAAAAACAAGAAAATCCCATTTTCCTCAATGTTTTTAAAAGTCAGAAATTCCTACTAACCCGTGCTAGTATAGCTCCTGTTCTATAACCTCCAGCTCAGCTAAAGCCGAATTGATATCAGAATTATCTCGATCCAATCTGCTCTGCACTCTGAATACCTGGGGCAAAGCTGTGCCCTGGCTTTGTGGGAATTGTGTCCATTCCTGGCTGTGCTGGATCGGGAGGGGATTTGTGTGGGGCAGCACGGGGGCTGCTCACACATCCTCACTGCAGACTGCTTCAAAATCCGTGGAACATGGGGCTGTGTGTGTGTGTAACATGTGCAAATTGGTTAAAAATGACTTTACAGTGAGTATTTGTGTGTGCAGTGCTGCAGCCCCTGGCTATGTGTGTAACACATGCAGACTGGTTAAAAATCACTTTACATTTTTAAATGGGTATTTGTGTGCAGTGCTGTGTGTGTAACACATGCACACTGGTTAAAAATCACTTTACATTTTTAAATGGGTATTTGTGTGCAGTGCTGAGTGTGTAACACATGCACACTGGTTATAAATGACTTTACATTTTTAAATTAGCATTTCTGTGTGCAGTGCTGTGTAACACATGCACACTGGTTATAAATGACTTTAAAGTGAGTATTTGTGTCTGGGCTGGCCATGTGTGTGACACATGCAACTGGTTATAAATGACTTTACATTTTCAAATGGATATTTTTGTGTGCAGTGCTGTGTGTGTAACACATGCAGACTGGTTATAAATGACTTTTCATTTTTAAATGGGTATTTCTATGTGCTGTTCTGTGTGTGTCACATGCACACTGGTTATAAATGACTTTTCATTTTTAAATGGGTATTTCTATGTGCAGTGCTGTGTGTGTAACACATGCAGAATTGTTATAAATGCCTTTACATTTTTAAATGGGTATTTCTATGTGCAGTGCTGTGTGTGTAACACATGCACACTGGTTATAAATGACTTTACATTTTTAAATTGCTATTTGTGTGCAGTGCTGAGTGTAACCCCCGTCTCGTCCCACAGCTCTACATCCAGACCACCACGCTCACCATCTCCATGAACCTGAGCGCGTCGGTGGCGCTGGGGATGCTCTACATGCCCAAGGTTTACATCATCATCTTCCACCCCGAGCTCAACGTGCAGAAGCGCAAGCGCAGCTTCAAGGCCGTGGTGACAGCGGCCACCATGTCCTCACGTCTGTCCCACAAAGCCAGCGACCGCCCCAACGGCGAGGCCAAGACCGAGCTCTGCGAGAACCTGGACCCCAACAGTGAGTGCGGGGCACGGCACAGCCCAGCTAAACCCAGCCCAGCTAAACCCAGCCCAGCTAAACCCAGCCCAGCTCAACCCAACCCAGCCCAGCTCAACCCAGCCCAGCCAGTTAAACCCAGCCCAGCCCAGCCCAACCCAACCTAGCCCAGCCCAGTTAAACCCAGTTAAACCCAGCTAAACCCAACCCAGTTAAACCCAGCCCATCCCATCCCATCCCTGCTCCGCTTGCTCTGCTCCATCACTGTGCTCGCAGCTCTGCCGTGGGGTGGAAATTCTCTGCTTTTGGCTCTGGAGTGGGTTCAAAATTCTCCAGTTTTGGCTCCAGCGTGAGTTTGAAATTCTCCAGTTTTGGCTCTGGGGTGGGTTGGAAATTCTCCAGTTTTGGCTTCAGGGTGAGTTTGAAATTCTCCGTTTTTAGCTCCAGTGTGGGTTTTAAATTCTCCAGTTTTTGGCTGTTTGAGGTTTTGCTGTTTGGCAGGGTTACAGCTCAGGAAGGGCTCAGGAGCTGTGGGTGACTCGTGCCCCGCTGCTTTCCCTCCGTGGGTGAGGGATCAGCACATCCCTGGGCACAGATCCGTGCCCGGCTGGCCCGGACAGGGACAGGGACAGGGACAGGGACAGGGACAGGTCCCCGGGCAGGCACCACGAGCAGTAACTCTGCTAACCAGAGTTTCCATCCTGATTCTTGCAAAGTTGCTTTGCAAAAGTCTCACAGTCCCTGAAGATTCCCATTTAGGGATTTTATCTGGCCTGAATGCAAATCTTGCCACCGATTTAAAAGGAAAATAGATGGCAAAGACACTTCTAGTTTCCTTAATGTGCATAGCAGAGGATAGCACAGCACGAAATTACAGACTGAGGCCATCAAATCTGATTTGCATTTGAATGTGGAAGGAGCTGAGGAAGGAGACAGCTGCACAACTGCACAGCACACTGCAGAGCTTTGGGCACGGCTGCAGATTCTGTGCAAAACCACATCGGAACGGGGAGAAAAGTTCTTTCCCTGCCCCTGCTCTGCAGGAATTCCTGCAATTCCTGCCACTTCTTGTCCCTTAATGCCGCTGGAATTCCCGTCCCGTTAATGCCAATGGAATTCCTGTCCCGTTAATGCCAATGGAATTCCTGTCCCGTTAATGCCAATGGAATTCCTGTCCCCAGTGCCGCTGGAATTCCTGCCTGGAGCAGGCAGCACGTCCCTGACACAGCATTTTTCCTCCCCCAATGCAGGATTTCTCCCTGATGTCTGACCATGCAGGTGTACAAAATACATTCCATTTGGAAAAAGTGAATTCATCCCTGGGAGCTGGACTGGGTTCTGACATGGGACAGGGAGGAAATGGTTCTCACAAACTAAGGACTGTGTTGGACAGAGTGCAGGAGGAAACAAAGAATTCCTGCCCTGGGCTGTCATTTTCCCAGTTTGATTTTCTCTGTAAAATGGGGTTCCCAGTTTGATTTTCTCTGTGTACAGTGGGGTTCCCAGTTTGATTTTCTGTCTCATGGGGCTGTGCTGGTGCTGTCTCAGCTGCTGGAGTTGCTGTTTCTGTTGGAAAGCCAGGAGTGTCCCCCAGACCAGGGAGCAGCATCACAGAACCCAACCACTGGGAATCTGGGGGCTGAGCCCAGATTTATGTCCTGTCCTACTCACAGGACGCTGTCAAACCACAAATGTGGGTGGTTTTACAGAGGAACAGCCTTGGAAATATCTCCAAGTTTTAGTAGCCCTTTAAAGGAGCAGAGCAGCTGTGGCTGCCCTGGATCCCTGGCAGTGCCCAAGGCCAGGTTGGACATTGGGATTTGGGACAGTGGGAGGTGTCCCTGCCATGGCAGGGGTGGCACTGGGTGGGATTTGAGGTCTCTTCCAGCCAGAGCCCTGTGTGGTGATGGGCTGGGGATGTGAAGGTCTGTGAACCCCCTGAGGCTCCCCAGGAGCAGGGAATCCTCATCCTGGGGAACCACTGCACACAGCTCTGGGGCAGTCTGCTGGAATTTAGGAAAAAAAAACACGCAGAGCACTTGGGAGAGGGGTTTGGAGTGAGTCTAAAAGAAGCCAGTGATCCACACGAGAGGAGAATCCTGAGATGCAGTGACCTCCTCTGCCAGCCCTGGCTGTGTTTCCCATTCCATGGGATCCCTGGAAAAGCTGAAGTTTCACAGGCTGAGCTCCCCACCACGCCGTGGGGGGCTCTCCTGCTGAATGGGATATATAATATATAAATATATACATATAGATGGGAGCTATATGAATTATATTAATGCCAAGCCTTGCAGTCTGTTCAGGAGAGCTCTCTCAGCCATTGCTGTTTGCCATCTGCCATGTGCCTGCTGCCCTCCCTGCACGGCTTTCCCTGCTGGGGCACCTTTGGGATCAGCAGCAGCTGCTGCCCAGCAGCTCCCAGCGCTGGGATCCGTTTGTTGTGCTCTCTGTGTGTCCGTGGTTGAATCCCACACTTGGGAAGGTGTTTCTGGTGGATCCTGAGGTGTCTGAGGCACTGAGTGCCCTGCTGGGCAGAGTGTCACACTGGGAGAGAAACGCTCCAGCCTCCCACCCAAACTTCATCTATCCTGAGATTCACATGGAATTACTCTCATTTATCCTGAGATTTCCATGGAATTACTCCTTCCACCTTCCTGGGGAAAACACTCAAATGGCTGCTGATGGTACCAAGGAACCTGTGAGTGACTCTGGGGCTGAGGAGGGACTGGGGGGAGCCTGGAACTGCAGCCAAATTTTCCCGGAGTTGGTTGAGGGAGAGGAGGGAGCAGCTCAGGCAGCCCTGCAGTGCTGTGAGCAGCTGCCCCGTGTTTGGAGGCAGCTGAGCTCCCTGCCCTGCCTCGTTTGCTGCTGGCCAGGGCTGATCCCTGGGCTGCTGCCTCCCCGTTTGAGCGAGGTGAATTCATGGCAGGGCAGGCTGGGAGCGTTCCTTGTGCCCAGACCCATCCTACATTCAATGTGTTTACTTTCCCTGTAGACTCTATACCAGCAGTAAGAAAGAGTGTTCAAAAGTCTGTTACTTGGTACACTCTTCCACCTACTGTGTAGCTTTTGCCTGCTTTCCCAAAAGGTAAGGAAAACCGAGATTTTTATTATTTTATTCTCAAATGATGATGATGATGATGATTATTATGACTCTTTTTGTTATATACATAATAACACGAGAAATGTTCATTAGTGCAGCTGTGTTAAAACAAATATCTAACTTAAAAATTGTTCACCAACCTGTTACCAAAGCTGCCATGGGAGGGTTTGTGTGGGACAGGGGACACCCCAGCACCAGCTCTGAGAGCTCTCCTGCTTCCCCCCACTGCAGCTGGATCCCCATAAAGCCCGTGAGGATGGAGATATTTGTTTAAAAATCAACAAACAAATGATCAAAAAGTTAATTGTGGCCACCAGCTCTGATATCTGCAGTGTTCTCTGAGTCACCCCCAGCACCTCTGGGCAGCAAAGAGAGAACTTTTGCCAAGGTGTGAAGGACCCTCCCTACTCCAAAGCTCTAAATGGCCCCGAAGGGCTGGAAAAGCTGCTTTTCCCCATGGGCACTGCAGTGGCCACTGACTGTGGAAGCACGAGTGAACAATTTTTGAGGGCTGGCTCTTGCTGCGTGTCGTGGCTGCCTCGTGGTGCTCTGGTGATGTGTGAGCTCCTGTGGTGTTTGTGGCTGCAGCAGCCAGGAATTCCAGCTTTCCTAGGGCACGGAGGAAGCCTTTGGTACCGGAGAGGAATGATTTCCAACCAGTAATAAGCATTTCTCCCAGTTCTGTGTGTGCTCAGGGGGCTTTGCCCAGGTACAAAAGGTGGGACCTGACCTGGTTCTTGTGGTGCTGTGCACTGGAAAAATCACTGTATTGTATCGAGCCTTCAGAATGTTTAGCTGGGCCCTAATAGGCGAGAACTTCTATCAGCAAAGGTTGGAATGTTGCTTGAATGGAGTCTCTGAGTCACAGGAAAAGAAATTACCAGTATCTCTGGCTGGTGTAAATTGCCCCAGCTCCAGCATCAATTCAGTCCTGGCTGAGAGGTCAAATTGGTTTTTATTGTATTTGAATCAGGGCCATTATGCCAACTCCAGCTCAGGCAGAAAGGATGGGAGGGAGAAGCTCTCCAGGAGCCCCGGGGTGACCCGGAGCATCCGAGGGAAATGGGACAAAGCAGCCCAGGGGGAGAAGGGGCCACTCAAAGCATTACTGCAAATGAAAGAGCAGAGAGGAAAGGGCAGCTCTGGGCAGATGAAATTGCTAAAGGAAGGAGATGAGAAAGAGAGGGATGGAAGACACCTAAATCTCAGGAGAATTCGGTTTTAAAATAACCCAGAACTTTTTTTTTTTTTTACTACACAAAAAATAATTAGGAGCTCAGATTCTAAAATTATTTTTTTTCCATGTAAATGAAATAATAATAAATAATAAAGGAAGAAGATAATCCAAGGAATTGCTGTCTGCAAAGGCACACAAATAACTTTGTCACCCAAGTCCTACAAAAAGCAACTGGCCACTCAGATTCTTTAAGCACATTTTAAAATTTGGTCCAGAAAAGCTTTGAAAATGCTGCAGCCAGGCATGGTTTGGGCTTGTGCTGGTCCTGCCAGTGCTCCTCTGCTCCAGGTTGTTTTCCAGCTCTGCCCCAGCATTGCTGCTCCAGCTCCTGGAGCCCTGCTTGCTGTTGTGATTTGTTCTCCCAGGAATACAAAACCGAAAGCAGCATGAAACAATGCAGTGCATTAAAAACAAAGCCGGGCTAGCAGGAGAACATCAGCCAGGTTGTGAATTGACACTTGTTTGGCTGGCGAGGTGTTTGTAGTGGGAATGAAGAGAGCTGAGCCCTGACGGGGCTCTATCAATTCCTGCTGGTGATGCACGGGCAGATGTGTCTGGAACGCTGGAAATTGTTCCCCGGGAGTGACAGATGGGAGTTCTGTGCTCCTGAGGCTGCTGGAAACACCGGCCTTGGGAAACTCCTCGTGGTGCCTGCGTGAGGGGAGAGATTGTGAGTGAGCAGGGCAGGGAACATCTGAGGTCTGCAGAGCTGCAGGGTGGGAGCTGGGGCTGCAGGAGTGCAGCTGGAACTGCAGGAATATACAGCTGGAACTGCAGAAATGCAGCTGGGGCTGCAGGGGTGCAGCTGGGACTGCAGGAATGTGCAGCTGGGACTGCAGGAATGCAGCTGGAACTGCAGGAATGCAGTTGGAACTGCAGGGTGGGAGCTGGAACTGCAGGGGTGCAGCTGGGACTGCAGGAATGCAGCTGGAACTGCAGAAATGTGCAGGGAGGGGACAGGGAGGTGTCCCTGGGCACAGAGAGGTGGCCCAGGGGACAGGGAGGTGGCCCTGGGCACAGAGAGGTGGCCCAGGGGACAGAGAGGTGGCCCTGGGCACAGGCAGCTCGTTGAAAGCTCTGGGTCTGAGCTGTGAGATGCTCTGTGGCTCATCAGCCTCCAGTGTGTGCTATGCAATAATTATTTGCTGGATTAAAGTGTCATTTTTGTTTTCAATCTGGCCACTTTCATCCTGAGGAAACACTCCGTGTTTAACCTCACTTGAGGGATTTTCTGTTCAGTGGAGGCTGCTAAGAAATGAGAATTTGCACTCAAAATTGATAACTGAAAGACTTTGACAGCTCTTCACTGCATCTGGTTTTATTCTGGAATGGCTCACTGGAAAACAACTTCACAAATTCCTTCTAATGGTGATGTTCTTGTTTTAAAAGCATTGCACTGAGGTGTATCCAGGGATCCAGGGGCAGCCACAGCTGCTCTGGGCACCCTGTGCCAGCCCTGCCCACCCTCCAGGGAACAATTCCTGCCCAAAATCCCATTTGGAGATGGTGTTACTTTCTTTTTTCCATCTAAAAATAGTTACTTTTGATGGCACATTCATAGAATTGCCTGCTCTCATATTAATTATCTGCAGACTGTCTCACACCTTTCATGACTTTCACAATACAGGACTTGTAACGTGCAGGGAAGTGTCAGACTGTTTCCTTTTTAAAAAATTGAAATTCTGAGGGCACTTAAACCATCACCTCTGAGTTTGATGTGTGAATAAAAACACACTCATGGCTAGAAGTGCCTGGGATATGAAAATCTGAGTAGGAGATGGATGTCTGTGAGCACAAATAAGGATTAATTAGTGTGTAAGTATTCATCATTCATTCCATATTTTCTATCTTATGTGATCCTTTTTCCTGGGAGGTCTGGCTGAGGAGTGATATATACACATATATATATATATATATATATTATATACAGTTATATCTCATGGACCAGCCCCTCTCACCTTCTTGCTTAACAAACTCTCAGCAGCTCTGAGTTCTCCCTTTGACTAATTTATCACTCCTTACATCCTCTCAGGGACATTCTGTCAAATCTATAAATTGTAATATCAGGGAGAAGACACAGCTTTTGTCTCTCTTACCTGCCACAGATTTATAATGAGAGATTCCCTCTCTCCCAGGCAGGGCAGATGTCAGGATAACCTCCCTCCTGCTGGGGCTCTCACTCACATCCTTGTGAGTGGTTCAGGAAAGGACCAGGAGATGAGACTTCACATCCTCACCTCCATTCCCCTGGAGGCCCTGCAGTCATTGGGGTCCAGGCCCTCCCAGCAGCAGCAGAACCTGGAAGGGCTGATTTTATTCATAAATCTATTGAACATTTGGCAAGTGATTTCAAAAAGGAAATTCTAATAATGATAGGGTGAAAAGGACAAACCCCAAGCAACACTGCAGCAAAATTAATTTCTCAAACACACAATCCAGGCAGTTTCTGGTAGGCATTATTGCAAGTATGGAGAAAACTGCTCAGATTGTGTAAGAACAGCAGAAAATCTCTGTTCCTGCCTCTCTGTGTGTCTTTGGTGGAGCTGTCCAAAGCCTGATGGGTTTTGTGGGAATCAAAGCACAGAAAATCCCAGCAGCTCTGGGAAATGAGGGTGCTGATGGGCTGGGAGGGTGGGAGGCACAGCCCAGCCCTGCTCTGGCCCTGGAAATGAGGGAGATGTTGGTTTATACTGGTTTGTGTTGGTTTATATTGGTTTATCTTGGTTTATCTTGGTTTGTGTTGGTTGATATTGGTTTGTGTTGGTTTATCTTGGTTTGTGTTGGTTTGTGTTGGTTTATCTTGGTTTATCTTGGTTTATCTTGGTTTATCTTGGTTTATCTTGGTTTATCTTGGTTTATGCTGTCACAGAGTGCAAACACAGAACAGGTTTGTGCAGGGACCTGGGTTTGTTTGGCTTTTGAGGGCCAGGAAGCAGCAGCAAATCCAAGCAATGGAATTGGGATTTCTGAGTGCTCCTCTGCCACAGGCACTGCTGTCACACCCAGCACCTCTGGAAAACATCACAGGGGTTGTTTGTCTTTCCTGGCTTCAGGGAAGGAAATGTGGGATCTGCCAGTGAGGAGTGGGATCCATTAGAGGAGAGAATCCTTTGGGCCTTGAAAAGAGGAGTTTTGCCTTTGGGCTGAGATTGTTTGGCTTGGACTCTGACACAGGGAACAAAGCAGGGGGTTATTTTCTAACCAGAGAGCAAAATGGAAAAACAAGGAAGGGAGTTAGGTTAAATACATGTAAATTTGTTAAATGCATGTAAATACATGTAAATACATGAGACACACCACGGAGGCAGTGAAGAGGAAAGAGAGCAGCCCAGTCCCAGGAGGTGAGGCTTGGCTGAGTTTCCCCTCAGTAGCCCAGTTCTGGCTCTCAGCCTGGCCCTGCATCCAGTGAGGGGCCTGTGCTTCTGTTCAGGGGAAAAAGAAATGGAAAAGCTGGAGTTGCCATAGTTACACCACTTGTCACGATGCTTATCATGTCCCTGGGATAAAGAGCTCTGCATTAAATCTGGGCTCTTATTAATATCAGCTGTTAAACATTTCCAGGGTATTTGAAATCAAGACTTTCTGCTAAAAAATTAAATGTTGATTGCAGCAAAATGGGGCTGTTTAACAGCGCAGCTCAGAGTGTAATTTTGTCAGACATGGTGTAACAGAGTTGTACACCAGGAATACATTTTCCAGTGGATTGAGTCTCCTTGCACCTCATGAACATTCCTGATTTTCCTGTTAAGATGTTTGTTACTTGCAAGTCTTTGCCAAGGAGTTGGAGGAGGCCAGCTGGCAGGAAGGGAGAGGAGTTCCTGGGTGTGAGTAAGAAAATATTGCTTGTGTGATTACAGGGTAACCATGGCTGGGAGACCTGGCAGTGTTGGAGACACTTCAGAGTGATCTAATTGTGGCTCCTGGTGCCTGCAGGCGCTGGCAAGAAAAGGTGGAGAGAGAGGCTGGAGGGACAGGACAAGGGGAATGGCTTCCCAGAGCCAGAGGAATGTGGGATTTGGGGGAGGAATTGTTCCCTGTGAGGCTGAGGAAGCCCACACCACCCCCAGGATGGCAGCAGGAATAAAGGCTGGAGAGATGTGCTGGACCAGGGCAGGGCAGCCCCAGAGCCTGGCTGTGCCCAGGGCTTGGGGACGAGGCACTGGGGACATCCTGGAGCCAGCTCAGCCACACAGTCAGCAGGCAGAGGTGAATTGTTTTCCAAAGCTCTGACTCCTGGCCTCCTTGGGGAAGCTTTAGCCATCACTCAGGTCATCACTTTAATTATGTTTCATGCAAACTGTTTTCACACTCGGCTCTAACAGCTCTCTGCAGAGCCTGGCTTTCCAGGTAAGATAAGCAAAGTGCTGTTAATGACTTTGTTTTAAGCAGGTGAAAATAATTTGCTTCCATTTGTTATCTTTCCAGTCCACAGCATTCACACAGCAGCAGTAGAAATGCAGTTGGAATTAGCAGGTTTTCTGTCCCGCTGGCTCCAATTAAGGAATATGAGTTGGGTTTGTTTCTTCCCTGCCATAGTGTCACAAACATTTGGAAGCACATTTCCTAAGATCCTGTGCACCTTTGCAGCTCCTCGTGGCCTGGTGCAGGTGAGGCTCTGGGCATGGGTTGGTGTGGGGGCTCTGCAGTGACTCCTTTGTCCCTTGGGGCTGGTTCCATCCTCGGAGCAGGGTTTGTGTCCCCACATCCCAGCACAGGCACAGCTCAGCCTGTGCCCCTCTGCAATCCCCACCTGCTGCAGGAGTGCTCAGCTGCTGCTGCACATCCCCTGCTCCTCATGGGGCACACACTCTCAAGCCTCCCCTGGCACACAAGTTTTTATCTGCACACAAGGAGGACGTGGGCAAGATGGGCAAACAGGAGACAGGGAGAGGGTGCAGCCAAAGGTGCTTGAGATGGATGTTCTTCAGCAGTGCTGTGCTTCATTGAGTTTAGCTTTTGTTTGGAAGGGTACAGCTGATCCTGCTCTATCAGCTTTATTTCCTCCTCAAAACCTCAATCCCATAGTTCTCTTTCTGGCAAAACCCTGATGATTTTTCAGGCCATGAACAGCCTGGCTCTGTTCTGTGATACAGTCACTTCTCTTTTGGAGGTCCAGATGGGGAGATCCATCTCTGGATCCATGTCTGGAGGTCCCGATGGGGAGATCCATCTCTGGATCCATCTCTGGAGGTCCCTATGGGGAGATCCATCTCTGGATCCATCTCTGGAGGTGCCACCCTGTAACTGAGGGGTGCTGGTGGAGCTGATGCTCAGCCAGCCCTGGGGAGCAGTGTCTGTCACCCAGCACTGAGATACTGAGATCATCTCTCCAGTTTATCAGGAGCAGCTCGCTGGGGCTGACAGAGGAACAGCAGCTCGGAGGCAGAGATGAATGATGTGCTGTGTTTGTGTGCACAGAGCTGTCACTGCCCTGCAGGATGGATCACACGTGGTCAGTGCCACCTCTCACCAGGGACAAACAGGAGCACGGTCCCAGCCCAGTTTTGGGGCATGACCCCATCCCTGCTTACACCATTAATGCCGGTGCACCATTTTTCACAGGAGCAGAGCTCCTCCAGCTCTGAGTTTTGCCCTCGCCATGGGGATGTCTCCTGCCTCAGAGGGCTGTGACAGTTTGGTACCATTCCTCAGGGATGTGTTTGCTGCCCCCAGGTCTGAGCTCACTGCCCAGTGCTGGGAAACCACGACAAACCCAAAGTGCTCCGTGTATCCAAGAGGGAAATTGTTACAGAGGCATCAGAAGAAATCATTACCTTTCTGTTCTGTACTTTACTGTACATTTCCAGGGCTGGCAGTGCTGACATCCCCAGGTGCTGCTTTGCCCTTGTCTCGAGCAGTTCAGTGGGATCTCAGTGGGGTTCTGGCAGTCCCCTGAGCTCAGTTCAGTGGGATCTCAGTGGGGTTCTGGCAGTCCCCTGAGCTCAGTTCAGTGGGATCTCAGTGGGGTTCTGGCAGTTCTCTGAGCTCAGTTCAGCGGGATCTCAGTGGGGTTCTGGCAGTTCTCTGAGCTCAGTTCAGTGGGATCTCAGGCTGGAGCTGGAGGTAACTGGCAATTCACCACTGCACTCTCCTGAAAATAGGAAGTGCATGTTTTGTGCTGTGCCCCATGGGGTTATTTCTTGTCTTTGTAGGCAGCTGGAATTTCTGTCCCCAGAACAGTGTCAGGGCAGTGTAAGGGTCACCCTGTGCCATCAGGAAAAGCTTTCCAGCACAGCAGCTCTGTCTGTGCCCCTGTGCCACAGCTCTGTGTGTGAGCCCAAGCCCATTACTGATCTGTACACAGAGAACATGCCCAGATTTCCAATAGTCCTTCCTTCTTCTTCCCAAAGAGGTGCCCTGTGCACAGGGACTGTGCAGAGTAACCTTCACATCATTCTGTGGCTTCTGGGGTGAAGGGGATGAGGAGCTTCCCATGCTCTCTGGGATTCACTGGGGAAAGCCTGCTTCCCTGGAATGAATGGGAATTATTCTAGTGCAAACAGTCAGAGCTGGCTGGCTCTGTGCTGCACTGCAGGCGTGTGTCTGATGGAATTGCTGTCCCTGTGCTGTCTGAGCTCAGGGTTCATGGACAGAGAAGTTCCCCAGCAGGCTGGGCTCAGTCCAGCACATTTGCAGGACTCCAAAGCAAACACTTACTTCATGTACTCAAACCCTCCCACGCTGTCTCAAGCTCTAAGAGGGTCAGATCATTGCCACTTTGACCTGAATTGATGCTATTATTATGCCATTATCTTATCCAAGAACTGCTTTTATTACTCCTCCTCTCGGATGCATTCCCAGCTCTCACAGAAGGAGCATTGTAACCAAACCTGAGGAATTAAAAACACACCCCATAGCTGCTGCTGCTTGAAAGCTTTCAAAGCTAAACCGGACTCTGGAAAGAAAAACCTCCTGCAAACCCCCACGTGCCCTGGGGAACTGGCGAGGTTGGGCTCTTCCTTCCCATTAAATCCTTCTGGGAACTTCAAAGCGATGCTCATTAAAGGAGCTCGGGATATTGAATATTTGTAATTGTTCCTGGTCCCCGGTTCTGCTCTGTGTGGGGTTCTGGCAGTCCCCTGAGCCCAGGGCTCACCTCAAGGGTGCTGTCACTCACTCTTCTCTGCAGGCTGGGTGTGCTCAGGGCTCGGTGACAGGCTGGGGAAATAGCCGTGTCTAAAAGGGACAGTAATAGGGAGCCCTAAAGGGGTAAAGAGTAGCCCTGAATAGAATGTGAGGGATTTAGGAGAGGAAGCTGTGTGAGGATGGAAACACACCTGCAGCACCTGCCCAGCCCTGCTGGAGCACGGCATTTGCATGCACATACAGAAACATCATTATTCTAATGAGCTGAGGTCATTATTATGAGGTTTCATTGTGAATTGCCTTGTGCACGGCCCGGGGTGTACAGAGCAGGGTGCTCTGCCTCTCTGCTGCTCCCCTGGCAGCTCCAGCCAGCTTTGGCCTTTGCTGTGGCTCCCAAGGACAATCCCACTTGTCCTGCTGGACATCCTAAAGGCCACGTCCACCAGAAGGGACGTGGGCATGGTCACAGAGGATTTGTCACAGGACAAGACAAAATGGCCTTGAGTCGCACAAGGGGAGGTTTAGGTTGGATCTTAGAGAAAATTTCTTCTCTGAAAAGGCTGTGCAGCCCTGGCAGAGCTGCTCAGGGCAGGGTGAGTCCTCATGGAGGGATGTAACAGCTCTGGGGATGTGACACTTGGGGACATGGGCAGTGGTGGCCTTGGCAGTGCTGGGGGAAGGACTCGAGGATGTTGGAGGAGTTTTCCAACAATCAGTGACTCTCTGAGGGCATCACCTGAGCATTGTGTCACTGAGCATTGTGTCACTGAGCATTTTGTCACCTGAGCATTGTGTCACTGAGCATTGTGTCACTGAGGTGTCCTGGGGCTGGCACATGTCCAGCCCATCACCAGGTGCCACCCACTGTGGCTGTGTCCCAGGAAATGTGAAATCAGGAAACAGCAGGGATGTTTTTAGCACCTTGGCCTGCCTGGTGCTGTCTGGGATCTGCTGAGGAATGTCCCACCCCCGGAATGTCCCCACTGTGCTGCTGCACCAGGAGTGACAGGGGAGTCTGACAGGTATCATTTATTAGAGAAAGCTGCAAAGCAATTAGGGAGGAACACACTTTTCCTGATGTTATATTTGTTATTTCATTTACTTCTATTATTAAACCAGGCTGTTCCATTGCTCCTCTGCACCAAAGGCACAGGTCCAGGCTGGAGGGGCCCAGCCCAGGCAGTGAAATGGCTTTGTACAATGCAGCCACTGAGAGAGCTGAGAAGGTGCCAGAACACTGTGGTAGCACAACAAGAGAGATGTCAAAATGTGAAAGAACAATCCATTTACATTTAGATACCAAATTTAAAATTATTTTCTCCAAGCTTCATTCCATTTGTTGGGGTTTGGGCAGGCATGTAGAATCATTTAGGCCTGTTGCTTTCATCCCACTCTCATCTAAATTCTCCAATTTAAAGGCAGCAGAGCATGGGGATGGCTTTGTCTTTCTGGCAGAGATGGAGGAGAAGCCACGTCGCTCCATTTTGCTTTTAGATGGACTAGAAGTAGGATTTAATAATCAGCCTCTGCTCTGCCTGGCACAAATGATACGGGTTGCTAAGCCAGAATTAGGGAAATGAAAGAGAGGAGCTAAGAATTATCTGCCCCAGTGAGTGCAGGGGGAATCAGAGCAGGAGTTCCAGGCTCGGAGCCATCCCCATGTCCAGCCCTGCTCGGAGCTGGGAATGCTGAGATGATGTTTCATGTGTTTGATAGCTCCACATGCCTGGGGGCTGCAATAAAATTCATTTCTTGCACTGTAAATCTTTGCTCTTTAAGCATGGAAGAGGTTACAAATGTGCATAAAATTGAAGTGCAAGTGATTACATCTGGCTCTGAGTCAGTATTGACAGCTCTGCCTTGCTCTGGGCTGCTGGGGGAGCTCCTTTCTGTGTGACCTGTGCCCAAGATAATGAAAACCAGTCAAGTGATGAAACTCATATGTGCAAAGAGGATTTTTGCTTCTGTGTATTTGTTTCTAATGTGTTGCTGGCACAGAGATGCAGCTGTTCCCCATCCTGTTCCTCACTCCTGGAAGGGGATGGGTGGAGGCTCTCAGTGCCCTCCGTGCTGGAAAGGAAAGAATTCTTGTGCTCTAAGGAGCAGTTGGGTGCAGCTGTACAGCTTGTCCCCGTTTGGGTGCTGCTGCTGCAGGTCTGGGTGCCTTGGCATGGGTGATGGCAAAGGAATTGCAATTCTGCCAGGGGATTGCAAATTCTGCCAGGGAATTGCAAATTCTGCCAAGGGATTGCAAATTCTGCCAGAGAATTGCAAATTCTGCCAGGGGATTGCAAATTCTGCCAAGGGATTGCAATTTCTGCCAGGGAACCGTGCTAGAGCCAGAGGAGCCTCAGGCTGCACCCGGGACATTCAGGCTGGCTCTTAGGAAAGATTTCTTCACCAAAAGTGCTCAGGCACCCCAGGGAGGTGAAGGAGTGCCCATCCCTGGAAGTGTTTATTTATTAATGAGTGCACTCATAACCAAGACACGAGCCCAGGTGGCCTCAATGCCAGGTTCAGTGGCCGTGGTGAGGGCTGGACTTGCTGATCCTGGAGGCTTTTCCAGCCTCGATGGTTCTGTGGCAATGTGGGGTTACCTGTGCCAGTGCACAGGTCCTGGCTTCTGTGTACACCTGTACCCCTCACCTGTCCCGTACTGTGGGGTTACCTGTGCCCGTGCACAGGTCCTGGCTTCTGTGTACACCTGCACTCCTCACCTGTCCCGTACTGTGGGGTTACCTGTGCCCGTGCACAGGTCCTGGCTTCTGTGTACACCTGCACTCCTCAGCTGTCCCGTACTCGTTCCTTCTCCTGTCGGCACTGTCACTCTTCACCACTAATTAGCGGAAAATTAGCAGAAAAGGGCGCTTAACCGCGACAGAAAACCTCTTTTTAAGGTGCTTAGGGCTCTTTTGAAAGGTCTCCTTCTGTTTTCAGGGAAATTACACGGTGCAAACGCCTCGGGAGCACCTTTATTGGCAAACAGGCAGGCAGCAGCCGGGATATTTCCTTGCTGGGGTGTAAAAACAAGGGAGAGCCCTTGGCGCGGTCCTTGGCACATCCCGAGCTCAGGAAGCGCTGCTGGAGCGGGGCCGTGATCCCCGGGCACGGGGAATGGCCCTGCACGGCGGATGCTGCTCCTGACATAATTCGGAGTGTATTAATTAATTAACTCGGGTGTGTAGCTTGCAGGAGGCCGGTGTGTGCTCGCTGTGGGGGATCCTCACCCTCTGCGGAGCTGGATCCGTGTAAGGAGCAGGGGATGGATGCTCGTGTTCCATTAGCGTCCCCCATTCTCATGGAAATTAATTTCTTTGAGGAAAATCGCATCCATACCTGGTGCTAATTGCCAGTGATAACGATGAGCTGTGACTCGGGAGGGATTCCTTACCGAGTGTGTCTCTGCTGAGCTGCCAAGCCCTGCCATGAGGCTGAAGCTGCACAGAGGCTGGGCTGGGCTTAGTGCAGGAGCAGGAGGGGAAATGCAGCAGCAGCCATCAGGGACATGATCCCCCCCCGGCCCCACAGCCTTTAAACAAGGCAGATTGTCTTTCCTCTCCGAAAGTACCCGCACGGCTTTTATTGATCATTTTATCTGAATTATGGATGATGCTTTTGTCAGCTGCACTATCCTGGTGAGGGCCGTGCCAAGGATTGTGTCACTGTCTCAGAGCCCATCCAGGCAGCATTCCTTGGCTCCATCCCCTTGGCACCGCTGCTTCCTTGTCCTGATGGGAATGAGAAAGGAGTTCTGGGGCTGAACTGGTGAGAAAACTCAGCTTTGAGCTCTTTGCTGAGAGCCCCATTTTAAAATGAAACACACCACATTAAAAATATTATCCAAAGCATGAGTGGAGCCTGCCCCAGCTTAGCAGGCTGCAAATATTCAGCAAACTGCTTAAGTTATGCCAAATTCTCCCAAAGACTGTGGGATTTAGTCAGTGTTTTAGCAAACTGGAATAACTGAAAATCCAGGCTCTTTTTTTGGTCTCTGGAGTTTAGGTTGGATATCAGGGAAAGGTTCTTCCCCCAGAGGGTGCTGGGCACTGCCCAGGCTCCCCAGGGAATGGACACAGCCCCGAGGCTGCCAGAGCTCCAGGAGCTGCCAGGGATGCCCAGGCTGGGATTTTGGGGTGTCTGTGCAGGGAAGGAGCTGGGCTGGATGATCCTGGTGGGTCCCTTTCCACTCAGGATATTCCACAATTCTGTGTCCTGGATCTGTCAGATGTTGCCAGAGTACTGCAGGACATTTTGCTTTGTGTTCAGCTGCAAATATTCACAGTTTTTCCTGACAGGAGTGTGTAGTGGCGCTCATAAAGTTCTGACTGGTTTGATTTCCTTCTGTTTGCAAACAGATTGGATTTGAAGGTCATAATTGGGAAAGCTGGTACTTTCATCTCCATACTGAAAAATTCTCAGAAGTCATAAAACTTGAATAAGAATCACTTTATCCACGAGAAAAGCCAAGTTTAGCTCAGGAGATTTAAGAAGTTGGAGGAAATGTCACTGTTTTTGTAAAAACGAAATCTTAATAGGATCTGGTTGTGGTGCCTCAGCAGTGCAGTCACCCAGACTGCAGGAGCCTGACAAAATCAATCCCTGCTAATTCTGTTTATAGCCAGAGCTGGAGCTGGAGCTCGGGCTGGCCTGGGAGCCGCCAGCCCGGAGTCCTGCGGGCGGGACTGGGGGTCGGGAGCCACTGCCATGGTCCCCTTCCCTACATGTCCCCATTCCCAGTGTCCCCATTCCCAGCACATCCCCATTCCCAGTGTCCACATTCCCAGTGTCCCCATTCCTGTATGTCCCCATTCCCAGTGTGTCCCCATTTCCAGCGTGTTCCCATTCCCAGTGTCCCCATTCCCAGTGTCCCCATCCCAATGTCCCCATTCCCATGTGTCCCCATTCCCAGCACATCCCCATTCCCAGTGTCCCCATTCCTGTATTTCCCCATTCCCGTGTGTCCCCATTCCCAGTGTGTCCCCATTCCCAGTGTGTCCCCATTTCCAGCGTATTCTCATTCCCAGCACATTCCTATTCCCGGTGTGTCTCAATTCCCAGTGTCCCCATTCCCAGTGTCCCCATTCCCTGTGTCCCCATTCCCACTGTCCCCATTCCCCATGTCCCCATTCCCACTGTCCCCATTTCCAATGTCCCCATTCCCTGTGTCCCCATTCCCACTGTCCCCATTCCCAGTGTCCTCATTCCCAATGTCCCCATTCCCAGCACATCCCCACTCCCAGTGTCCCCATTCCCAGCACACCCCCCGAGGTGTCTGTCCCTGTGTGACCGTGTCCTGTTCCCTTGCAGGCCCTGCTGCCAAGAAGAAGTACGTGAGCTACAACAACCTGGTGATCTAGGCCGGGCAGCCATGGGCGCGGCCCGAGCGCGCCTGCCTGAGCTCCGTCCCGGTGCCGGGGGCAGCACGGCGCTGCCGTGGGAGGGGGGCAGCCCTGGCTCCAGGCTGATCCCAGATCCCAGATCCCAGATCCCGGATCCCGGATCCATCCCTCGCTGCTGGCCCGGCCCGGCCTGGCCCCGGGGCCGCTCCGGCCTTGGGCCGCCATGGCCGCGCCTCAGGAGCGGCTCCCGGGGCTCTGCACTCCAAGGGGCTAACTCTGTCTTTCTATGTACTTCCAGACTGCAGGTTTTTGAACTCTCTGTACAGTTTGTGAGGATTTTTGCATATTTCATCCATGTTGTTCCCAGCTCCCTGTTTGTTTCTGGATGCGCGGTTTCATTGAGGCCCTGTGCTCTGGGCACTTCTCAAACCAACCGGCGACTGAGGATCTCACACCTGTCTACATGACTTGTACTATTACTCTTGTATCACTGCAATCCATATACCTTATTTTTTTTAACTAAACAAACAAACAAACAAACAAACAAAAAAAAGAATTTAAAGACCAAAAACTGTGCTGGCGAAGTTTGTCCCCCCACCCCTTCACACCTCCGATGGGCTGCAGAGGAAGCAGGAAGGATTTTTGCTGAGTTTTAGTAGAGGTCTTGATCTTTGGAATGCATGCCAGTAATGTATTTTATGGTACATGTTAATAATTTATGTTTGATATTTGTATTTGTGTTCTATTTTGTTCTTTTCTTTAAGGTATATGACTATTTTGCAATAATTTCAATGATTCTTATGATATTTGGAGGAAAGAATATGGCTTTTACATGTCTTGAGGTTTTTCTTTGTTGATGCCCCACCATGATTGACCAGTGTGATAAGGACTTACAGAAGCATGTATGTTTTATACTGTTTGTAATAAGTAATTTCGTTAATCTTGCTGCTTATGTGCCAATTTAGTGAAACCAATCTTTGCCGCAACCTCCTCCCTCCCTTTCCATTCTCTCGATCCTGTGATATTATCCAAGAATGTATCAATAAAGGATTTTGGTTAACTTTTTTTTATTTACTCCAATAAATATATTTTTTCAGTTGTTCCCTCCCCCTTCCCCCTTGTGACTTAACATTTATTTCATGACATTGTCAGACATCCAAAAACCCGGCACTGAGGGGGCTTGTGCACAAAGGAGCAGGTCTGGAGAAAGTCCTGGGGGAGCTGGCAGCTGATTGCAGGGAAAAGTGCTCAAAAGGGACTTTTAAGGGTGTGTAAGAACCCCAAAAGCCACGCTGGAATCCCGCAGTGCCAGCCTCCTGTCAGTGTTTGACATCTCCAAAGCTGCTGTCAGCTGCTGAGACTCCTGATGCCTTTGAAGGACATTGCTTTCAACAGCACAGCAGAAGGTAATTAAGTGAGCAATTAATCAGAGTCAATCTGCCAGGCACGGCCTGGGTGAGCTGGGGCAGGAAAAGGGAAAAGTTGAGGCAAGAGGTGAGAGGAAAACTCATTCCCTTTGCAGCACAGCACCTGCAGCACCTTCGGCATGGCAACCACGGCTCGGCTGCTCTGATGATGCCGGGGAAGGCATTTAGCTCCCATTTTCTGCAGACAACTCGATCAATTATCCTGATGAAGTTAATCAGCGTCAAGAGAAGCTGTGACAGGCACGGCAGGGCCATAGAGATGGAGCTGGGTGCCACAGCCGGGCTGGCTGCACGGGCACGGGGATGCTCCTGCACCTCGGGGTGAGCTGCAGAACGAACTCCACACAGGTAAAGGCTTTGTTGGCAACAAACTAATTACCAACCCAGCTAATAATGAAGGCAGAGGTGCTGCAGCATTTTCCTTTTCTCGTAAACGCAAGGACAGAGCCAGCGTTGGGCTAAATAAGCACGTTGCCATCAAACAAATGTTTCTTGCTCAAAGACTCTAATGCTTTTTCTCAAAACGAGAAAAAAATGGTTTGTTGGTTTGTTTTTCGCTTTATTTTGGTGAAGGGGGACTGAGGGAAAGAGGGAATGGTGCTGCTGAGAGGGAGTGATGGGAAATTGGGGACCCCGGGTGCATTAATGGGTTTATTTAAGCTGTATCTCCATATAACATAAATCTGTTTATGTACACAGGACCAGCCTGTGTTCCACACACGTGTCCTGGGCAGATCGGCAGCCCCAGGCAAAGGCTGCAGTTTTTAGGGAAACCCTCCCGTTCAAAGCACCTTTGCCTCAAGGCTGCACAATTTATGTCCTGTCAGTGCCGGGGGGTTTTCCAGTTTGGACAAGGAAAGCTGGTGGGATTTCCCAAAAAGTGTGTGGGGAGATTCTGCACAGCCCAGGGAGGTGGTGGTGCCTGGGGGGGCTGGGAGGTGCTCACACCCCCCTGCAGCCCCATGGGAGCTGTCCTGGAGGAGATCCCGGTGACAGCAGTGACACCCTGGGGTGCTGTGGACATTCCATGGAGATCTCTCCTGCTCTGGAGGAGATCCTGGTGACAGCAGTGACACCCTGGGGTGCTGTGGACATTCCTTGGAGATCTCTCCTGCTCTGGAGGAGATCCCGGTGACAGCAGTGACACCCTGGGGTGCTGTGGACATCCCATGGAGATCTCTCCTGCTCTGGAGGAGATCCCGGTGACAGCAGTGACACCCAGGGGTGCTGTGGGGCTGGAACATCCCCTCACCCTCGGGCTGTGCTGTGGGACCCAGCTGCAGACAGGAAATGTTCCCATCGTGATGAACGGGCTAAAAACGCCCATGTGATCGTGAAAGGAAAAAAATTCCCCAAGAATGGGAGTGATTTTTTTTTTTTTTTGTGGCTGTTTGTTACTGAGACTGAATTCCAGCAAATTGTTTTGGTATGTAAATGCCAAGTTTATTGTTCATTAAAATCATTGCAGAGCTAAGCTTTCTGGGCATGTTGTATGATAGATAATGACAATTATTTAGCCCAAGTCAGAGCTTCGTCTTAATTTGTGACATTAATTGCCTTTATATATAATTAAGTGCACTATAATGCTCCCATATGCAGATTCTGTACATCCATGAAAGTGCTAATCAAACATATTTATTAATTTCGAAAAGAGCTTTTTGTCAAGGCTTTGATACAGTGGAGTGGTTTTTGGTAAATAACATTTTTTTAAGATGTTTAGCAAAATATTTTGATAATTGCTTTTTGTGCTAGAGGCATAACGAATATTATTTCTAATAGATTAATATGAGCTGGGGGGGGTGAGGTGCTGTTTGGCTCCACCAGCCCCCAGTGTCCCAGGCCTTTCCCAAAAACAATTCCCAGAGGCACATTTGGAGTGTGCTGAGGGTGCCTGGATGCAGGGAACAAACCTGCATTGCCAGGAAACCCGGGCTTGTTTCTGTTCCTGATTCACCCTCAGCTCACACTTGGCAGCAAATGGATTTGCAGTTCCAGTGCCACCCCTGGGGCTGCCCTGAGGGTCTGACAACCAGCAGGGTTTTATTAAAGGAGAGCTGAGTTCTGGGCAGGGGGAGTGTGGCTGCTGCTGAGAGCCAGGTGAAACAGCACCTGGAGTTTTCCCAAACTCCCCAAAGGAAAAGAGAAGGGAAAGAATTAATGACAAAGTTTAGCACCTGGTGTTGTGGACATAAAAGCGTGTGAGGAACGTGATATTTTAATTAGAACGTGTTTACAAGAGGTGTTGCCTTCCTTAGGCCAATGAGCTCATTCTATCCATGGTTCAGCTAACCAGTCTATAAAAATGTGCCTACTCCTGCAATAAATCACTTTTTCTGCTTTCTGGATAAAGCCTGTTGCTGTATTTTTTCACCCCTCCCCAGCCTTACAGCCACAGGGGAGCAGGGCTGGGTTTGCAGGGTTATTTCTGTCCCCTGGTGTTGGGCTGTTTGGTTTTTTTAAAGAGTTGAGCAGTTATTAGTTGCTATAAGGTTGTTTATTGTAAAGGTATATGAGTTTTGAAAGGCAAAGAGTTACAAGTGTTAAAGTTCATGCTAAAAGCTTTTGGCATAGGGTTTTAAATAGAAGTCAAATTTGAATTAGAAGCAGAAGGTGCTCCTGTCGAGGCTGTGGCAGGGCTGATGCTGCTGCTGCAGTTCTTTTCTTTTCTGCTGGGTGATGATGATGAGGGTGGTGAGGAGAGAAGAAAAAGCGAGAGAGCATCTCCCCTTAATGCATAGATTCTTCTACACAAATTACTTAATAAGCTAAAACCACAAACCTGAACCATTTTTTTTTAAACTGATTAGAATTCTAGTTTCTTAGCACAGCAGGTTACATATAAACTGCACATATGATCTATCTTGTTCTAGCTAAAAAATGGAAGCAATATTTTTACCATACTTTTATGATGTCTAAAACTTTGTTTTTTGGAGCTCACATGGAAACTGGTTTTTAACACGAGTATTTAGAGGACTGTGCTTCTCAGCCTTCACTAGAACTTGTTCTTCTACACTGGTATCTAAGACCTTTACTCTTTAAAGCACTTAAAATATATTTTTACTTATTTAGTTACTTATTTAAAACTTACACCTTTACTTCATGTATGAGTGGCTTAATATACTTCAATCCATCCAAAGGTTTTAATTCAATCCCTGCACTCTGATTTCTCTCTGGACAATTCAGAGGTTTCTGATTTACAGACTCCAACACCCTGGGAGTGCCCTGATGCTCCAGGGGGAGCAGAGTTTGCTCTTTGCTCTCCTTGATGCTGCCACAATTATTTCTTATTAATAAACAGTAATTTAAACTATGATTTAATTTTAACAATTGAATTTTATAATTAAACTATAAAATTAAATTACTATTTAATTGTAACGATTATTTTGTATTAATAAAAATTTGTTCTCTGAAAGATTTGTCAAGCACTGGAACAGGGAAGTGGTGACATCCCCATCCCTGGAAGAGTTCAACCAATGAGATGTGGCACTTTGCAATGTGGCTGAGGGTTGAAAGCTGGACCTGATGATCTTGGAGGCCTTTCCAACCTTAAAGATTCTGGGATTCAATTCTACTTGTACCACACATTTATTTTCAGTAAATTTAATTTTCAGCAAATGCTGTTCTTTTATACCACCCAAGAAGAATACTCCTTTTTTTTTTTTTCCTCTTAAGAATGATTTCAGCTTTATTTTCTCCTCCAGCTTTTTGGTGCTGATTATGTGACTGGCACTGGGCAGACCCATGGCCCATTTTCCCCCCAAACCCAGGGAAGAACAAATCCTGTCCTGACTCCTGGGAAGGTTCCAGCAGCCCCAAACCACAATGACACAACGTCCTTCCTTCCCACCTGCCAAAAGAACTCCCAGGCAAGAGGCTTTGTCTGGGTTTATCTCAGGCTCATTGTCCCTGCAGAAGATTTATTAAATCCAGCAGTGACAGCAGTTCTTTCTCCCAGTCACAAGCTTTTATCTTGTTGTTAAAAGTTTTGAGCAGCATCTCGCACAACAATGAACATCACACACATTTCAATGAGCCCCTTCAAGCAAGAGCCTCAGCTAATCTGAGCTGAATGTATCTCAATCTAGTGCTCTCTAATTTATAAAAATGACTGTCTCCCACTGTATTGAACCATAAGATAAGTGAACCTTGCTCTTAACTTTGCAGCTGCTGGAATCCTGCATCTGCTCTGTCCCGTGTGCCTCTGGAGCAGATCAGTCACTCAGCAAGTGCCCGACAGGAGGCTCAGCAATCGGCAGAGGCTGCTGGACATGAAATCCGGGCAGCAGAGCATGGCACAGGGAGAGGAGAGCAGGATTCTGTTCTGGCTCTTCGTGTCCTGAGGTTGGAGCTTCCCTGCTCGGGTTTGGCTCCCATCAGCACGAGGGGGAGCAGCCAGAATTGCCCATTTCTGTGTCCCCTGGGCCTTATCTCCTCTGGAAATGACCCAGAATTGTTGTTTCCTTCCACACAGCCCCACAAAGTGCACACACCAGAGGACAAGGACCTGCACAGCTTTGCAGGGGATGGCACAGCTGGGCACCGAGCCCTGGCTCTGTCCCCCCAGTGACACTCAGGACACGTCCCAGGCTGCAGTCCCAGCCCTCCCTGCCCCCTCCCCTCTGCCCTGTAGCTGTGCCATCATTTTGTCTCCCTGTGCTCTCTCCTCTGCTTGGAGCTCCCCACAGTCTCCTCTCCATCCCCAAAACTGCTTTTGTTATTTCCTTGAGACCTCTCCAGCTGCAGGAGCAGCCACTCGGCTGTTTGGTGTCTCCAGCACCTCTGCTTTGCACAATTATCACTTCACTGCCCTCCAAACTCCCAGAGCTGTGTTAATTTACAGTGAAAAAAATATATATATAAACTGTGTATTGAAAAATGCATGTAGAAAACTGTATCTAGAAAACTGTATCTATAAAAATGTATCTATAAACTGTACATAGAAAACTGCAGCTTTCCCTCAGGTGCCTGCAGGAAGGAGCCCTAAGGAAACACGAATGAATAGAATAGAATAGAATAGAATAGAATAGAATAGAATAGAATAGAATAGAATAGAATAGAATAGAATAGAATAGGAATAAAATAAAATAAAATAAAATAAAATAAAATAAAATAAAATAAAATAAAATAAAATAAAAGAAACTCTATGGGAAGAGGTGTGTAACCTCAGGTTTTTAAGGCAGTTTCCTTCAGCCATGTGAGTTTCTGGGTTTGTTTGCTTTGCTTTCCTTCAATATTTACACGAGGAAGTTTCAATTGCTTTGCTTTACTTAAACAATGAAGCCCTTGTGTGCTTTACTGGCATAAATATTTGTTTTATTTAAAATCTACTTAGCTGAAAGTTCAACAACAGAGGAAGAAATCAGAAATTACACTGGAATTTAGGAGGAAGAACAGCAATTAACTCTGCCGAGGTGTTAACCTTTTTAAAATGCTGCCTTTGATCAGTGATCATGTATGAACTGTTCAAAAGTCATTTTCTCCATTTCACTCCATTTTCCCTTCCCCTTTTCCCCTTGTCCTTCATGGTCCCTTTCCATCCCCCCTCTGTGATGGAAGCAGGAATTTGGGGGCAGGGCTGGGGCTGATCTGAGGCCAGGAAACCCCAGCAGCCCAACAGGAGACCCCAGCAGGATTTAAATTAATTGTCTGAAATAAAATCTGCAAAATCTGCCTTCCCTGCCCTCAGGATGGGTCCCTTCCAACCCAGTGCATTCTACAATTCTATGAACTCCTTCTACCTTTTTTAATAACTCCATTAAGGGATGAAATGTTAATTGTGTGTGCCCAGCCCTGCAGGAATCTGGTGCTGAGACTTTTCTCCAACCCAGGCAATGGAGCCAGCCTGGGCTCCCTCTGCACTGAAAGCACGCAGAAGTCACATTTTTATTTTTATTTTTATTTTTATTTTTATTTTTATTTTTATTTTTATTTTTATTTTTATTTTTATTTTTATTTTTATTCCTGACACCTGCCGCGGAGTTTAAGCGCTGCAATTATTTCTCTTCTCACAGCGGGTGTTTCACCCATTTTATGCAATTTTGGAGGCTGAGTTCTCAGTGCAGCCTGCAGTGTGTGCCCTGCACTGTGCCCCAAAGAATAAAAACACAGCACCTGTCTTAGCCAAAACCATGTGTACCTGAAACACCTCGGCTGTTTGTCCCACCACAAATGGCCGAATGAACAATTTATTGTTAATAAATTAACAGAATTAACAATAGATAGAATTAACAATAGATAGAATTAACAATAAATAGAATGAACAATAAATAGAATGAACAATAAATAGAATGAACAATAAATAAATAGAATTAACAATAAAGCTTTTCCCCCTCTCGGGGCAGGCAGGGGATGTTTTTATGAAGAATTTCTCAGCAGCACTCAGTGCCTGGCAGAGGCTCCGGCTGCTTTTAGGGCTGAGAAAACCTCGGGAGGAGGGGTTAGCTGTGCCCATCCCCCATCCCATCCCCCATATATTCAATTATTCCAAAGAGTCAATTATCCCAAAGATTCAATTATTCCAAATATACAATGATTCTAATTATTCAATTATTCCAAAGACTCAATAATCCCAAATATACAATTATTCCAAAGATTCAATTATCCCAAATAATCAATTATCCCAAATATATAATTATTCCAATTATGCAATTATTCCAAAGATTCTATTATTCCATGTATGCAAATATTACAAAGAGTCAATTGTTACAAATATTCAATTATCCCAAATATACAATTATTCCATTTATTCAATTATTACAAAGATTAAATTATTCCAAATACTCAATTATTCCAATTATTCAATTTTCCCAAATATTCAATTATTACAAATATTCAATTATCCCAATTATTCAATTATTACAAAGACTCAATTATCCCAAATATCCAATTATCCCATATATTAAATTATTCCAATTATTCAATTATTACAAAGATTCAATTATCCCAAATATCCAATTATTCCTATTATTCACTTACTACAAAGATTCAATTATTCCAATTATTCAATTTTCCCAAATATTCAGTTATCCCAAATATCCAATTATTCCAAATATTAAATTATTCCAATTATTCAATTATTCCAATTATTCAATTATCCTAAATATACAATTGCTCCAATTATGCAATTATTACAAAGATTTAATTATTCCAATTATTCGATTATCCTAAATATTCAATTATTCCAGTTATTCAATTTTCCCAAATATTCAATTATCCCAATTATTCAATTAGCCCAATTATACAATGATTCCAAAGATTCTATTATTACAAAGATTCAGTTATTCCAAATATTCAATTATTCCAATTATTCAATTATCCTAAATATACAATTATTCCAAAGATTCAATTAGCCCAATTATGCAATTATTATAAAGATTCAATTATTTCAAATATTCAATTATTCCAGTTATTCAATTATTACAAGGATTAAATTATTACAAATATTCCATTATCCCAAATATTCAACTATTCCAATTATTCAATGACTACAAAGATTCATTATTCTAAATATTCAATTATTCCAAATATTCAATTATTCCAGTGATTCAATTTTCCCAAATATTCAGTTATCCCAAATATTGAATTCTTCCAAATATTCAATTATTCCAATTATTCAATTATCCTAAATATCCAATTATTCCAAAGATTCAATTATCCGAAATATCCAATTATTCCAATTATGTAATTATTATAAAGATTCAATTATCCCAAATATTGAATTATTTCAAAGATTCAATTATCCCAAATATCCAATTATTCCAGTTATTCAATTATTACAAGGACTAAATTATTACAAATATTCCATTATCCCAAATATTCAATTATTCCAATTATTCAATGACTACAAAGATTCATTATTCTAAAGATTCAATTATTCCAAATATTCAATTATCCTAAATATACAATTATTCGATTATCCTAAATATTCAGTTATTCCAATTATTCAATTTTCCCAAATATTCAATTATCCCAAATATTAAATTATTCCAAATATTCAATTATCCCAATTATTCAATTTTCCTAAATATACAATTATTCCAAAGATTCAATTATTCCAATTATTCAATTATTATAAAGATTCAATTATCCCAAATATTGAATTATTCCAAAGATTCAATTATCCCAAATATCCAATTATTCCAGTTATTCAATTATTACAAGGTTTAAATTATTACAAATATTCCATTATCCCAAATATTCAATTATTTCAAATATTCAATGACTACAAAGATTCATTATTCCAAAGATTCAATTATTCCAAATATTCAATTATCCTAAATATACAATTATTCCAATTATGCAATTATTTGATTATCCTAAATATTCAGTTATTCCAATTATTCAATTTTCCCAAATATTCAATCATCCCAATTATTCAATTATTCCAATTATTCAATTATTCCAGTGATTCAATTTTCCCAAATATTCAGTTATCCCAAATATTGAATTCTTCCAAATATTCAATTATCCTAAATATACAATTATTCGATTATCCTAAATATTCAGTTATTCCAATTATTCAATTATCCCAAATATTCAATTAGCCCAATTATTCAATTATTCCAAATATTCAATTATCCTAAATATACAATTATTCCAAAGATTCAATTAGCCCAATTATTCAATTATTCCAATTTTGTAATTATTATAAAGATTCAATTCTTCCAAATATTGAATTATTCCAAAGATTTAATTTTCCCAAATATTCAATTATCCCAAATATTAAATTATTCCAAATATTAAATTATCCCAATTATTCAATTTTCCTAAATATACAATTATTCCAAAGATTCAATTATTCCAATTATTCAATTATTATAAAGATTCAATTATTCCAAATATTCAATTATTCCATAAATTCAATGATCCCAAATATGCAGTTATTCCAGTTATTCAATTATTACAAGGTTTAAATTATTACAAATATTCCATTATCCCAAATATTCAATTATTCCAATTATTCAATTATTCCAGTGATTCAATTTTCCCAAATATTCAGTTATCCCAAATATTGAATTCTTCCAAATATTCAATTATTCCAATTATTCAATTATCCTAAATATCCAATTATTCCAAAGATTCAATTATCCCAAATATCCAATTATTACAATTATGTAATTATTATAAAGATTCAATTATCCCAAATATTGAATTATTTCAAAGATTCAATTATCCCAAATATCCAATTATTCCAGTTATTCAATTATTACAAGGATTAAATTATTACAAGGTTTAAATTATTACAAATATTTCATTATCCCAAATATTCCATTATTCCAATTATTCAATGACTGCAAAGATTCAATTATTCCAATTATGCAATCATTCCAAATATTCTATTATTACAATTATTCAATTATCCGAAATATTCAATTATTCCAAAGATTCAATTATCCCAAATATACAATTATTCCAAAGATTCAATTTTCCCAAAAATTCAATTATCCTAAATACACAGTTATTCCAAAGATTCAATTATTCCAATTATTCGATTATCCTATATATTCAATTATTCCAATTGTTCAATTATTCCAAATATTCCATTATCCCAAATATACAATTATTCCAATTATTCAATGACTACAAAGATTCAATTATTCCAATTGTTCAATTATTCCAAATATTCCATTATCCCAAATATTCAATGACTACAAAGATTCAATTTTTCCATATATTCAATTATCCCAAATATTCAATTATCCTAAATACACAATTATCCCAAAGATTCAATTATCCCAAATACCCAATTATTCCCAATATTCCATTATCCCCGATATTCCCCTGCTGTCGTGCAGGGAGGTGTTTCAGGTCCCCAAGCCCTCTGTTCCCTCTGCAGGAGGCCGTGCCTGCTCTCCTGGCCCCTGGGCAGGGGTTTGGGTCCATTTTTCGCTCCTGTGCCAGGGTGGGTTTTTGTGTCCCAGATAAAACCGCGCCTGCCAGAGCCCAGTCCTGCCAGGGCGGATGGAGAGGCCGCTCATGGCAATGGCCATCATGAGAGGAGTTTGGCCCGGGATATCTGGGAATTCAAACCTTTCCCTCCTCGGGAATATTGATCCCTCAAGAGAAATAAAATTGCCTTTCTCCTGCTGCCTGCTGCAGCCTACCTGTGCTCCATTCCTGCAGCTGGAACACCTTTTAAAAACCAACAGCTCACTTCTTTCCCTTTGCTGACTCAGTGCTGGCTCGGCTCAGCTCAGAAATGGGTAAATAGAAAATTCCTGGGGGAATTGCAGTGCTGGCAGCCCCCTCCCCATCCCTGGGCAAACCCACAGCAGTGCCTCTGCCAGGACCCTGTCCCACACTGCTCCTGCACGTAAAATTGAAATATTTATAATACAGATATAAAATAGATATTTTATGTAATACACTATATATATAATATATTATATAAAATATAATTTATATAATATATAATATAAATATCTAATATCTAATATACAATATACAATATATAATATACAATATACAATATATAATATACAATACCTAATATATAATACCTAATACATAATACATAATACATAATACATAATATATAATATATATTTGTTTTATAGATTATAATATATATTATATAATATATAATATATAATATATAATATATAATTAATAATTAATGATTAATAATTAATTTATGAAAAATATATATTTATATATATATATATATATAAAATATAAAGCATATGTGGTTCTAAAAGGTTGTATAAACTATAAAACATAACCAGAACTGCCTAAAACTCCAGAGAAGGAATCTGCCAGGCTCTGTCAGATGAGACTCCATCATCTCAAACCTCCCTGGAGTTTTCCTGTGTAATCCATCACTGAAATGAAATTATATCCGTTTCCATGGAAACATCTTGACCAATAGCCCGATTTTTTTTTTTTTCTCCCCAGGAAGTGAAATATTGTTCCATTCACACCCAGAGCTGTCCCTGTGCCAGGGCTGCTTTGGGTGAGCTGATGTTCTGCTCACTCACCCACTTGGCAAAGGCAGAATTCTCAATTTTCCACCCGTTCCCTGTTCGTGCCATTCTTGCTGCTGCTGCTCCTTTTTTCCTCTCCATGAATAAACTCTGGGTACCATGGAAGTGTTGAGAGAGGAAGGAATAATGAGAGGAAGGAATAATGAGAGGAAGGAATAATGAGTGGTTGAAACACAAACTGATACAGCCATGTAGGGTTCTCCATTTCCATGGGAAATTGTTTGAGCTCACATTTTATGGCACAGAAATCCCATCCGACAGCAAAGAGGAGTGGAATATTTCCCCTCACTCTGAAATCCTTGAAGAAGCCCCTGGGAATGAATCCCTGGAGCCCTGGGCTCCTCCAGGGAGTTCACAACCAACAATTTCTGGGGAAGTGGAACCACACCAAGACACTTCCTTCACCCTTTTCAATCCATCCTGGGCTCCCTCTGTCTGTGACAAGAAAGTTTCATTGTGGACACATTTATAACATCCTTCACCCCAGCAGACTGTCCTGCCAGAATTCCCAGAGTAAATCCTGGAGTCCTGGCTGGGACCCTCCTCACCTCCATCACCACCTTCCTCACCTCACCAATGGTTCAGATTTGTCCTCACCAATGGTTCAGATTTGTCCTCACCTCACCAATGGTTCAGATTCCTCCTCACCCAATGGTTCAGATTTGTCCTCACCTCACCAATTGTTCAGATTTCTCCTCATCAATGGTTCAGATTTATTCTCACCAATGGTTCAGATTTGTCCTCACCAATGGTTCAGATTTCTCCTCACCTCACCAATTGTTCAGATTTCTCCTCACCCAATTGTTCAGATTTGTCCTCACCCAATTGTTCAGATTTGTCCTCACCTCACCAATTGTTCAGATTTATTTTGTGACTGCAGCCATCAATCGTCCTCACCCAGCCCAGCTCGCAGCCATATGTTCCTGCAGGAGGCTGAGGTTTTATAGACTTGTATTTTTTTATGTCTGAAACAGTACAAAACTTCTGTTTGCAATCCAAACAAAGCCTGTTCTCAACCTTGTTTTGCTTGGAGATTGTATTTCAACAGCTTGCTTAAAATTAAAACCTAAAGGAGGAATCATAAGACGCTTGATTTATTATTAATCATGGGGGAAGATAAATGTTTTCAATCTCTTTATGTCTACAAAACACTGCAGATCCCACTAGGAACTTGGATGGCTCAGGCAGCTTCATGGGCATTTTAATCTTCAATGTAAATTCATTCTCAAAAATAAAAAACAAAACCTCAAAAAAAAAATTAAAAAAAGCCAAGCCAAACAAACAAATAAAAATACCCTACAAACACAGAAAAAACAAACCAAACAAATAAAAAAACCTGCCAGGGACACCTTTGCTGATTCCCAGCCCTGCCCAGCCTGGCCTCAGGGATGAGCACTGGGACACTTTTATCACTCCCATCATGATATTTACATTAAGACTTGCTTTAGCAGCACCCTGGAACAGGATTTAATGAATTTATTCTTAGACAGGTGCTGGGCACGGGCCTTGGCTTGGAAAGCAGGGTAGCCTAAATAAATAAATAAATGAAAAAAATAAAATAAAATAAAATAATAAAATAAATAAAATAAAATAATAAAATAAAATAAATAAAATAAAATAAAAATAAAAACCTGGGAGTGCTGGCCAGCTCCAGTGGCCCCAGTGGCTCCCCAGGGCTGCTGGATCTTTATGGACACAAAGCAGAAGTTACAGCTCTGAGGTTGTGCTCCCCCACAGAACAGGCAATTAACACTGGGCCGCCGTGTTTGATTTTCAATATCTCATTTAAATCTTGTAACCAAGTTCAATTAATGACCTTGGAAAAGTTTTCTCAAATTTAGTGCTGCTCCACCGCAGTGCTTTTTATGACTTTTCCTTCTGCTTTTTATGCCTTTCTTGTTCCTTTGAATGAGGCAACATTAAGGAAATATTATCTTTGTAAATGCAGGTGAGGTAGATGATATTATTGATTTCAGATAGCTGCCACTTCAAGACAAATTTCCACTTCGGTCTGGAGGCGCAGAACAAAGATTTCCAATGCAGTCAATTATTCAGCACGGCCCTTCCTCCCTGGGGAGGAGCGGGGCTGGTGCCAAGGGACGGCCCCACCCCAGAGAGGAGGGATGTGGGACACGGGCACAGACACAGCAGCAAAAATGACAGAAATTACAGAATAAATCAACTTCATTCTTCTTCAGCCTCACTCCTGCCCCTGCCATTCACTGCCACCATCCCAACACCCTCCAGAACAAACCCCGCTGGTTTTGAGGTCTGATTTGGGTCATCTGTCGCCAAAATCTGCCAACCTAAGTGGCCAAAACCTGGCGGTTCCCTGGGAGCCCTGGCAGCCCCCTGCCCCATCCCGGGTGCCCCGAGGTGCCCACACCTTGCACTGCTGCATGTCACTGTTACACTGCGAGCTCTGATCCCCAAACCAGAAAAAAATCCCTTTTTTTGAGATCCATTCTCCAGCACTGCAGCACTGAGACACTTCCCAATCTGAAAGCACTTAATGAGATAATTTGCAGAGAGCTCTAACGAGTTCCTGCCATCTCTTGGCTCGATCCCACCACGACACTGCTGACTCCCTGCAGCCACTTTCACAGGTACAATTTGGTCCTAGAAATTGGGTAGCTTTTTTAAAAGCACTGCAGTCTAAATCATGTCATATTCTCAGTGAAACATTCGGAGAGTAAATGTAGAGTCCTGGAGAGAAAAATGTTACTCACGATTTTCACATAATGGAGCTGCAGCATAAAAACGCCCTGGGCTGAGTAATTGTGAAAGTGAAGCCAAAAATAAAACCCTGAATTTTTTCCCAAAGTGAATTTCAGGCTCCCATATCCATGGCAAGAATAAAAGTTTAATTTCCATCAATATAAAAGGATTAGAGCTTAGATTTGCATGGATTGTCCCAGTGCTTGGCTCCAACAGCCCGAGCTCCTGGCTCAGGCTTTGGTGGAGATTGGCCCACACAGTCAGCTGCAGCACAGGAAATGGCAAAATCTAAAATACCATCTTTTTTTTTTTTTTTTTTTCCCATTTGTTTTGTCCTCTCTGATGTCCATCTTTAGGTAGAAGTTCCACATTCACTGAAGGATTTAATTCCTTTTTTCCAGGTGCATCCAAGAGCAGAGGCACTGCCAGGAGCTGGCACAGGGCTCAGCCCCTCCCGAGCCTGAGGAAAACATAAACCAGGGAAAGATTTAAGAAATTCCAGCACGAATTATCAAACAGGGACTCAGGGTGACAATCTGAAAGGGCATTTGCCACCAGGTCTGTCCCCACAGCACCACACCCTCCAGGAGCTTTGCTGAGCATCACCAGCCTGTGTGTGGAAATCCCAGAATCATTCCAGCTGCAAAATCCCTCCCAGCCCATCAAACCCAGGCTGTGCCCTGTCCCCACCCTGTCCCCAGCCCAGAGCTCTGAGTGCCACATCCAGGAATTCCTCGGACACTCCAGGGATGGGCACTCCAAGCCTCCCTGGCCACCCTTTCCATGGAGAAATTTTTCCAAATGTCCAACCTGTGCAGCTCGAGGCCATTCCCTCTCATCCTGCCCCTGGTCCCTGGGAGAAGAGGCCAACCCCAATCCCTGTGGGTTGGGCAGAGGTGTCTGGGATAAGGAAGCTTTGGTGGATATTTTTCCTCTTATTTCCCTTTGCTTCCTAAGCAAAAGCAACTCTCCCAAACCAGGAAGAGCTTTTGCCATGTTTCAGGCAAGTGCAGAGACTCCAAGCTCAAATTGCTCTAATAATTTATTCTGGTCTTGAAATCCCCGGGGTTATTTCACAGAAAATGTATTTTAAGTTGTTTGGCTCCAAAATGACAAGATAACAGACGATACATATTCATTTGCTCCCCCAAGATGGTGATGAGATGTTACAAAATAAAGCAGCGGATCCTCCCTCCCCAAACAGGGACTTGTGGCTTTATCTCCCCCGAATTGTGCTGCCATTTATCTGGAGGGGGTGTTTATGGAAGGGATTGTTTGCAGCTGGAGCTACAAGGCATGAAACAAACTGATAATGGAACTTTCTTTTGAAGCTCATTCTTTTGCGGTGGCATTTTTCTTTTTGCCTTTATGAGCTCCATGACAGGCGAGCAGTAATTTCCTGCCTGTATTTTAGCACAAACAACAGATTAGTGTCACACTGTTTGCTGGGAGCTTTTGCTCGCTGCTTGCATGAGCACTTGTTGGTGTTTGGCGTATTCCAAATAAATAATGTGGTCATTCGTAAAGATAAAAACCAGAAACATCTTCCTGGCAGAGCACAGCTCCTGAGCTGTGGAGGCAGAGGTGACAAATGGCATTTGCAATCAGAATCACAGAACACGGGGCTCTTGTCTGAGACACAGCACAGCCCTGGGCTCTGCACACACCACACTCCACAGGCAACAAAAATGTAACACAAATTAACTGCATAAATCACTGCGAGTAAATTATTTATTTGGAGAGTATGTAGAGCACATCATATAACCTCATGGAAAAAATTACTTTAATTTTTGCCCTTCTTCATACAATAATTAGTTATTTTTTCATACTTTCAGTAATATTACTGTGAGAAGCCACAAGGAAACATTGCATGGCAGTTCCTCCTGTTCCTCTGATGTTTTTCTTCAAGGCAAAGTTTTCAATTCCTCTACTCTTCCTCCATCAGTGGAAATTCCACCTCCTGTTCTGTTTTCTGCTTCCAAAGCAAATGCACCTCTCCACATTTGGGCTCCATCCCTTGCTCCCCGGACTCTGCCAGGCTTTGCCTCCTCTCCAGCTGATGCTGCTGTGATCAATCTCTCCTGCACAATCTGCTGCCAGAGGATTTCCTGGAGCCCAGCCCAGCCCAGCCCTGCCCACCATGGCACAATGTGCCAAAAATCAGCCCCAGCCAGCTCAGCTGGGATGAACTCGCTGCCAAACAGAGCAGCCTTGCCTTGGAACCCCAGGGCTCAAACAAAGCCCTGAAAATGCCACATTCTAGCGAGGGGGCAGGAGGATGACAGCATTTCAGGGGGCTCCAGAGAACACAGCAGCTCTGGAGTGTGAGAGGAGCTGGTGGCACTGGAGAGGGGACAGCCACCAAGAGCTGGGGACAGCAGTGACAGCACAGCACACGGGAGAGGGGAAAGCAGCCAGTACCAGCCAGCAGGGCACAGAACCCCAGAATCCCAGAACTTCAGAATCCTAGAATCCCAGAATACTAGGATCTCAGAACCCCAAAACCCCAGAACTCCAGAAACCCAGGATCTCAGAACCCCAGAATCCTAGAAACCCAAAATCCCAGAACTCCAGAAACCCCAAACTCCAGAATCCCAAAATCCCCAAACTCCAGAATCCCAGAGCCATTGAGGCTGGAAAATGCCTCCAAGGTCACCAAGTGCAGCCTGTGCCCAATCCCACACTGTGCCCCCAATGCCCCAAACCTCGGGGCTGTTCCTGGTGTGGAATGAGAGGGAAGCACCCCAGCCACCCTCTGCACACAGCTGTTTGATGGTTTTATTTATTTTATTTATGTTTGTGGCTTTATTTCCATTCAAACCAGCTCCTAAAAGCAGGGCTTGGGTTTTCTTTGCACACCGATGCAAGACACACAGGTAGTGATTTGAAAAAAAATAAAAAAATAAAGCCAAAGTCTGCTTTTAAAGACTGCCATGAAAAATGATTTCCAAACTTCCACATTTCCTGTTTTAAAAATAAAGTACTACAAAATTATAGAAAATATTGGTTACCCCAGTGAGACTTAGCCTGGAGACCTTTACTCAAATCCTGCTGCTCCCAGGGACCCCCAGTGAGAGAAATCTCTGGGGTTGCTGGCAGTCATTTCCCTCCAGGGTCACCCTGCACTGCATTTCCAGCACCAGCCATTAGTCTGCTCTGATCAAAACAGATCCTCTACATGAAACTTATCTCTTTTGATATAAAAATGTTTTATAACTATGAATTACAGACCAAGGAAATTACTACAAAGTGGAAAATTACTATTGGGCAATAAAAATAATCTGATTAATTGCTTTCTGATCACTGTATACAAAGATGAGGATATGAAAATTGCATTTTATTGAGTTTATTCCTTCTAGATTCTCACATAAAAGTTGGGTTTATCTTTTAATTGATCAACAGTGCATTTACATATAAATCTGAAAATTTGGGTGTGGGAAGATGGTTTTAAATGAGCAACAGAGGACATCCACACTGCAGCAAGTTAGGAAAAGGAAAAGGCTTAAAAACATGTTTAAGTTACCCTCAAGTTACCCTGGTGGCTCTGCACTGGGATCTGTTGCCATTTATCCTCTAATTTATCAGGCTTTTGTCTTAATTTCTCTAATTGCTTCACCATTTTATGAGAAATCAAAGTTGAGTTAAGAAATATTTGCTGGTGACAGGGACTGCAGCTCCTCAGCCGTGTCCCCAAAGGAAACCAAAGGCAGCAGAAAGGGGACACGGAGCCTGCTGGGGGTTCCATGGCAGCGCCCTCTCTGGCCCAAACCACGCTGAAATCTGAATCGATTTGGGGTTAGTTACGTCTGGGAAGGCCACGGGGGTGATTTAAAAAGGGTCCAAGTTCAGTGTCACAGTAATCGCATCAGGGAAAGGCTGGGGGAGGCTGGGAGGGACCTGAGCTCCACAAAACCAGCAGGGCTGGGGCTGCCCAGGAGCTCCCGAGAGCCTGGGAGGGTCCTGGGCAGGGATAGACCCCAAACCTGGGCTGGGAGAGACCCCAAACCTGGGCAGGGTCCCCGCCTGGCACAGACCCCAAACCTTCCCTCTCCTCCCAGCGACAGCTGCACCAGCATCCTGCCAAGGAATGCCAAAAAGCTGGGAAAACCTCGGAATGTGTGCCACCAGCATGGGCCAGCAGCACATCCCTCTGTCCCCCCCGGGCATCCCTCTGTGCCCCCCGGGCATCCCTCTGTCCCCCCCGGGCATCCCTCTGTCCCCCCCGGGCACCCCCAGGCTGGAGCAGAGTTGCTGGGAGCAGCAAATTCAGCAGTGAGTCTGAGGAACTCCTTTAAAGGCTGCAGAAGGGCTCTGTTGTGATTTTTGTTATATTTTTAATGCTGCTTTTGAAGCAACCCAAGCCCCGGGGACTCTGGCCTGCCCCTGCAGTTTTGTAAAGCATCAAAGGAGCCCAAAGGAGCTGAGGCCGCTCAGCAGAGCCCAGGGAACACTCCCCTGCTTAGCAGAGCTCACTGCTTTGGTTGTTGTCATTTCAGCCATGCTCAATGAACCCACTGGAATATTGACAATAACACTGGAACCCTTGAGAGAGCTCCTTTGGAACCCAGCTGGGATCCCCCAGGTGTTTGTCCCCCCCTGAGCCACCCTGTCCCTCCACCCCTGGGGACACTCCAGGCTGCTCAGGTCCCACCTCTGCACCCAGGGAAGTTCCCTGAACTAGCAGGTAATGTAGTAAAAATGTTTTATTCATAACCCATCTCACGGCTGGCACTTGCTTTTCTTTTGGTACTTATTTAACACACATTTAATTTACCTTATTTGAAAGCACCGACATATTTGCTAATTACCTGAAGTGCTTAAACGCATTCCACACCGGTAATAATTCTTTATTTTTTTTTAGCTGTGAGGGCTGAGCTGCTGCCAGAGCAGCCTGTGCCCAGGGCTGGGCATCCCTCCCAGGACCCCTCTGCCAGGCAGCCCCAGCCAGAGCCACAGAGAAATTCTGGATATTTACGGTGCTGCCACCTCTCCCACCCGTGACATTTTCCTGCAGATGATTTTGCTTTGCTCGGCTTCTTATGAGGATACAAATAATCCTGTCAGGGCTCTGTTCTACTCCATTTACCAGCTTTACTCTGAGCATCTCTTCCATAAATGTGGGGTAGAAAATTACCTCGGTGGGGTACAAATTACTTTAAACTCAGATTTTATTTTTTTTTTTCCAGAGGAACTTTTTTTGAAAGAAGAATATTTGGAATTATTTTATGGTGTGTCTGGTTGTGGCCTTATCCCTAAGAGGCAAATGTGAGCAGATTTAAATATCTGCCATTCCAGTGGCCTCATGTCTAATTACACAACACGTTGTCCCGAATAATTAGCCCCATTTTTCACGGTGGATTTTCCCAGTGCAGCCCAGCAGCTCGAGGCTCACCCTGGTGCAGGTTCACAGCGAAATGCAGGGAGGGGACAGCACAGCCCGTGCCAGGCTCTGGCTGCAGCCACACACCAAAACTGAGCTGACTGGCACCATCCTCTGGAACGGGCAGGGCTGGCACAGGGTGCCCCTGGACATTGGAGGTGTCCCTGCCATGGCAGGGGTGGCACTGGGTGGGACTGAATGTCCTTTCCAACCCAAACCATTCCACGAAATCAAGATTAACTAAAATGTCTGCACAACCCAAACAATCTCAAAGTAGTATTACAAATATACAACATAAAATAAATAAAAGGAAAACTAAGGTTGGGGAAAAAATGAAAGACAAAGTGAGAGGTAGGGACTGACAGCAGCTGTGCCCAGCTGGACACATCTGGGATAGCCTGGACATGGAGGTTTTCCTTCCTGAAGGGAAGAGATGCTCAAACACCTTCAAGAACCTGGAGATGAGGTGTGAACATCACCCACGGCAGAGCCGGGGAGGTGCCGAGTGCTCAGAAAGGAGTCCCCACCCTGCCAGGGGACACCTGGGGACAGGGGAGCCAGGATGCTCCTGGTGCCCATCACCCTCATCCAGGCACTGCCAGGGCTGCCATCCAGCCTGGGCACTGGGCACCCCCTGTCCTTCCTGCAGTGGTTATTCTCACTTAGGCTTGACAAGCTCTGTGCTTGGACAGAAATGGGTTGGTAATTGGGCTTATAAATGGCAAGGACTCAATGCACTCTTACTCTCATCTCTCCCAGCAACTTAATAACTGCAGATGGATGAGCAGATCCACCTGGAGACTGCAAGGGCCGTTTGTGTCATTAGAAACCGGCACGGAGCAGTGTTTAGTAACTGCCTGCCTCTGCAGAGAGCCCTGATTGCCCTTCCCGAAATGGGATCAGGCTGGGGATCGTCCCTGGCTCACCCAGGGGCTGGGGGAGCAGCCCAGACACCCCAGGGCAGCCCCAGCCCCCCGAGGGTTCAGCTGTCCTGCTCCAGGCTGGCTCAGGGGCTGTGCCTGAGCCGCACACACACGCTGGGGCTCTGGCAGGAAGGGGTTAAATAAACCCAGAATATTCCCTCGGCGTTAGTGGAAATGGAAGTGCAATTTTCAGCGAGACAGAGCTATCATGTAATGCTATAAACACCGGTGCTCACTCCTTCCCTGATGTTACCTGACTTGGTATTTACTGGATCCAAAATAAGAAATAGCGGATTCCTGGCAGGAGCTCGGAATCTCAGCTCAGCACAGAGGTTTAATGAACTGCTGAACGGGGCACAGCTCATAAATGGAGACCTGAAGGAAACTGTGAAAGCTTGATCCTCATCAAGGATCTGATCCTGCCCAAGGTCAGGCTGCTCTGGCTCTGTCCCCACTTTGAATTCACACCTGCCCTTAGGAGCTCGTGATTTACTAAAACTCGGGATGATCTCACCTCTTACAGGGAGCCAGACACAAAATACAGAGCTGGAACCCGGTGGCTTCAGGTTTTGTGGGGAGCAAGGAGCAGCTGGAGGCTGCCCAGTGCCATGGAGCAGGGAGGGAACACTGCCAGCCCTGGAGCATCCCCCATGCAGGTAATCCCCCCCCCCATGCAGGTAATCCCCCACCCTCATCCCCTCTGTGGGTGAAATCTCTCCCATCCCTCTGACATTCCCACCAGGCTCCATTTCCAAACCCTCTCTCTTTGCTGCCTCTGCACAAATCTTAATGCTCTGCTAAGAGTTCTGGAAGCTCTTGCTCCGGTATCGATCTCCTGAGTGGCCCTTCCCCGATCCCAGGCACATTCCTGTCCCTGCCAGGGAACCTCACAGGCTGTGCCAGGGGCTCAGCAGCACCAGCACAGGACCCTGGATTTGTATCACCACCCCTTCCACCCTGAGCATTGATGAGCACCAAGGGGATGAGGTAATCATGGCAAATATTACACATAGAGCATTTGGTCTGGGCTGTTTGTATAAAAGTTTCATTTTGTACAGGATCCAGCGCCTAGAGGGGCTCTGGGAGGGCTGGAGAGGGACTTTGGGAATGGGTGTGGGATGCCAGGACAAAGGGGAATGGGACAGGGGCTGTCCCTGCCCATGGCAGTGGGTTGGAGCTGATGGTCCTTAAGGTCCGTGCCAACCACTTGGGGACTCTGTGGTTCCCATTCCAGCGCTCAGCCCAGCCCTGGCTTTCTGTACCCGTGTCTGATTCTGCAGCACAGCTCAGCCCAGCCCTGTGGGAATGCTGAGCACACACCCGGGCAGTTCCTTTCACCAAAGGTTTGAGAGCAGGAGCACATTCAGGTTGGACACCCGGAATTTCCTCAAATGGGGCCTCTTGTCACACTCTGCAATTCTTTCACAGCCTCAGGGGAAATTCTCTGCACAGACAAGGCAGTGACACTTTTATTTCGTGCCAGGTGAGAAGGGCTGGCTGTGCCCACGTCACCTGTGCTGGGTGGCACACGGGGAGAGCAGCAGCACCCCCAGGCTGCCCAGCAGAGCCCAGCCCCTGGGAGCTGGCCCTGCACCCCACACATCCCTCGGGGACAGAGGAGGGCTGGTGTCCCTGCCCTGTTTCAGTCGTTTACCCCCTGAGCAGACACCACAGCTCAGCCTCTGCCCATCCCTGCCCTGCTCAGGGAGGGGAGCTGGGACAGGGGCACAGCCCAGCTCAAAGTGACATCCCCGAGCCTCACAGCCCTGCTCTGAGAGCACAGCCATTCCTCTGCTGGACACTCAGGGAGGAGACAGGAACTGTCAGAGGGATTCTTTGGGAAGAAGGGGAAAAAAAGATAAGCTAAATATGCCAATTTATGTATGGAAAGGTCAGAATTTAAAAATTCTCACTTCTTACGCTGCTACATGTCTTAAAATGGAATAAATTTTAAGTGCACCATAAAACTCTATTCTTCATCCCATTTACCATGTAACTGGGGCTCCCTCTCTGCCTGCATAAAGACAAGCCTTTGGCTCTTTTATTAATATCCAGGAGCATAATTTAATGGCTGATCCAGCACTGGAGACACACATTTCATATTTAACAGAAAGGCTGGTTTGGAAGGAGCCTGGAAGAGCTGTAATGAACAGATTGGTTGCTCAGATCAATACAACATCATTTACTCATTGCAACTCGTTGGCCAAGTCGTTTCTGTGCTCTTGGTACTTGTGTGTAGTAACCAGGAAAGTGGCAGACAAAAGGACTTGAAATTAATTATGTTCATATGAGTTTAACTCGTGTAAAACCCCACAGCCCACTCTGCAGCAGGGATCAAACAGTTGTCCCTTTATCTGCCCACAAACACACTCCCACGTGCAGTATTTCAACAGCACACACATCCTAAAGGCCAGGCCAAAGCTGCTTTGTGCACAGGGCCCTGCAAACAGGCACTAAAAGGAGATCTCTTTATCAACTGCAGCACTGAAGTAAACCTTGGAAAGGAATAAACATCACAAAGACAAGGCAGCAGCCACGGGAGCTGCCAGCCACTCCGGAGGCCAGGGGAGGTTCCAGCTGGTGCTGGGGAAGATAAAGCTGGGATGGCCTTTATGGATTACACCTTTTATGTGCTCCCTGCCCAGAGCCCAGCTCTCTCTCCAGCTCATTCCAGCTGTGCTCTGTCTCATGTGTTATTCATGCACCTCAGGATTGAAAAAATGAACACGTTGCCCGAGCTGCCAGAGCACATTATGGTAACATCGCATTTGAAGGCTCTTATTTTCCCCCTATATCCAATTATTTTTGCTCCTAGGTTCCAGAATCAAAACCAGGTGAGGGAAAACACCTACTTAGAGTTCAAGGAGCAGGGCTGTGTGTGCCAGGAGTGCTGCCAGCCCCAGACCCCACCAAGGGTGGTGCTGAATACGGATGGTGGCCAGGCTCTGCTGCCCTTCCCCACCCACAGGCAGTCCTTGCCCTCGCTCTGAGCACAGCACGAATGTTAACACGGGTTTTAACAGGCTGTGCTGTCCCCAGTGCCCTGCTCCATGGGGAAATGGCACAATTACACACATTTCCTTGTGGCCAGCCCATGCAAAGTGCCAAGCTCTGCCTTCTCCCTCTTCCTTCTCTCCTCTCCTTTGGTTTGTTTTATTTCAGGAACACGGCAGGTCCCAGGATAATGCACAGTCCAGGGAATGCACCAGTGGGACACAGAGCACCCATGGGTGCAGCTACAGCCTGTGGGACAGAGCACCCACAGCCCTGGGGCTCCCTGTCCCCTTTCACAGGCACACGGAACCCAGAACGTGCCCCGGTGCCTCTCTCCTCTGCAGATGGAGATGTTTGCACAGAGAAACCCTCAGATCCCCGACCAGCAGCAATAAATATGATTTTGCATCCCATTTCCTGAGGGAATAACACATCAGCTCACGCTGCCTGAGCCATTTGAAATGTTTCTCCTTGCAAGTGGAACCTGAAAGTCCCCACACATCAGGCTCCAGTCAGGTTTCACTCCCCACCTATTCTAATCCTACGCCTCATTATTTGAGCAGATAGACAAATAGATGCAACATGTGAATGTTCTCCCCACTGCTGCTTAATGGGATTTTTTTCTTCCTTTTTAAAACAAACAAATACATAAATAAAGCAGAGTCTCAGGCTTCTCAGAGCACAGATCCAGCTCCTCGTCTGTTTTCTCTAACCTTAGTCAACACTGCCAAGAAATCAGCCTCCCCCCCACTCCAAAAGAATTAAAATCCTTTAAAGTTGTGCTTTTCCTTCTCTTCTTCACCTCCACCTGACGTTCAGCACAGAAATTCCCACCTCTAACTGGTTATTTTTCCTCTTTCCACCCAGCTTTCCCCTTGAGCAGGAGAGAGCTCCGGTTCTGTTCCAGACACACAAATCCACACAAGGAACAACTCAAACATTTTCCTCTGCCCCTGCCACAACAGGAGGTGGAGAATTCCTGCTGGAGCTGTCTGCACCCAGAGCTCTGGGAGCACAGAACCAAACAGAACCACACCACAGAACATCAGAGCCACAGCTCCCATGCCAGGGAGGGGATTGTGCCAGTCCCACTCCTCACTGAGCATGGAAAGCTGGAGGCTGAAATAAAACAGAAAAGATAGCTGCTCCATGAGCACTGAGGAGCTGGAGACAGCCTAAATGCTACCCAACACTATTAAGAAAATAAATCTTCAGGAATCAAAGTCCCCAAACAAACAGATTTATTCACATCTCTAGATCCACTTCTTTCCCCTCCTCAGAGTTAAAAAAAACAAAAAAACCTAAACCTTTCATGAAAAGCTTTTAAAAATCCATTCTGGGATTGGCTATTCTGCATTTCATGCAATATATATGGACTTGGGAAATTTTACAGAACAAAATGATTACCCTAAATTATTGATCAAAGGCAGGGAATGTATACAGTGGCCTGAAGAATGTATTGGCTGCTCCGAGGGAAGAGAGCCCTCCGTGGTGACAGCAGGCATGGATCACCGTGAAGGCTCACTCCTAATTACATGATCTCACTACACATTAAATATAAAAGCCATCTTTTCATTTTGATGCAAACTTTGAAATACTGCCTCACAAGCGAGCAAGGGGGCATCAGTTTAGGGACAGAAAGAGAAGATGTAAAAACGCTCACCCCCCCCCAGCAGCCACAGCCCAGCACACGAGTTCAGGGCTTCCAAGACCTCTCATCAATTCAACTGCTCACAGCTCTCACAGGCCAGGGGATGGATGGAACAAAGCAGCAGGGCTGGGCACACACCACCCCAGGGCTGGCAGCACACAGAGACAAACCTGGGCAGAAATTCTCCTCCTCAACTCAGACAGGTCCAGCAACACCCTCCTGTGAGAGGAGCCTGCAAAGGATTTCAGCAGCCCCGGGAAATGCCAGGTCCCTGCTCAGCCTCCCCAAATAAAACACAAACAACCGGGGCAGAGAACAGACCCCTCAGTGCCCTGACACCTGGGCTGGGCATCACTTACCTGTCTGGGAACCTGGACAGCACTGACAGGACCTCCCCACCTTCCTGACGTCCTCCAGGAGCCACCAAACCCCTCCCGAGGCACATCTGGGCTTTAAGAGCAGCTCATCACTGTCCACCAAAACAATTCAGCTGTGAATGGGGAGCACGTGTAACAGGCCCTTCATTAGAGCTTTCCCTCATTAGTGCATTCCCACTGAAATCTGGGTCATCAGTGCCACCAGAGATGCTCATGGCCCTGCTAGGAATGGACTTCCCCCAGCGAGTCCAGCAGCACCTGATTCCCAGGGGAATTGAGGTGTGGTGCTGAGGGACGTGGCTTGGTGGCAGTGCCACGTTTATGGTTGGACTCGATGACCTTAGGGGGTCTTCTCCAGATTTATTCCATTTATTTTCAAAGCAAGTGTCTGCAAAGGCAGGGATTTTGATCATTTCATGGCATTTTATTTTATTTTTGCTCCTGGTTGAAGTACAGGCTGACCCACAAACCATGCAGAACAGGTGTGTTGTGCAGCACATCCCCACTCCCAGCCTGAAGTGAAATCCCAGTGCTTCACTCCTATTACCTGCTTTTCTCTTCATGGTAATAACCCATCAGAGCCGTGTGGGAGGTGTCAGCAGGAGGTGTCAGAGCACACCAGGAGCAGCAGAGCTGGAAGAAAACTGCATTTCTGATGGAAAAAATGCCCCATCTTCCCACTCTCCCACAGACACAGATAATAACCTTCATCCAGCCTGAAAACTGAAACCACAGTATGTGATTTACAGTGGCCAGAGAGTGGAACCAGTGCTGAAATGGCCACCAGCACACAGCCACCCTGGCTAAGGCTGCCTTTAGAGGGCCACAAGATGAACAAGTCAATTATAGAATGTGCTGCTCCTCATCTCCCCGAGCAATTGAAGATTCAGTATCATTTTTACTGAGTTATTTTTAATTGCTCTCATTTGCTGCTGTAAATTAGGTGTAGCATTGTCCTGGTGTGATCTATGCTTCTGTGCAAATTGGAGCCACAACGTGCAAAACATTCCAGCCACTGCCACAGCAAAACAGCCCCAGTCAGATAAATGCAATTAATTTCCAGGCCTGGCCTTGAAATATTATGATACTAATCTATTTATTTGGCTGTTAGTGATGGTCTCCATCAAGGTCAGGAGAAATTGCTCAATTAATAAACTCCTGCTTGCTCCCACAAGAACAAAGCTCTCCCTGAGCAGGGGGGGCTGTGACAACAAACCCTTCCCTGTGGGGCAGACTTTGGGCTTTGGGGCTGCCCTGTGCCCCCCTGCCCATGCTCTGGGGGTTCAGGGTCAGCTCCTGCCCAGTGCCCACCTTGGCAGGCAGGTGTGAGGAGGAGGAAGCTCAGAAGGGGGATCCTGGCCTGGAGCAGTTCAGGGATTTGTTTTTGCTGGCAGCCCCCTCCCAGCAGCAATTCCCCCTGCAAGAAGAGCCCACAAACGTTTTTATTCCGTGATTCCTACAGAGGGTTGGATTTGAAAGGGCCTTAAAGACCATTCCAGACCCTCAGCAAAGCCCCAAGAAATCCACGTGAATTTGTATCCCCTTTTTCACTCCCAGCCCCACTGATTTTGGCACTTTCTTTCCCACCCAGTTTCAGCTGAGTTCAGCCCTTCCACGTGCAGGTGGCACACACGGCTGGGTTTGCAAAGGCTGCCAAAATGAGGTTATTGAAGTGCAGTTACTGAGCCTGCTTTTATCCCTGGAATTGCTTCCCTCCAGGACTGGCCCCATTTGCAGCCCTTTCATTAGAGGCTCACCTGCCCTGCAGAGATGTGGAGCATCCTTTCAGGAGCCATGGGGTGTCTGGAGAACAGGATCATCCAGAGAGGGCAGGTGATTGTCAAACAGCCACATAGCCATTAATTCAGGAAAATAAAGCCAAATCCAACAGGATTTCAGCTCCAGTCCAAGGCACAGTGAGGGCCAAGCAGGGCAGGCTTTTCTCAGGCAGAATTTTGCTTTTCTGCTGAAATAATCGATCAATTACCACATAAAAAGCAGAGAATGCAAGGGTGGGAGGGTGGCAAGGGCCTCCCAGAATGGGGTCCCAGCAAATTCCCCTTTTCCTGCCTTGGAGCAGTCCAGGAGGGGATCCCAAAGCAGATTTGGGTAACAGCTCTTCCAGCCTGTGGGAAATGGGCCAGACACAAACCCCTTCCCCCCCTCCTGCACTGCTGCTTGCTCCTCAAAACCCATCTCATTCATTTATTACACCCTGACAGCACCAATCCCACTCCTGGCAGAACAGCAGTGAACACGCTGGACAAGCAAGTTTCAATTCCTGTTTTCCCTTTGGGGAGATACAAGGCAGCTCCGGGGGGATCAGGGATCTCTCACCAACACTTTCCCAGCTCAGCCAGGGGATGCTCCTGCAGCACCCAAACCCCAGCTGGTGCTGGAGCATCCCCTGCACACCCGGGCCAGCCTCCAGATCCCAAAAGTGTCCCCAGGAGCCCAGGGCAGCAGCAGGGCTCTCACTGCAGGGACCATCACTAAATGTGTCAGGTGCAGCAGGTTTTCACCACCCCCAGCACCCTTCCAGTAAATGAGAATTATTGCAGCTGGGGGTGCCTGTTCCTGAGGGCCCTTGGGGCTCTCCCACTCAGCATCTCCTGGGGCCTCAGTGCAGTTTTCCTCAGATTAAATAAGGCGTGGATTCAAGATTTTTGTCAATGTCTTGCAAAGGTTTATGGAGGTCCTTAGGGTTAATTTATAATCCCCTCAAGAATAAGTAAATATTTAAACTGCCCCCAGTGGTGTAATTGAATGTTTTAATTCATGCTGGTAGACTGAGCCAGGCAAATGCTTCTATTGCTGGAGTTATTTATGAAAGAGATGAAAATAAGGAATCACTGCTGTCACTTTGCTGGGGTTTGTAGCAAAGTGCTGCTCCTGACAGCCCTGGCCCCACATCACACCTGCTCAGCAAAGGGCCAGGTGAGGGTGGGACAGTTCATTTCCATTTTAGCTGGATGTCAAGGGAGGGAGGGAGGGAGGGAGGAAGGATGATGGATGGATGGATGGATGGATGGATGGATGGATGGATGGATGGATGGATGGATGGATGGATGGATGGATGGAGGATGATGATGGATCATGGATCCATGGATGGATGGATGGATGGATGATGGATGATGGATCCATGGATGGATGGAGGATGATGATGGATCCATGGATGGATGGAGGATGATGATGGATCATGGATCCATGGATGGATGAATGGATGATGGATGATGGATCCATGGATGGATGGAGGATGATGATGGATGCACCCATGGATGGATGATGGATCCATGGATGGATGGAGGATGATGATGGATCATGGATCCATGGATGGATGATGGATCCTCCCCCTGCCCATGCTGCAGCTGCTCAGCCATGGCAGCACAGAACCAAACCAAAGCATCAATGGGGGTGTGATACCACAACTCCCAGACACAAAACCTGCTGGGGGTTTGGAGTCTTGTACATCCAGGAGAAAGGGTGGGTGTTGTTTAAATATTCATTTCTGTGCTCTAGGCACCACTGCAAATCCCAGCTCCCTCCCTGGCAGGGATGATTGCACTCAGAGAAATACTGCTCACACTTCCTTGGGTGAGCCTTCTGCCTCTGGAACCAGCATTGCAGTCTTGGTGCTTCAGGCAACAGACAGAGATGAATTGAAAATTAAGGCACTTAAATAATTAACCCCACTGCTGAGCCTTGGAGACAATTTAATGGAGTGCTCTTGGGCCATGGCTGATAGTGAATGATGTCCTTTGCCACCGTGTCCACAGCAGTGCTGGGCTGGTTTGGGGACAGGGAATGGCAGGGGAAGGAATCCCTGTGTCCCTGGGACAGGGGACCAACCAACCTGGGCTTGGTCCTTCTCCTCGGGTTACAAACCACAGGTTATAACCCCTGAACTCATTGCTCTGAGCTCCCACTGTGGCTCTGTCCCTCAGAACTATCCAGAACTGACTCCTCTGCCCCATGGTCCCTCCTAGCAGGTCCCTGGGGGGTGGCTGGGGCTGGCTGGCACCCCGGGCAGGGCTGGGTGCCACAGTGGGGTGTGTGCAGGGGGATCTGCCAGGGATGAGCCCAGAGCTTGGCAATGCCTCCTGCTGCCTCTGGAGCAGCTCTGCCAGCCCCACAGGAGGCCTCTTCCAGGAAACTCCACTGTCCTGCAGATTTTCATGTGCTCTGGATTAATTATGCATGGATTTTTGATTGCAAATGTGGTATGGAGAGAAGTGCACAAGCTGGGTGAATCAATTTGTCCTAAATAACATCCATCCACAATTCCTGGATTAGGATTTTTTTTTTTTTGCCTGCAAATTATGGAGAGACAGAAATTTCCTTTTTATGCTTGTTTTGGGAATTATTTTTCATCCTGACAGCCTCTGCAGTGTGGGCTGGGTTAGAGGCAGAGTTCACACAGAATTGGGGATGCTGAGAAAGCAGAAAGCTGGGAACAATGAGGCTGCCACAGCAGGGCTGGAGCCCAGGAATTCAACTCCAGGAGCTCCAGCAGCCCCAGCAGCTCCAGCAGCTCCAGCAGCTCCAGCAGCTCCAGCAGCCCCAGCAGCTCCAGCAGCTCCAGCAGCCCCAGCAGCCCCAGCAGCCCCAGCAGCTCCAGCAGCTCCAGCAGCCCCAACAGCTGTATCCTACATCCAAGGCCTGGATCTGGCTGATGAGAGCAGCAAGGCACTGGGCACAGCCAGCAGGGCACAGCCAGCCAGGCACTGGTCACAGTTTGGCCCTGGTCACAGTTTGGCACTGGTCACAGCTTGGCCCTGGTCACAGTTTGGCACTGGGCACAGCCCAGGCTCTCCCTGGCACTGCTGGGTTGTCCCATCCCTCCCTGGCTGGCACAGCCCCATCCCAACAGGGACTGGGGTTCCCCAGGAGCCCGTGGGGTTCTCCCCCTCCTTTGCCACTGCAGGGGACGTTGCTGTTCATGATGTGAAGTTGATTGTGGTGAGAAGTGGCAGAAAATCTTTCCGTGGCAGATGAATGAACGCCGTGGGTTTGTGCCGTGACAGCTGTGCCTGCACAGGATCAATGAATGTCGGGGGTTTGTGCAGAGCACGGGGAGGAGCAGCTCCCACCAGGGCCCTTCCAGGGCATCCCTGCAGCTCCAGAAACAGGAAATTCCCCAGAGCCTTCACCCAGGGAATGTGCTCCAGCCAGACCCTGCCCTGCCCCAGGGCTCCCCACGCTGCCCTGGCACGGGGAATGTCCTGGCACAGGGAATGTCCTGGCACGGGGAATGTCCTGGCATGGCTGATGTCCCTCCACATGTTTCCAACCACAGGGACAGCATCTCTCAGAGCAGGTCCTGGTCCTGGTCCCTGTCACCTCCTTCAGCCACCACAGGTGTGCCCCTGCCAAGTGCCAGGCACAAATGCCATCACTGAGCCCGCCTGCAGGGACCTGTGGGTACCTGTGACATCCCAGGGGCCCCAAATCCCTAAGGCACAGCCAGAGTCCTGCTTGGCAGCAGCATCACTGAGGACACGAGGGAGATACTGAAATGTCAAACCAGGGATTCCTTGGTCACGATTTTAATGCCAACCCAGGGGTTCCCGGGTCGGGAAGGGCAGCAGAGCAGCAGCAGAGCAGCCAGGGACAGCAGCACTGCAGTTGCCGGCAGTGCTGGTCCCAAGGCAGTGCTTTGTCTGCTGTGCCTGCAGGAGTTCTCATCTCTTCCCAGGAATCCTGGTGCCCAACTGGGGCCTCAGACAGCTGAGAACTTCCTTATGTGGAAATCAGGACAATTATCTAATTGAGACATTCATAGGCACTGGGAGGAAGTGCAGGGGAGGGGAAGGAGGAATAAATCACGGAGCAGAGTTAACCATGTGAGCCTGCCACCAACAGCTCAGACACGAGACACTGAGCCTTCTGTTCCCCTGGACTCCAAAAAACCTGCTCCTTTTCCTCTGAGCACCATTCTCCAGGAGAACATGGCATGGGGCAAGCACTTGCTGGCTGTGGCCACCAGCCAGGGCTGCAGGGATGGTGACAGGATTCTGGATTGAAAACGTGGCGAGGTTTTGTTCCCGTTTCGTGCATGCCACACACAGGGCATCCCTTGGAGTTATCCCCGTGAAGCTCTGGAATCCCAGGCAGGTGCCTGTGAATCGAGACTTGCTGGGTGGGAAATGCTTCTTGTTCAGCTGGGCTGGAGGAGCCAAACCCAGCTGGGGTCTGGACTGATCAGCCTGCCCCAGGGCAGGGCTCCCAAACCCCCCCGGCCCCAGGGCTGGCACTGCCATCTGCGGAGCCTCCAGCCCTGCAAGCTCGTCCTGGGGGACCCTGGAGGGGGAGCAGGACCCTCAGGCTCACACAGTTCTGCTGCTTTGCCTTAGGATGCAGCCTTAGGACCTGCCTGCCCCTCTGGAGCTGGGCAGGAGCAGGGAATGCAGCACCCTGCCCAATGCCAGCAGCTCCCTGGGCATGGACTGGCACAGCTTCTGGGAGCCCGAGCCCAGAGAAATCCCTGAGCAAAACCAACAGCCTGGCACCACCCCCAGAGGGAACCCAGTGACAGCTACGGCTTCCTCTGCCACATAATGCATTTCCATTACAGCATTAAGGATCTTTCTGACCCAAATACACGTCCTGAGATCAAAAATAACTGTAAGGAATCCAGTATTTAATCTGCCTAGATTCAGCCCCAGAAAGATAAAATCTATTACAAATGTTATCCCTCGCCTCGCCTATTAATCCTAAAGGGACTGGTGATTAAATTCAATTTCTAACTCTCCGTTCCCTGGTGACTCCAGAGCTCATCTGGGGACACTGCTGGGCAGTGCTGGGATGTTGCAGTGTTGGGATGAGCTTGGCTGGGCTGCAAAGGTGGGATTGCATTCAGCACACTGCTGCCTCTGCTGAATGGACCATCCCAACATCCCTTGGCTGCAGAAGGGTTAAAGGAAAGCACAGCCCAGGAAGGGTGTGAGCTGCAGAACCCAGGGATGAGAAGACACAAGTGATGAGAGATCCCTGGGCAGAGAAAAGCGTGGCTGAGATGTGAGCACAGCCAGCAGTGTGTTCATGCCACAATCTGAGGGGTTCGGGTTGGGAGGGACCCCAGGGCTCAGATCACCCCCGGCTGAGCCCCCCGGGGCAGGGAAGTGCTCTCCCCTCCCAGTTACACCATTATCGACAGCCTGTTCCAGGGACCGGGGTTAAGTCTATCAAATTAATTTTAATTACAATTCAAAGAAAGAAAATCCACTCGAACATTTCTAATCAACAGGCATCTAATGAAGCCTGTTAGTTCCTGTAGTCTGAGCACAGTAGGGAATTTTCCAAGATAATTTACTTCATTAATATTCAGCTAGAAGTGGATCATTCAATACTTTCCATGGTGGCATTGAGATAAAATATGTCAAAAGAAAAATTTTCTATTTGGCATGGACTTTAAGTTTCATAAGTTTTGTTTTATCTTAGGAAAAAAACACTTGAGAGTGAAATAAAAACATTACAACCCAGATCAACCAGAATGAGTACTGGGACTCTCTGAAGCAGGAGAGTGTCCATGCAGGAATAGAGCAGAGCCAGCCAGGAAAATGAGAGGAATCCCCTTCTCAGGACCTGTGAATGCTGTTGCTGTGTGTAATTCCTGATACAAGAAATGTCAGCAGCCCTTGAGGAGCTGTCAGGCTTTTCATGGAACAACAGCTTTATTGTAGCAGGTTTCACAGCTGCCAGCTGAGACTGGCTTGGCTTGCTTGGAAATTAAAAAACCCAACCAAAGGTGAATGAAAGAGCCCAGAGTGAGACACGTCTGTTTGGGGACCTGAATAAGGAAAGGACGAGTGGGAGAGCAGGGAAGGAGAACTGAACATCAGGGGAACCCCAGGTGCCAGCCCTGCCTCCTCCTCCCTGCAAGAGCCCCTCCAGTCACCCAGGGGACATTAGTGACAATGCCCTGGGGAGGGGACACTGTCCTGTTAGTGACAATGCCCTGGGGAGGGGACACTGTCCTGTTAGTGACAATGCCCTGGGGAGGGGACATTTGTCCTGTTACTGACCAATGCCCCTGTGCCCCTGGGGCTTGGCTCACTGCCCCTGCCCAAGCAAGCAGCACAGCTGCCAGGGTGGATGGCAGTGCCAGAGGGATGTGTCCCCGATTCCTGGGAAAGGAGCAGGATTTCCCTCATGGGGACGTGGGGGTTTGCACATTCACAGAGCACGTAGAGGGTAGTGGGGAGCCCAGCCCGGCAGGAATGGTTTGTCTTCCCTGAGCATCACTCCTGGGTCTCCTTTCTCGAATGCCTGGTAAAGGTCATCCTCAGCAAAGCTGTTACTCCAAGCAGACCGCTGGAGAATGCACTCCAAATAAATTCCATCAGAGTGCATTCCACACAGCACCAGAAGGGAGAGGGGAAAGATGGAATCATCAATATCTGAAGGGCCATTTGCTGAAGAGCTCGGCGTGGCATTGGCAGCTTCCTGGGCTCTTTTGTGTCGTGTGTGCTGCAGCCGAAGTTCATTTATCAGCAGGGTGAAATAATTCAGGGTGTACATTACATAAAGTGCACATGCAGCAAGCACAGATACACAGAGCACACATCCATCAAACACAGATACATAAACTCTCTCCTGTTTCCAGACCTCATCTTAATTTTCCAAGACTGCTCTGCTGAAATGCTGTAAAATTCAATTTTGAGCTCATAAGATGCTTGTTAGTGCCTGTCTCTGTGTGACTCGAGGGGATCAAAGTTTGATTTTTTAACATTGGTTTTTCCCAATCAGGAAAGTGAATGTGCTCACAAACACCAACCTCCATAAGCAGATTCCAGATATCCACCACATCCTATTGCTCTCCCTCCTGTACCAGTGATGAGCCTTGATCCCAAAAGTTTGTTTGCACATTAGGGAGATCAAATCTTGGCCAAAATGCAATTGCTTTTATTTTATTGCTGATTTCTGTGTAAATGTTCCAGTCTACAGCCACACAGCACGGAACCAGCAGCTCCACCCATTTATTTCTGCTGGACTGGTTCTGCTCCTGCTCCCACCCCACCAAACCTCACTGACTCATGGATCAGGCTGTGACCACTGCCTTTGGCTTCCCTACAAACTGCCCAGGCCTCCTGGCCCAGCTTTTCTCAGCTGTGACAGTAAAAGAGGCTCCAAGCCCCCCAGATGGAACCTTTGGGTAGATGTTTTGCCACCTCAGAGCAGGCAGGGCTGTGGGAGCACCCCCACTCCTCACACACCCCACACTTCATGGAAAATACAAGGGGAAATAGGAGTCAAGTTATGGGTAATGGATTAATTAAATTACATTCTTGTGACTCAAAGACACTTAGGTTAATTTAAGAATATATATTTTACCCCAAACTCCCTTAACTGCTGTGTAATTTTTTGCTGTTTCTTTTTCCATTATTGCTGATTAACAAGATCCTTGGGAATAAATAGAAGTGCTCTCTCTGCTGTAATTAGCCTGTCTGTCCCTCTGATTAGCTAATTCTTATTTTGTGGCAGGGAATTTGGAGATCCTAAATACTCTGCTCTGACATCATCATTCCAGCCACAGAGCAGAATGGAAGTTTTCTGGGAAAGAAAGGCCTTGGTTCTATTTTAATAAATGTTGGGAAAGTCACCAAGGTCCAGCCTAAGCATGGACCATGGAGATCAGAAAAGGAGAAAGCTTTTCCTGGGCTTCAGCTGCTTGTACATTTGTAGAGCTGAGGAGACACAGGGCTTTTAAAAAAGTATTCGAGTTTTTGAAAGGATTCCTTTTCCCAGCTGTCATTAAAGTGTTATTTACCAATTTTGAGAGAGTTCTAAACAGTATTACCCTACATTTTGAAAGGTTGGAGTGATTTAAATGCATTCATATGAAGGCAGAAAGCTCTTTATGGAGGTCAGATCATTTATCTGCCCCGACAGATTAAATTACACATTGAGACCTAAAAGGTGCAGCACCAGAGCCCCCAGCCCTGTCACAGTGACCTGTCACACACACAGGGATGTCACAGTCTGTCACACTGTCACAGTGACTGTCACACTGAACTGTCACATTGAACTGTCACACACACAGGGATGTCACACTGAGTGTCACACTGACTGTCACACTGTTACACTGATCTGTCACCCTGACTGTCACCCTGACTGTCACACTGTCACATTCAACTGTCACATTGAACTGTCACACATACAGGGATGTCACACTGTCTGTCACACTGACTGCCACACCCTGAATTGTCACACTGACTGTCACACTGTCACACAGATGTCACACAGATGTCACACTGACTGTCACACTGAGTGTCACACTGTCACACAGATGTCACACTGTCTGTCACACACTGACTGTCACACTGTCACACTGTCTGTCACACAGATGTCACACTGACAGTCACACAGATGTCACACAGATGTCACACTGACTGTCACACAGCTGTCACACTGTCTGTCACACTGAGTGTCACACCGCCGGCCTCTCAGCCCCCTGCTCTGCCATCCGTGTGCTCTGCCCGGGGAGGGTTCGCAGTGAGTGCAGGAGTGCCCGGGGCGCTGCCCGGGGCAGGGAGGTCGGCGGGAGCAGATTTGGGGCTGCAGAGGTGACAGTGCTTTTAAAGAGCCCCTGTGAGACACAGGCAGGCAAAGTGTAAAACAGACTGTGAGACAAGAATTACCCAGGGGTCAGGAGGCAGAATTTGGGGTCACGGTGTTTTCATGCCAAATAAGATTTTTCCTGAGACAGACTGACCCCATGCAGTCCCTTTTGTCACCTGGGCATGTGTGAAATGATTTCCTGAGCAGAGCAAATTGATTCTTGAAAGTTAACTTGCACTGGCAGTAGGAAGAGCCTGAGTGACCTCTGCTCTCCCCCATCCCCCATTTCCAGGACAGAGATGTCACAGCAGCCTGGAGAGCTGAGGATTTCAGCCAGAGCCTTTGTGCTGGGTCACAGCTGGGCAGGGCAGATGGACGGGGAGCAAGGAAGGAAAATGTCAATTATATCTGAAAATATCAAATATATCTGAAAATGAGAGGGAGATTGTCCTGGACAAGGAATTTACCTCCCTGTCTGTCTGGGCAAATCAATGCCAGCAAAGCCACCCATGCCACCAATGCCAGAAATGCCATCAATGTCACCCATGCCACCAATGCCATCAATGCCATCAATGTCACCCATGCCACCAATGCCAGAAATGCCCATCAATGTCACCAATGTCACCCATGCCACCAATGCCAGAAATGCCATCAATGCCATCAATGCCACCAGTGTCACCAGCACAGCTCCCACAGCAGCTCCTGATGGGCCCTGTGCTCAGGAGCCAAGAGCAGCTCCCACCAACGCTCAGCCCCCCCAGGATCTCCTCAGGGATCCTTCCTGTGCCTTTTTCCTGCTGCTGGTCCAGGGTAAAGATGATTTAATGGTGCTGGCAGGAGAGCAAGCACAGCCACCAGACCAAGGCAGGGGTTGTTGTAGTTTCCCATCTCATCCCTTTTCCTGTCCTGCCCATCCTCCCTGTTGGCTTTGCATTATTTTGGCCATGCTGTCACTGCATTTTTATGTGCTCCCCATTAGTGCTCAAAAGCCTGAAGGTCTTTTGTGGTTACACTTTAAAGGTGGCTTCGTGGCTTTTGTTTTTACTGTGATGCCTGATAAACCACAACACACAATTTGGAGAAAGAAGCTGTGTCCAAAGGAAATGTTGGGGACAACCACACAAACAATTCCCCTGGGTTGTTCCTGGTTTATCCCTGATCTGAATTGGGGTCAGTTTGCAGAGCAGAATTCCCTGTGTTTTCCCCACAGGTTGTTTTCCAGGTAATTCCCTGGTGTTCCCCCCACCCAAAGCCATCACACAGCACAGCACAGCCATGCCAGATCACCACAAAAAGCAATATTAACTCCTTTAATTACATTTACCACCATTATTATTTATTGCTATGAGGCAAGCTGGGCCCAGCCACAACTACAGAGATGAAAAATCAGCAGCTGCACAAATATGGAGCAAAAAAAAGCAAATAAGCAAATAATTCATACCCTTGCTAAACAAAGACTTCACAGGGCTTGTTTGCTTTCACAAATGCAAACACAGAAATACGTTTAAGCAAAGAGATTCTGCCAAGATTTTTTTTTTTTTTTGTGGAAAAGTTGCCCTGGCTGATGCACAGATGGGAAAAAGGGATTGGGGTGGATGTGAGAGCCCAGCAGGAAGCTGAGGATAACCAGGGGATGGCTGTGTCCCCTGTGACAGGGACCTGGCAGGGTAAAGTGGTGGATGTGAGAGGAGCAGGCTCTGCTCTGGATGGGGAATGTTCTGGATGGGGAATGTTCTGGGTGAGGAAGGTTCTGGATGGGGAATGTTCTGGATGATCTTTGTTCAAGGGAGGTTTCCCTGGTGAGCACTGAACTCCCCTCGTGCAGGTCCTGGAGGGATGCTCTGCTCTGGGGGATGCTCTGGATGCTCTGGGGGATGCTCTGGGGGATGCTCTCCTCCCAGCAAGTCCTGGGAAATACAAACATGGACAAACAATTCCATTTTCTCTCTATCCCCCCCCCGACTGCAAAAGGAATAATCTGCATTCTAAATGGCCTTAAAGCATCTCTACAAATCCCACAGATTCCCTCACCCAGGAGGGGTCAGTCAGTTCCGAGGGTCACAGGGCTGGCACCAACATTTCCTTTTCTCTCCAAACACTGAGGGCTTGGTCCTGGCTGGACTTGAGGAGGATGCTCAGCCTCTGATGAGCCTCTGTGCCCCCTGCCCGTGGAAGGAGTGACAGGAGAACGTGAGAGAATTGGGAAACTGGGGAGCATCAGCCCAGGGATCCCCCAGCTCCAGGCCTTGGATGATTTCTTCAGTTGCAGCTCTTATTTCTGCCTGGGGATAACTGGTAACAGTGCAAAACCAGATTCCCTGTTCACCTGTTAGCACTCACTTAAAGCAAACCAAAAGTAGCAGAATCCAATTGTCTTTTATTCTTATGGATTAGCAAGTCAGGAGGTTCCAGGAGAATTCAACCAAATTTTTGTGATCAGGTAATTTTCACTTTGATTACTGTAATTTGCATTTTGATTACTGCAACCACGAAACAAGCCTGACATGAGTCTAATCCATAGTGAGGGAAAAAAGGACATTTTTCATATATGCGGGGGGGGGGGAATGAAAAGATGCATCTTTTCCATCAAAACAATGCAAAATCTGATTTTTTTTTTTTTTTAATCCCAAACTTGGTCCAGTGTCTGTACAGAAAACCAACCCAAGCTGATCAAATTATGTGCCAGGTGTTGCTCTGGAGCAGCACTGACATGATTTATTAAATTGTCACTGGGCCAAAAAAGGACTGAAAATTAATGTGATTTTCTGGCCATTCCAGCACTTCATATTAGAGAGTCATGGCTGAAATGCTAAACCTTGGAGCAAGGAATGGGCCCCACATCCTGCCCTGAGCAGTCACTGAGGGCACAGAGAACCAAGGGAGGGTTCCTGGCATCCAGGGGCTGCCAGTGCCCCCATTCCATCCCCCAGCCCAGCTCTGCTGGCTCTGTGTGCCCACACTGACACCCCCCCTGCAGTGCTGCAGAAGCACCAAAAACAAATCAGAGCCAGGCAAAAAAATGTGAGCTTTCAGTTAATTGTACATGGAGGATATTTCAGTGAGGATCTGCATTCACACTGGTACCTGCTCCCAGGGGAATATCAGAGGCAGGGCCCTGATACAGAGCCTGAAAAATCACAGAATCATTAAGGGGAAACACCTCCAAGAACACCAAGTCCAACCTTGGACCAAACACCTCCATCCCCACTAAACCACACTGGGACCATAAACCCCAGGGAACTCCAGCCTTCAATTCCTTCAGCAGCAGCAGCACAGTTGTGAATACAGCATCTAAATGTGAATTTAAAACAACCAACAGGTGATGGATTTCTGTCACCCACCAGCAGCTTTTTCCTGTTTGAACCTCACTGAATCGTCAGGCATTTGCTGCAGGTGCTGTTTGCTCAGATTTAACACCTGCAGGGAGTTTCATTGCAAGAGTGGCAGCCCAGGTGTCCCAAGGGCTGCCAGGTGAGCTCTGTGGGCACCTGGAGGACTCCAGTCCCCATGCCAGGCACAGAACACTGCTTGAAGTGAGTGGGACAAGTTTGGGGTGAAAATTCCACCCGGAACCGTGGAATGTCCCGAGCTGGGTGGGACCCACCAGGATCACCCAGTGCAGCCCTGCCCCCTAAAATCCAGCCTGAACCCTCGAGAACTCCTCAGCTGTGGGCAGGATGAGCCAGCACTCCCACCCGTGCTCCAAAGGGAACTTTTTCATCGGAGTGCTCTTTAAATGGCACTGTTTCCATTCTCATTTGCATATGCAAATCACCGCCAGTTTATGCGAGCAGAGGACGAGTCCTAGCAGCCCTTTCAGCCAGACCATATTTCCTGCTATTTCTGGCTCTCCCCGCTGCACTGCTGGTAACCAGAAATGAAAAACGATGGGAAGGAAGCGAGCCACCTGCTTCCCACCTGGGGCTGGGATTCATCCCAGCCTGGAGCCCGCAGGGTCCCCAGCCCCCAACTGCTCCAGGGCTCCAGCTCTGCCCCGTGGCCAGTTTGGGGGCTGGCAATTAAAAAAGTGGCACTGCTCGGTGCCCTGAACTTGTTTTTATGAAAGAAATAAAAATCTCCAGTGCAACTCACATCGTGCTGTGGAGAGCCAGGAATTGCTGGATAGCAGTGCAGGCTTTTCCAAAGGCATCCCCACAGCCCGAGGTGAGGCTCTGCTGCACTCAGGTGAGCACAAACCCTGCCTGAAGGGCCCAAGGCACAAACTGGGGCTGGTGCCAGCTGGAAGCTGAGGAGCTGCTGGGGCTGGAGCTGTCCCAGGCAGGGCAGAGCTCAGGGAAGGGCTCCCAGCTGCCAGCTCTGCCCAGCTGGGCACTTCCCAAAGGGAACTCCAGCCAAGGCAGCCCTGGGACAGGAGCAGGGATGAGAATTTCTGCTCTGGGACACAGGGACAGCGCCCTGAGCCACCTGTGCATCCCTTCTGCACTTCCATAAAAGCACTGCTTTGTTTTTAGTTTCCTATTGCTCCATGACAGACCTTTACAGAGGAAGATGTCCCTCGTGCTCCCTCCCATGCTCAGCACCCATCACCCCCTCAATCTCTTCACCCAGCTCGGGGCAAAGCCTGGGCTCAGCCCAAGCCTCTGTGCAAGGTTTTGCAGTTCCAGCAGAACCCACTGACAGTCAAGTGTTGGGTTCTGCAGCTTGCAGAGCCTTTCCATATTTATGACAGATCCCGGGGATTAACTTCATTTACAAACTCAACAATGATTGCACTTCATTATCCTGCACACAAACAAATATTATCAGGAACAAGTGAATCACAGAGTGCATTCTTTGGGCCTTGTTTCACATCCCAAGAAGGGCCCCGTTCCTGGGCTGGGATTGATGGCTGAGCACTCTGGGTTTGGTGTCTCCACACTGAACAACACAGAGCCAGGGGGGGATGCTGCAAACACCCCTCCCTGCACAGGGGCATGGCTGGCAGCTGCCATCCCACTCTGGCATCTCCATCCCTGGTTCTAAGATTGTTAATATCACATTATTTATTCCTCTGGTATTTCCAAAGCTGAAATTATTAACAAAGCTGAAACCTCTCCAAGAGAGGATTTGCTCTTAATGATTTTCTCCTCCCTGATTTTAAGGTTAAATTCTGAGATTGTATCATGCATTTCTATTTTGAGATGAGCAGAAGTGCACTGCCAGTAACTGCATCAACAAACAAATTATGGAGCCACAAGTCCAGAGAGGGAATCAGGAAATATTGACACCACTCATGTAGCAAAAGGGAAAAGTGGTTGGAGGACAGAGGCTGTGATGGTCACCACCCCCATACCAGGGCTTTTATCAGCACCCTCATTATTACAGGATAAATGAACTTTTCCCCAGGGAATGACTTCTGGCACCTGGGAGAGCCCATCTTTTGTTTTAAACCTTTTCCTAGATGCTGCTAAAAGCTCCAAACCTCCCTGGGCAATGTGTGCCCATTTCAGGTGGAACACTTGGCTCGAGCTTCTTCTGAGCCAGCAAAGAGCAGGAGCTGGGAGAGGCTGGCATGGATGGGCTGTGCCAGCACTCCAACCCCAGCAGTGGCTGTGGTCTGTCAATATTTCTACAAATAGCTCTACAAATAGCCAGCAATGGGTGCAAAGCCAGCCCAGAGAGATCTGAAGCAGCAATAAACAAAGTTTGGAACAAACGATGGAGCTGCTGATGAATGAACTCCATGACAGACTGGAAGGACCTCAAAATAATTCATGTGTAGAGAGCTTCTATAAATCTTGCTAGTGGGGTGTCCTTGGTGAGCAATTAGATGAGTAACTGCTATTTGTTCAGGGAGATGTTCTTTTGAAGATCTTCTGCTGGCAGGTAAAGATGGAGTGGACAAACCAAACCCAAGGAAAACTCTGCCAGGGCCCAGTTTGTAACTCAAATTAGGTTCGTGAGGGTTATCAATTTTCCCTCTCCTTACTGAAAATCAAGGATTCTTTCACTTTCAGATCTTTAAATCATGTGCAAAGGTGCAAGAGGTTTAGGATTTGCAAAGGTGGCTTTTTCCTTTGGACTGTTACACAAACAAAGGAGTGCAACAAGATTCATTCCATGGCTCCTCATACACAGATGACAGAGCACTGCTGATGTCTGCATGCCTGACTTATTTGCTAATTTATTATTCATTTACTTCTGGATTATAATGTCTAATTTATTCTCTAATGTATCAATTTCTCCTCACATTTAGTCCTTTGTCATCCAATCTGGAATTTAAATGTAAATAAGTAAATAAATACCCACGTTGTGGTGGCAGGTGAGCCATAAGCCATCATCACTTGGCACAGCAGGAGGAAGATGAAGCACAGAGGAGGAGGGATGGATTTCTGTGCAGAGCAGGCTGTAGTTATGGCAACCATGGAACAACATCCCAGGGACAGGCACGGGCAGGGAAACAGCAGCTCACACCTTAGAGAGGGAAAGCAGAGCTTGCCCAGCTCTGTGCTGGCTCCAGGGCTTGGTGGGGACTCCAGAGCCCAGGGGAGAGGGGCCCAGAGCTGGTGAAACACCCAGAGAGCAGCAGGCTGGAGCCTGGGGGGTTTGGGGTCGGTGCCTCAATGACCCCCTGGCAATTCCCACCAAAGGCAACCAAAGCCTGGCTCATCCTCTCATGGACTTTGGATTTAAATAGTACCAAATGCTGCTAATTCCTCACAGGATCCCACTCAGTGTGGGGGTTTTAATAACTCAGTGTGGGGTTTTTAATAACTCGGTGCAGGGTTTTAATAACTCAGGGCAGGGTTTTAATAACTCAGTGCTTTTCCAGGTCTCTGAGCTGGGCTGCTGCCCTTGGGCTCAATGGTGATCAGGGCCCAGGACCTGACCTGCAAATGGGCTCCAAACACAGGGAACAGAGAATTCAAAGCCCTCCAAACCCCAGCAGGGCTCCAGCCCTGCCAGGCTGGGCCAGCAGGAGTGAACCCTTGCAGAGGGACAATGAGGGAGGCAGAATTCCAGGAGTGCTGTGAGCAGTGCCCTGAGCCCATCCAGGCAGCCCCAGCCCCAGCCCAGGGTGGAACATCTGCACGGGGAAAGCAGCTGGAGGAGGCATCTGCCTGCAAATTACAGAGTGTCCAAACACCGGTGCCAGAATCTGGGCTGGATCACTAGGCCAGATAAAATGCTAATTGCAATTAACACCACTCACTGCTCCACGCCTGCCACTCTTGGCCTGGCTTGGCTGGGCTTCAAAAAGCAAATGAGGGATGTGGGGTCTGGTGCTCCCTGTGCCTTTTGTGACCCTTCATGTGACACGGGAGCATCAGTGACAAGCACAGAGAGCTCCAGGGATGGCCCGAGGGTCCCTGGCACTGTGCTGGGGTCACCCCCTGCCAGGGACACTGGAACAGAGCCCCAGCCCTGGGGCTGGCAGGAGCAGAGCAAGGACACACAGGGGCTTCTCCAGGGGTTCCTGGGGAAAGATTTGGGTTCTCCAGGGGTGCCTGGGGAAAGATTTGGGTTCTCCAGGGGTGTCTGGGGAAATATTTGGCTTCTCCAGGGGTTCCTGGGGAAAGCTCCATCAGAGCAAACACTCACAGACCATCCCAGTGACAAATGTGGGTTTTGCTCTCTTTAAAATCATTCCTGACCAACAGCAGCCTGAGGCAGCAGGGGGTCCAGGCCAGAGCCTCTGGCACCACGTTCCTGGATATCCAAAATTCCCAGAGAGCAGCACATTCCTGCATGTCTGGAACTCCCAGAGCATTTCTGTCCCCAGAAATGGGAGACAGGGAGCTGCAGGGGCTCTGGGGGAAGCACCAGTGACCACCCTGAGCCCCAGATCCACACAAACCCATCCCAGGGTTCAGGGAGCTGCAGCCTCCTCCCCAGCTCTGCTGCAGAGCAGATGTGATTTCATTCCCTGGGCATTGTCAGTCTGGGCACAGGCTGCCAGAGCTGCAGGCACACGAATTCCTGCTCCAGAAACCAGATGGAGGAAGGAAGTGAAGCTGCTGCAGCCTCAGGAGTCGCTGTCTGCATTTACTCCTGTTTCCCCAGCAGTAAAACACAGAATTAATGCTGGCCAGCCTTCACCTTCCCTGACTTGGCCATCACACAGATAAATGAAATTGGATATTGAAAGGTGACAGAAACAATGGGGAAAAACTCTGAATTCTATAAGAATTAAAAATGCAAAGGAGGGTTGTACATCAGAGGGGAATCTCAGGTGTCAGGGGTTTGGGAAGTCTGAGCCTCTCAGGTACCTCAGCAATGGGGAAAGAGAGAGGGAAATGTGGATGGGAAATTGGGATAAAAGGGAGGGGAGTCCTCCAAAAATCTGATAGACCCCAGGGAATGTCCCATGGCCTCTGCCTTTATCCAATAAAGTGAAAGGACTCCTCTGTGTCCTGTTTGGACACAAACCTCTGGAGTTTGTGGATTCATTTCCCTGACACCTCCAGCACCAGCCCAGGCTGCTCCAACCCCAATGCCCAGCCTGGCCTTGGGCACTGCCAGGGCTGGGGCAGCCCCAGCTGCTCGGGGTCCCTGTGCTCCCTTCCCAAAATCTGACCTAACCCCCCCTGCCAGCAGTGCCTGTGTCAGATCCTCCTTGCACGTGTCCATTTCCATCCCACAAGGAGCCACCTCCATCCCCTGCCACGAGCTGACAGCTCAGGGACAGGGACAGGCACAGGGACAGACACAGGGACAGGGACAGGCACTTGGGGTTTCTCCAGCTGGTTTCATGGAATTATTTCTGCTTTTCTCGCTCATTTTTTTTAGAAAAGAGATAGATTAATTCCCATAAAAATAATTCAGTTATTATTCCCAGGGTATTGTTTGCTTTCCCCTTTCTTTCTTTTTGTACTTTCAGTAGCAGTGAAAAAGGGATGAAGAAAAAATAAATGACATTATCAGCCATTTTGAGAACAAAACTGAAAAGTTTTCAAAAGTCTCTTTATAGTGTTCATTACTTGCATGACATCAAAGTGGTTTTCTCTTGAGTAAGCAGTTGACTTTTAAACCATGGGACAGATGAAGAAAGCAAATTTCACAGGAAATAATGATAATTTAAAAGTCATTTTTCCGAGGGAAAGTATTTAAAAACGAAATCCATAAAAATAAATCTAAGCACTTCTTAGCTCAACCTAAGATGATTTAAAAGACACAAATGAGGGATGTTCTCAGTGCCGGGAAGGGATGGAAGCTTCCTCCTCTCTTCCCCATTTCTGAATTGCCCATTTCTCAAAGCCCCTGCCAGGCTGTGGGTGCAGAGCAGCTCAGGAGGGCTGGGATTGGGAATCAGTGCTGGGATGCTCAGGCCCAGCTGTCCCCAGCCTCTGCAGGTGCTGCAGTGACACCTGCCTGTTCACCTGTTCACCCTTTGCTCGGGCTGCATTTTGGGCGAGGTTCATCCCCGGAGGGTGCTGGCACTGCCCAGGGGATGGGCACAGCCCCGGGGCTGCCAGGGATGCCCAGGCTGGGAATTTTGGGCTGTCTGTGCAGGGAAGGAGCTGGGCTGGATGATCCCGGTGGGTCCCTGCGCTGTTCCAGGAGCCTGTGGAATGTTTCCAGTCCCACCTTCCAGGAGGATGAGTGGGAGGAAGGCAGCTCAGCCCTGTTCTGCTGGGGTCAGGCTGCTCACACTCCTCTCCCCACCCATCACCCGAGCCCAGCACGCTCCATAAACAATTCCTGGCCATGGAAGAGTCAGTGCCTGCTCCCCTGGCTCGGGGAACAGGAAAACCCTGCGGCAGCTCCCGGTGAGCTCCACCCTGCTGGGCTGAACGCGAAACACCCGGGTTTGTGTCAGCCCCGCTTTGTTCCAGCAGCACAGGGTCCGCCTGCTCCTGCCCAGGGAGCCAGCCCAGCCCCAGGAAACCCAAACCCTGCTCTGGATTTGCTGTGCTGCAGTCCCAGATGGGGCAAGAACAGGAGAGGACGAGGTCCCCGGGGTGGGGCTGCATGTCCCCATGTGTGGGTCTGGATGTCCCAGTTTTTGGGGCTGGTTGTCCCCATTTTTGGGGCTGGATGTCCCCAGGGGTGGGCACACATCCTGCTGGAGCAGGGCTCGCCCTGCTGAGGCTGCCCTGGCTTCACAGCAATCACCAAAAGCAATCTTGTCTCTGCAGTGTTTCAATCAAATCAAAAGGTTTCGTTCCCCACGAGATGCCTTTGCCCTCGCTCTCGGGTCAGTGAACTGTCCCCCTGCTCTGCCATAAAGCTCGAGGCAGTATTTAGGAAGAAAAGCTGCACTTCAGGGCCACGAGTTCCCTGCTGCAAATGTCAGCACTCGGATGTAATGTGCTTTAAAAGTTCTACCCATCAGTCTTCTGAGCAAAATCCCATTTTCATGTATCCCATGGATTGCCCTATTTCATCTCCCCTGCTGGCAGAGGAGGGAGAGCAGAGGGTCAGGAGAGGGGTCAAGGGCTGCCCCAATGGCCCTGACTGTGTCCCCATGGCCCCAGGTGTGCCCTCATGGCCCAGGTGTGCCCTGGCTGTGTCCCCATGGCCCCAGGTGTGCCCTCATGGCCCAGGTGTGCCCTGGCTGTGTCCCATGGCCCTGGCTGTGCCCTGGATGTGCAGGAAGGGCTCCCAGGGCTCCTGCCTTTGTGCCTCAGAGCTGGACAAGGATCCCTCAGGCTCCACATCACTTCCTACCACTCTGACTCTTGCAGAAGAGGAGAAGAGGTTGGCAGCCCTCGGCCTCACTGCACTCCAGCCTGGGGTTTCCAGAAACATCTCCCTTTTCCCAATGCTTTTTACTGCAGTTCTGAGCTCCAGGGGCACCTGCAGATTGTACAAGTTCTCCATCATACAAGTCACCAATTAAAATAGAGAAGGGACTGGAGAACCAGACCTGGAAAGGGTCCCCCAGATCTTCAGGCAAACACTCACAAGGACAACTGAAATAAATGTCTCAAAGAGCTCTTTGTGCATCCCACACCAACACACACCTGTCTGGCTAACCTGGGAATGCAAACAAGGTGCATTGGAACTATTGGTTTTCCTTGTGCCACCACGTTGGTTAATTAGACCCATCTCAAGCACCCCGTGATGGTTGTTCTACTTTGATTTTAGTCACCTCTTCCAAGTGGCATGGGCTGAATTTTTTGCACTGATTAATCTCAGAGCTTTTCCAAGAATTTGTTAGGCTTTTCAGTCAATAATAAACTGGACTGTATCTTTTCCTCTTACATTTAGGATCTGTATTTGCATTTTGATAGTTCTGAGACCTCCTCTGATCTCCACAAGCTGTTAAAAATGATTGCTCCTCGTTCCAAAATCATTTTGATTAATTCCTTCTAATGCTAAAGAATTAGAAAGCCTCTGCCATTTCCATCAGGCCATCCCAGATTTCCCAGCCACCTGCAGCTGTCCCACCCTGATGTCCCTGCTGAGCTGTTTGTGTCCCCTGTGCCCCCAGCCCCATCTGTCCTGGCAATGGTGTGCCACAGCTTTGGGAGCCCATCCTGGCTGTGTGAAAAGGGGCAACCAGGAGAGATGTCCGAGGGGGAATCCTGGAAGCCCCAAAGCCTGGCACAGTGTTTGTTTCCCACTGAAGTCACTGACGGGTGCCTGGCACCCTCCACAGCTCGGCCAGGGTGGATTGCAGTGAACAATTCCTCTCCTTCCCCCTCTGCTGGTGCTGCAATCCGTGAGCAGCCCTGGAGCCTCCCAGGTTCTGAGTTTGCAGCACTCAGCTCCTCTCCCAAGCCTCCATCAGCCCCACCTTAACCTCCCAGAGCTGGGGCTGCTCCTGCCCTCTCACATTTCGACCATTTCCCCTCCCTCGCTGTCGAAGCCTCAAGTGCTTCATTTTCTGAGATAAAGAGCAATGTATGTGAGAGAGATGAGGCCAAAAAAAGCACCTCACAATTAAATATTTCAATAGGCATTTTGAAGACGGTTTTGAAAGGATTTTAAATTAATATTGACAATGGTATGCATCAAGGGGCTCAGGCTGAACAATTCCCACCTAAAGAATGAAGTGTAAAAATAAAACCCTGCAATATTTCATCCCAGCATCCCTTTTGCCTCTCCCAGGGCAGACATCCTGGAATTGCTGTGTTCACCCCCACATCCACACCAAGCTGAGCACAGCCCTGGGGACCCCCGGGATCCTTTGGGTCTCTGGTTCTCCTCTCCTGGCAGGTGCCCAGCCCAGCCCTGCCCCATCACCTCCCCCAGGTCCAGCACCCCGGATGTGGGACATGTCCTGTTGGGGAAGATAAAACTGGAAAACCTTATAAACATGATTGCCTGGCAAAAGATTTTGGGAATGTGGAAACTATAAGGGAGATTGAAATGAAAGCCATGTTTGAGATACCAAACCTCAGCTACTGAACAACTAGAAAACAATAGTGTGGGCAGCTGAAAATAATCCCCTCTGGATTGAACAACTCCCTCTGCCTGCAGACGGGTCCAAGGGTCACAGAAAACCCTACCAGCTTGGCAGAGGGGGTCCAAAGAGCAGTTTTTAGGGTTTAAAGTGTAACACAGTCTGGTGATGTAATGATTCTTATAGGCTGTATGGAAATGCTATGGGATTTGTATCTTTTATTAGATTAGTTAATGAGAATTAGAATATTCAACACAGAAGAAGATTGATTGTATTGTAACGGGAACCTCACCCTCTTACCCCTCTTACCCCCTGCTCTCTCTTTACTCCTTTTCCTCTTGCCCTCCTGCTCTCACAGCCTGTTCCAAGCAGGGCCCTTTCACCCACCCCACTGGCAATAAAGCAGAAATTCCAACCCCTGCCTTTAGAGATCTCTCTGTCAGTCCTGACCATCCTCTCCTACAGTGTCCCATGCCACCAGCTCGTCCCCACAGCTGAGCTCAGCACACTCAGCCTAAGCAAACGTTATCTCCATTATATTTGGCTTCAACCCCCTTATTTATAATTAAGTTACTGATCCGTGCGTTGGTGTAAAACGACTCTACAATATAAGTGCAGCAATAACCCAGAACTAAATCTTTAAATAACAATTGTCAAGTGAGAAGATATATATAGAATATATCAAAACTAATAGCGCTCATCCATCTTTCAAAACAAGTTAAATGTGCCTGTTTCTTCTGGAAAATCTGTGTTTGCTCATTGAACATTTTATTTTCATTACATTTGAACCTTTCAGCAGAAATAAAATACACAATCAAAGTAGGATGGTTGTTTTGATTGGTTTGCAGGCATTTTATACATCAGAAGAAAAGGAAACACATTAAGATTCCCAGAGACATTTGTGCTGGTGACCACTGGGAAGAAGCAACACAAACAGGGGAATGTGTAATCAGGAATGACAGCTCCAGCACAGATCTTGTTAAGCAGAGAGTGTAGAACAGGCTGCTGAGGAAAGGAGAGCCCCAGCTTTGGGAAGTTTTGGGGATTTTGGACAAAGTGCCATCCTCAGAGTGGGACTCACTCCTGGGACATCCCACAGCCTGCCCTGAGCACAGCTGACCTGCAAACCCAAAAATCCCTCTCTGAGCTGCCCCCCATGGGCAGGGACTGCTCAGGAAACAGCCCAAAGCCCCTGCCCTGCACCCACAGCTGGGCACAGCTGGTGCAGTTTGGGCAGCTCTGGTTCTGCACCCACTCCCACCCTGAGCAGTCAGACTGAAGCCAGCAGTGACAGCCCAAGTTCTGGAAGGAATGAATTCCTTTAAAACACGGGGAATGCACCTGGAGGTGACCATTCCTGGGCACTGTAGCACTCGTGCCACCACTGGGGACCATTCTGGATAAAGAGCTCAGTGACTTTACCTGGCTCAGGGACAGCAGAAACTCCTGGTCACCACTGGCAGCAGGAGACGTGAAAGGGAAGCAGGTTTTGTTGTTCAAAAAGCACATGAAACACATTGTCCATGAGGAATCCCCCAGGAAACTGAACTGGTTTTTCAGTGCACACTGCTTGGCATCGTGCACCCAGCTCTGGGGCTAGCCCAGACAATCACAGCCATGAGAACCTGAGAAGTGTTGCTCCTAAAGCAATTAATTATCTTAAATACTTCCAAGCCTTTGTGAACAGATGTAACCTCATAAAGAACCCATCATCCTCAAGTTCCTCAACTCACTGTATCTTCACATTCACTGCTGACACTACTGCATTTCCTTTTGGATCCTTTAAAGACATCTCATTTATCTTTATTGGATTTCCTTTCACTTGGGTTTAAAGTTAAGCCATGCAGGAGAAGTTAAGCTGTAGCAGAGGAGAAGCAATCAGTGCATAAAGTCTGAATCTTAATGAAGGGTGTCCTGACCTGCTGAAAATGCAGAATATTGTGCAAAGTGCTGCCCTGGAGGGGCTGCCTCAGCCAGGGCTCTGTGTGTGTGTGCTGCCACAGGAGCCAGAGCTGGGAGAGGCTCACTGCCCTGCAGGAAAGGGATTCTGGAACCCCTGGAGTTACTGAGCTCTGCCACAGCCCCGGGCAAAGATAAAATCGGGAGGGGGTCTGGTTTGGAGGCAGCAGAACTGAAACCAGAACTGAAACCAGAACCGATCACTGGCAGACAGGAGCCAGAGGTGAGGCCGAGGCTGGGAGAGCAAACACAGGGAAGGAAACAATGGATAGAGCTGGAGGGGACATTGAACATCCCCCACTGTCCCCCTGCCACGGCAGGGACACCTTCCCCATCCCAGGGGCTCCCAGTGTCCAGCCTGGCCCTGACACTGGCACATGGGCACAGGGCTTTGGCGAGTCTGGGGCTACCAAGCTCGGGAGGAGACTCCACGAGCAGCCAGATAAAATCAAATACAATTTAAAAAAGCAAAGCCATTTTTCACCATCACTCTGCTCTCGTGCCTTTCCTCTGTCACATCCACATCCAGGATGGTGTTGGACACAGCCCTGCAATAAGATTCACCTCTCCTTGGAGAGCCCATCTCTGCAGCTGTGGCCACATTTCAGAAAGCAGATTTATCACACACAGCCCCTGGGGAAGCCCTTGCATGAGTAACACAAGTGGCTGGGCCCAGGGAACTGAGCACTGTGCAATAAAACAGATCTGGTGGTGCTAAATCAGGGATTAGCAGAGCAGGGCAGCCCCAGATTTGCAGGGCAGTGAATCAGAGCCCCTGGTTTGCATTTTGCTGTGCCTGTGCTGTGCCACTCGTGCTGATCCATCACAGCTCCAAGTGGGGAGTGCTGGGCTCCCCCTCTCCCCTGCTCTCAATCTCCCCTGACTTATGGCAGGCTTCACTTTTAAGAGAGCCAATTAGAAAATATGGATGCTCAAGGTACACTCGTGCTGTTTACCTAAAATTGATTAAAGGCTGGAGCAAATAACTCCTCCATCATCTGTCCCAGGGGTGCAAATACAGACACTGCCAAATGTTTGGGTTTACTTCCACCACTGCATTAAAACAGCTCAGCTCATAAATGGCACTTTTAGGAATACAGGCTCAGCTGCAGGGCTTTGAATCTTCCCTGAGATACTGACATTATTTGAAGTTTATCTTTATTGAGCTTCGAGTATGGTATGGTAAAAGGAAAAAAAAAAAAACAAAAAAAACCCAGTAAAACTTCCATGAAATGAGTTACAGATGCAGCTGCTTTAACAGAGACTGCAGAATCACGCAGTTATTCCACATGCTGCTGCTCAGAGTGTGCTTCACCCTGCACTCCAAGGAACAAAGGAAATGGAGCAAAATTGGAGATGAGCACATCCCCAAAGGAGACATGCCGTCATCCTGTGCCACAGCTTCTTTTTGGATGCTCTCCACCATGACTCACACAATTTAGCAGCTCTTTTGATGCTGTTACAGTCATTTTTGAATCTCCTAATCTCAGTGGTTCCTGTAAATCAGAATAGCTGGAATAACTTCACTGGAATTACAGGGAAACCGTGTGCAAGTGACTGCAGTGAGAGCCTGGCTGCAGGTTCCTGCTCCAATTATTTGTCTAATCCACCTGTGATCCCTCTGTGAGCACAAATCCATCCCACTCCACACACACCTGCAATTTCTTATCACTGACACTGGACTTTGTTGCCACAGTTTCAATTTACACTTCAATATCACAAGAAAGAGATGGAGAATCTCTCTTTCCCTGACCAGCATCTCAATGCTCTGGATTACAAAACTGTCTGCACACAACTGAAAAACTCACTCATGTTGCCCTGGTTTCCTGTAGAACTGGGCAAGGAAAAGATATTTTGAATCACTGATCATTCCAGGAAGTGTTAAAAGACAAAAAAAAAAATTAAAACCCTGACTAAAATAAATGTCAACACATTGATGAATCAAAAAGTTCAAATGCCTGGTTTGGGATAAATAGATATATATATCTTTTTTTCTTGGCAGTGTTCAATCTTACACCCATCAATGTGATACCAAAGGCTTTCAGAAGAAAATGGCAATTAAAAAATTCTGAACAAGCCATCAATAAATCAAGCTAAATAATACAGTTTTAAAGCCTCCATCTGCTGTATAGCTCATCATTAATGTGCTTCTCAAATCGTGCTGGGATTACATTTCTATTTCTATTGGAAAGGTCTTGTGCAAAAATGTCCTCCAGTCCCAAAGAACAAGTGCTAACAACTTCTCCTCCAATCCTAATTTCTAACATCCTCCTCGAAACTCATTTTCATTTCCTGATTTCCTTAGGAATTTCACTTGCACACAATTAAATGGCCGAACTGAATCCTTGAACACAACCCTGACCCAAACTCAGGGCAGGCAGAGGGAGCAGCTCCTGCCAGGAATTCTCTATTTCTGTTTCCAGCCCACCTTTCACTTTCCACCCAACACATTTCAGAGCTGCAGTTTCCCATCATGAGCTCGTTATCCAGGATTTCCTGTGGCTGGGATGAGCCTGGTGGGATCCCCCAGCCCAAAGGCACAAATGAAATTGTGCTCGTGCTGTTTGTTTGGTTTGTTCTGCAAGCCTGAGCTCCCCCTCAATTCACCTGCTCAGGTGCCAGCCCCAGACTCCAGGCTGAGCACAAACCTTGGCCCCTGCTGGGTGGAAATTAAAGACAGAGCAGTAAAACTACTTTAAAAATGAAATTCAGCAAGGCCAGGAGGCAGGTACAAAACTCTGGGCTCCTCCCGAGTTAATCTGGGGTTTCACAACACCATTTAAGCTGTCTGGGGGAAATAATTGAGTGGAAATCTGTTTAAAGTCCTGCACTTTGATTTTATCTAGGAATACAGATAATCAATCCCTGGGCTGAAAGCTGTGGATTACAAAATGCACCAGAGCAAATGGGAATTTGATTGGCTCAGAAATAAACATGAAGGGGCAGAGCAGAGATGAGCTCGTGGTGGAGGGGATGCAGCAGGGGAGGAAACGCCAGCCCTGCTCTTGAATCAGCCAGGACACCTTCCCGAGGAGGAGCCCAGGATGCAAAGAGCCCCAGGGACGAGCCGAGCTGAACTTCAGCCCTGGACACTCCCAGTCCATGGTGGGATCCAGGAGCTGCTGAGCCTCGAGGGTCCCTCCCAGCTCAGGAGATTCTGAGACCCTGGCAGAGGAGGGGGAGAGTTTTTCTGCAGCTCCTGCAGCCACAGCAGCTCCCGGATCCCAAATTCCCCTGCACACACCCTGCGTGTGACAATCGGGCTGTGAGCTGCAGCATCCAAATCTGGCCAGCGCTAAAAAACGCTTTTGAAAATCTCTCCCCTCCTCAAAAAAATTTCTAAGCCCCATTGGGCTTTTTTGTGAAACAGCTTTTTCCTCCCTTTTCAGTAACACAATATGTTATTCAAGAGCCAGAGAGTTGTCAGTTTTTATGTTATGATAATCTTCTCAAGCATCCAGTTCTATTCTGCTTCTTCCCTTCATGCTGTCACTCACATTCCAGCCTGTCACAAAAGAAAATGGCTGAATACATTAATTACAACTTGTTAGACCTCCATATAGTTAATGCTATTGAGAAAATCAAATCACTTGGAAAATAGCTAAAGAGAAACAGTTGCTGCTATTGCAGAATCTTTATGTGTCACACTTCAAAGCTGGAGCTTTGCAAGACAACAAAAATGATTATTATAGAGAATGAGAAAATCAAATACAACTTGATCCTCTACCCTTGGAATGTTTTCTGAATGCATTACAATATATATTTTCTATCCTGGCAAGAGCAGTCAAACACTTTTCACATATTACCTTCTTTTATGGACTAATTACAAATACCAGTTTGGAAATTACAGTATAAAAACTTTCTGAAGCTAGGAAGAGATCCAAGTCCCCACTCACACAAACATCCCAGATGACAGTGAGGGCTGCATTCAAGGCAATAAAAGACAATTCTGTTGGGTCTGAGAGGACAAACAGTTGCCCTGGGGCTGGTGAAGGGAGGTGCTGACATGATTCCCTCACTGAGGCTCTGGGCTGGAATTTTAACTCAAAAACTCAAACACACATCTAACCATTGTGCTTAAAAATGTATGAATTTCTAATCTGAGGCCCTAAGATCATTGTTCAGTACAAATCACAAATCCCTGGCACCCCATCAGACTTTCCTGGGAGTGAGACTGAGTTAAGCCCAGGTTTTACACGGGGCTCACCCAGTTCTGCAGAACTCCCACCACAAAATCCTTCACTGGGAGAGCATCATGGAAAGAGCAAAGAGCTGGTCCTTCACACTGAGAGCATCATGGAAAGAGCAAAGAGCTGATCCTTCACACTGAGAACATCATGGAAAGAGCAAAGAGCTGATCCTTCACTGAGAGAACATCATGGAAAGAGCAAAGAGCTGGTCCTTCACACTGAGAACATCATGGAAAGAGCAAAGAGCTGATCCTTCACACTGAGAACATCATGGAAAGAGCAAAGAGCTGATCCTTCACACTGAGAACATCATGGAAAGAGCAAAGAGCTGATCCTTCACACTGAGAACATCATGGAGAGAACAAGGGCACAGCTGCCCTCAGGGCTGGGAGTCTCTGCAGAACAACTGAAGCCAAAACTTGCCTGATCTGCCAGGACAATGGCACTGAGGGGGCAGCACTCGGCTCCCTGGGGAGAAAAAGTGATGGAAATCTGTTCAAAGGTGCATTGTGTGCCAGGCAGGTGTGTGGGGAGCAGCAGTGAGGACTCACCCAGGAATGAATTAACCAAGGACTCACCTGGGAATGAATTAACCAAGGATTCACCCAGGGAATGAATTAACCAAGGATTCACCAAGGAGTGAATTAACCAAGGACTCACCTGGGAATGAATTAAACAAGGATTCACCCGGGAATGAATTAAACAAGGATTCACCCAGGAGTGAATTAACCAAGGATTCACCCAGGAGTGAATTAACCAAGGGACTCACCAAGGAAAGGTCTCCCAGCAGTGGTGCCCACCCCTTCCCCAGCCCCAGAGCTGCTCGGGGTGCTCTGGGTGGGGCAATCACTGAGTTAATTGGCACCAGAACGTGAGGCCCAATTTGCCCGAGCAGATGTCAAATGGCCATTAGCATTACAATGATTAGTAAACTGAAATTATGTCTTATGGCTTTAGTGCCTTAGATCAAGCATTAACCTGCCTTAATTAAATTGCATCTCAGTAATTGATTTCACAGGGCTGAACTGTAAGTAACAAATTGCAGAGGATCTGGGGCTTTATCTGGCAAGATAACATAAATGAGCCTTTAGTCCTTGTGTTAGCTCCTTGTCTCCATCCCTTCTGAGGGGTTTGTTCCCTCCACACAACCTGCTGTGACTTCACACCTACACTTAGTCCCTGCTGCAGTCTGTGCTCCAGCAGAGCAGGCTCAGAGCTGGGTGCTGTAGGGCAGGCAGCACTCAGCATCTCAGCTCTGTGGGAAGCTCTCTCCATGGGCACAACCACGATTATTTGTTCCACTCCCCCAGGCACAGCCAGGGAGTGACAGAGTGTGCCCAACAGGATGGGGCTGGGGCAGTGAAGCAGCCAGGGCACAGCAATCCTGGGCTGGCCTGGCCTGGGCTGCTCCAGCTCCTGCTGCACTGTGCAACAGCCATTTTAATGGAGTAACAGAATTATCACAGTCTCACTTGCTCTTGGCTACACTGTGCCATGTTATCAAACACGAGATGGGAGCAGCCAGTGGGACCAAACACTGATCAGTTCCCTGATCCAGGCTGTCCCCCAGTGAGGGACTGGCAAATGATCCTGGTGTCAATTAAAGCCTTTCAAAAAACGGTCATGGGCAAAACCAGGGGCTTGGGGCTCAGGGGCAAGGAGGAAACAGGCCCTAAGCCTGTCCTAGAGCTGTACCAGAGCCCAGCCCAGCCCTAAGCCTGTCCTAGAGCTGACCCAGAGCCCAGCCCTAAGCCTGTCCCAGAGCTGACCCAAAGAGCCCAGCCCAGCCCTAAGCCTGTCCTAGAGCTGACCCAGAGCCCAGCCCAGCCCTAAGCCTGTCCCAGAGCTGACCCAAAGAGCCCAGCCCAGCCCTAAGTCTGTCCTAGAGCTGACCCAGAGCCCAGCCCAGCCCTAAACCTGACCCAGAGCCCAGCCCAGCCCTCCCGTGGCACTGCAGAAATCGCTGATGCCAAAGGAAAGCAGAGGATCTGTCAGTCCCAGCGCAGCCCATCCCAGCAGGCTGAGACAAACACGTTTCCATCCTTCCCATCCTGCTGTCACTGGAGGAGTCTCTGGGACTTCCACTCACCAAAGAACCTTCCACAGGCACCAAGGGACCCGAGCCAGCTCAGAGATGGACTGGGGGGAAATCTCTGCCCAGGAAACACATCCTTGTTGGGAGGATTGTGACATTTTGCAAATATCCACCCCCACATTTGGCATGCCACACGAGTCCCTGTATTTGTGCTGCAGGTATTTGTGTAATGAGCACTGACAGGCAGCCCTGGCCAGAGGCTGAGCTATCAGAGCTCCCTGAAGCCTCTGTGATAACCCAGGCACGCTCTGGCTGCATCCATCTGCAATATGAGCTTAGAACAACACACTAATTATTCATGGGCTATTAGTGCTCCTTTTCCCTGCAGCACAAGGCACAGAGAAAGACTCCGAATCCCATTTTTCTTCACTCCCAAATAGCAGGAGCAGAATGTAGCAAATTACTCCAAAAAGCACCTCTGAGGAGGAGGCAGCACAAAGAAAAGCCCATTAGACCCCACACGTTCACATCACACGGGGTAAGGGCAGCAGGGCCCCCTCCTCATCCTCCTTTTCCCTTCCCTCATTTGCAGCTGCATCATTCCAAACCTTCCCTCTGTGTTTGCTCTGGGCCCGTGCTGAATTGCTCACAGTCACATCCCCAGCACCTGCCTGCACCCCAAGGATTCAGCCACAGATCAAACTGGGGAGCAGCAAGGGCAGAGCAGCCCAGCAAGGTTCTGTGGGGACCCCAGCACTACAAACCAGCCCTGCTGCTGCATCCTCCCCCTCTGCTGCTCCACCCCAGCTCTGGGTTCACCCCACGAGTTGTTATTGATGGAGTTTGGCTGCAGTGGAACCCAGGGACTGATGTGCTCCTCTTATTTCAGGTGGGTTTTTACCCCCAGGCTTCCAAGGAGCTTTGCAGACACTGACTGCTCTCCTGATGGCAAACACTAATAAACAGACTAGATTAAATTTTATTAACAGTAATGTTTTCCAAGATATTAAAACACACACTTGTTTCCAGGTGTTGTCACCAGAGCTGTGCCAGCAGCTTGTGTCACCTGTGCAGGGGGAGCCAGGAGAGGAAAAAGAGAGAAGGAGAAAAGAGAGAGAGGGGAAAAAAGAGAGAGCAGGCTGAAGTAGGCAAGAAAAATCAGACACCATGGCAAAGATAAAATCTCATTCCCTGTGCCTGCTGACACTGCTCCATGCACCAGCTCCATCAAACCCTGCACACACCTGACAGGTGACACCTCCACTGGATTTCTTGGAAATCAGGAGCTGTGGAAAGATGCAGCTGGTCCCCCCAGCACACGGGAGATTTGCAAGATAAAAGCCAAGCACAGATGTGGCAGAAAAGGCCTGGCAGCCCCTGGAGGCTGAGTGCAGTGCCAGCACAGGCTGGGCTGGGCTGCTCAGCTCCTGCAGCCTCAGCCAGGGCTTGGGGGGACCCGGAGCCCCTGGGCAGAGCTGAGCCCACACTGCCAACCTCCCTGGGCACAACTGCTCTGCCAGACACCAACAAACGTCTCCTTTCTATTGAGCTACCCGAAATCACAAATCCCCAGCTAGGAGCAGCCAGCCCATTGTTCCCGGATTAATTGCTGCCACAGAAGCAGCATTTCCTGCAGCTGCACATCAGCAAGAACTGGGGATGGACTGAGCAGGAAAAGCCTTTGGGTCAGGGCATGTTCTCCATGCTGCAGTCCCGCTGGAGCAGGGGCAGGAGGCAGCAAAGGGGGGCAGAGCCAGGGCTGTCCCTTGTCACTTGGCTGTCCCTTGGCAGGGCAGCTCCTGCAGCTTTTATGATCTCAGGGATGGCAGGGTTTGGGGATTTGTACCCTGAGCTTTTATGATCTCAGGGATGGCAAGGTTTGGGGATTTGTACCCTGAGCTTTTATGATCTCGGGGATGGCAGGGTTTGGGGATTTGTACCCTGAGCTTTTATGATCTCAGGGATGGCAGGGTTTGGGGATTTGTACCCTGAGCTTTTATGATCTCAGGGATGGCAAGGTTTGGGGATTTGTACCCTGAGCTTTCATGAACTCAGGGATGGAAGGTTTGGGGATTTGCACTCTCTGCACCCCTTAGCACTGAGCTCCCTCCCCAGCTGAAATGCCCTCAGCACAGGCTCATCAGGCAGCTCTGATTTGTTTATTCCACTCCAAAGTCGGGATCATTAGGGTTCAGCCCCCAGCACACATTCCTGGTCATTTCTAAGGAGCAAACACCAAATGCAGCTGCTTGGAGCACAACCCAGGCTGGCCCAGGTGCTGCAGGGCCACATTTACCTGTCCTGGGCCCAGCAGAGATCCTGCACGGGCTGGCTCAGCCCAGCTGGGACTCAGAGCCAAGGCTGAAACCTCTCCTGCATTTCTGAAGGATGTGCAGCCACCCCTTACAGTTCCAGCAGAAAGCTCATGAGAGTAGAGGAGTAACTGGGGACAGGATGACTCTTACCAACACATCTGGGATTGGACAGGGCCAGGTCCAGGGGATGGTCTGGGGGCACTTGGAGTCCCCAGGTGGGCAGAGCACCCTGGGCTGGGGCTGGGAGGAGCAGCCACCCTGCAGGGAGATGTGGCTCTCTGCCTTTGCAGTGACAGCAGGCAGCTCAGGGACAGCTTTTTCAAATGCCTTTGGAGGGATCTTAAGTCATAAATCAAAGTTGCTTTTGTTTCTATCTTCACATCAATCACTCACAAGGGGAGATTTACCTGCTATTATACATGCAGATGTGGGGGACTGAGCTTCAAGAAATGAAACCTGCACCAATTAAACACTTTGATTGGGAGGTTTGCATCTCTTGTTCATTTTTAATTAGGAATCAAGGCTGTTAATGCAGAATATCCTGTTGCTCTCCCTCCACAGAATAACAAACAGTCTCCTTGCTCTGACTGAGCCAGAGGAACACCCTGTACACCAAAGCTGATGATTCAGGACTTAAACCCAGAGGTTCCTGCTCCCACCCATTTTCCATCATCCCTTATTCAAACTCCCACTGCAATCAATAATTGGTTTCACTGAAGGAGTGAAAGGAAACTAATAGTGCTGATATCACCCATTCATGTCTTTTCTTTCACCACAGCAGATCTCATGGAATTTTCCCCTCTTCCCACTCCTGTGCTGAGGCTCCTGCAGCAGCTTAGCCAGACAGAAGGAACACACAGCACAACAAAACCCCAAAGCAGCCACTGCAGCCCTGCTCTGGCTGCCTGCAGTGGTTATGAAGTTACAAGGCATCACCTGCAGGGTTTGTGCTCCTTTCCAAGGGATTCCCATCCAAGACTTTCCTGCTGCATCATCTTTGTCCCCCTCAGAGAGGAGGGTGCTGCCACTTCCTTCACACAGGACCTCAACTGAAAACAAACCTGCCAGCAAAATTACCAGGGTTCATGTAGCAAGAAAAGGGAGATTTGCTTGTAGAAACATGAAGAGAAACTCTGATAGAAAAATGAGAGAATCCAGAAAGGTCATCTGGTCTGTGTAAAGCTGAATTTCTCTTCAGCATCCAGCATAACAAGCAAGTCATGTCTCCAACCCACACTGACATTAGCACCTGCAAATCACTCTGCACTTCAACATAATTCATCATTTAGGTTATTGGATGTTTTTAATTAGCTCTTCTCTGTTTCTAAAGAGAAATTCCTACCACAAGTAAAAATCTCTGCAATTATTGGCAAGTTAAAGAAAGGTAGAAAATAACTCATTGGGAGATTTGGCTTTTCCTTTAGTCATTAGATGATTGAGATGATAGAAGAAAGAGAAATCTGACAGATTAAACAGTTCTTGAGGAGACATGTCAACTTCAATAATTTCCAAGCCTTAGAACTGTCAAGCTTTCAAAATAGAGAAGACTGTATCTACAGAAAACAAGGTTCTCCTAATTGGCATGCAAGAAAACCTAAACTGGGGCTAAAACTCTGCCATGAGAGGCTTTTGCTGATCACAGATGTTTGCAAAGCACCTCCCTGTGCTCCGTGGTTCTGCTCTGGTCACTTCTGGCTGTCCCTGGGGTGATCCTCAGCCCTCACCTGTCCCAGTCCTGTAACCCTGGCCTACATATCCACATGGTTGATACCCATAGAAGGCAGCCTGGGGACACACAGCCTGCCCATGTCACTTCTCTGTGAAATGGGGGCTCCGAAGGGAAATTGGGAACAGTGCCCTGGGTCAAAAGGTGTTGGTCCAACTGCTGCCAAAATTCCAGGAGTACAGCAAGGGAAAGAGCAGTTTGGGTTGAAAATGTCCACCTTCAGCTGCCTGAGATGAAGTGTAACATCTGGAATTGGAACAGATCCAGCTGTTTGCCCAGCCCAGAGTGAACAGCAGTGTCCCAGGTCCCAGCCCTGGATCCCTGGCTGGCACTGCAGGCTCCAGGCAGGCTCAGAGCCCCAGGACAGGTTTGTTCAGAATTCCAGCACAGCCCTGACCCCACTGCACCCGGGTCCCACTCTTGGATCCATCCAAGCCAGAGCTGCACACACTCAGTTAAACACAGAGTGAGCAGCTGGCTCCAAGATACAGAGAGCTGAGCAATAAAAATCCCAAGTGGCTTTGTCTGAGCTGCTGTCTGTCCCAGGTCAGCAGAGTGATGTCATTTGTCATCTCTGCACTTGCCAAACCTGACTTTCATGGAGCAGTACCTTCCACAATGCATGTCAACCTTTATTAATCTGATTTTCTTCTTCCTCTCCGAAGATATTTAATGGTTTGGTAATGATCAATATCCTTGCTCTGATGATAAACAGAGACAAAGGAGCCTGTGCAGCGTGCCTGGGATTTGTGATTACACCTCTGGAGGCACCCAGCTCCAGCTGAGGGCAGGGTGACAGGAGCTGCATGTGCAGAGGGCATTTGGCAGCTGAGGCCTCATTCCCTGCACCCCCTGCCAGCTCCTGCCACCCCAGCTTTGTGTTCTGGGCAGGAATCCCTGGAGCCTTCCAGCCCAAAGCCCACTGCAGGCACGGCTCTGCCTTCTTTCCCTTGAGATGCTCAAGCCTTCATAGAGTCCTGGAATGGTTTGGGTTGGAAGGAGCCCTAAAGCTCATCTGGTTCCCGGCCCATGTCCCCAGGGCCACCTTCCCCAGGTGAGCTTTAGGGCTCCTTCCAACCCAAACCATTCCAGGATTCCATGAACAGAACAAGACTGGGATGGGGAGAGGGAAGGACTCAGAAGACTTGAGCATCTCAAGGGAAAGAAGGCAGAGCTGTGCCTGCAGTGGGCTTTGGGCTGGAAGGCTCCAGGGATTCCTGCCCAGTCTGCTCCCAGAACACAAAGCTGGGGTGGCAGGAGCTGGCAGGGGGTGCAGAGGTCACACATCCAGGACAGGGCCCAGCACCACCCAAACAAAACCAGGCACAGAAAAATCTCATTCCCCTCAGAAATGAAAAATTCCTTCTTTTCCCATTGCTGGTGACTTGGAGGAGGAACCTTTGCTTGCTGTATGCACCAGTGCACGTGGAGGATTTGAGGTGCTGCATTCCCTGTCCTCAGCCATTTGTGCTGCTCCTTTCAGCCAAGCCCAGCAGCCACAGATAATCCAGGTTCTTACAGCCCAAACCAAGGCAGCATTCAGGCAGCTGAGCTTTATTTCAGCTACTCTTTCTTCAGCCATTTCAAGTGTTTTAAGTGTAATTGTGTTCTCATTCTAATGTTAAAACAAAGAGGAGATTCTGACGCCTTTGATCTTGTTTAGGAGTGATCAAAATTCACTGTTATTGTTATAAAGAAGAAAACATCTGTATTAGCAGATTTGCACTAAAATTATTCTGATTCTTTATGTATGCATACCAGAGTGCCAACTTCAAAGGGATTTCACAAACCTACAGCAGCTAAAGATGCAGACTCAGATTTTTCTTTCATATTCTAAACCAAATTGGACAGATAAAAGCTTTACCAACCTTGGGGTGCTCTTCCCCACAGTGCCAAAGGCTCCCTGACATACATAAGGGAGCCACATCCAGCTCACCAAGAACAAACACAAGTTGATGCTTTTCTCCCAGGTCACATGAAAGAATTTGAAATACATGATAAATCCTTGCTTGGAGTCTGAACTTAAAGAACTCTCAATTTTTGAACAGTGGCAGAGAAAAAAAAAAAAAACGTACAAGCTTGATACTTCCCAAAGTCCAATCTTGCCTGGGTTGGCCAAGGAAAGGTGAACAGGGGCAGATGTGTCAATGTTCAGAAATAAGAGTTGGGATTCTCTGTTGCTATAAGAGAAAAGATCTGAAGGAGGTTCTGAACCAAAACTCCAGCTCCAGGGGAGAAGGAGCTGAGCTGGCAGGAGGATTTCTGCAGCTGTGTGTCACAAAGACAGCACAGAGCAAAGGGAGCACAACTCCATGTCCTGGGAGCACAATTCCTTTATCCACCCCCCAAACCTTCCTGTCCCTTTATCCACAAACCCCAAACTCTCCTGTCCCTTCATCCAAACCCTCCTGTCCCCTCCTGCTCAGCCTCATCCTGAGCTCTCTGTCTGTGCTGACATTGTCAATGCTAATATTGCAGCCCAGCTCTGGTAAATCAAAAATTCAATGCTTCCAAGTGAACGTGATGCATTTCCCGAGGAAAAATTAAGACATTAATTTAAAGCAATTATTCAATTAACAATTGTTATGTGTGCAAGAGAAGCTGATTTATGGGCAGCTGTTCACACAGGCAACTGCTTTAATTGGACAGTGTGCTCCTGGCTTCTCCCCAGCCTTGGGTGTTTAATTAATGTTAAACAGTTCAATACCCATTTAACCTAGCAGCATATGGAGAATTTAACTTACACTGCAGAGGGAGAGCTCCTTTCATTTCTACTTGTACTGTAATAACATAAAAATGTCTGGGGTTAAAGCCTGCGAGGTGAAACAGATTCAACACCAAGAATACAGCCAGGGCTTCAAAAATACAACTTTGTTTTCACAAATTGTGTCCTTACTCCTACAATTTCCAGAAATAAGAGAAGGGGGATTAAGAGAATAAAATTGGACATCAGGATATGACAAGATGATCCTGCAAAGCCACCCAAAACCAGGCCAGAAGCAGGGATGGAGCCCAGACACCTCAGTTTTCACAGCACAGCTGCAGGAAGGGTCTCATGGGCTGCTGCTGACACAAACAAAGCATTCTGAAGTCCTGCTGCAGAGCAGGAAAATTAATTCTGGCTCCATTTTCACGAGGTCAGTAAGTGTAAATAGCTCATCACACAAATCAGGGTACAAGCTGAGTGTTAAGCACTGCAGAGACTCGTTCAAGGTCACTCAGGGGTCCCCAGTGTCTCCTCCAGCTCTTCAATCCTTTGGGACACTTTTGAACCCAACTCTTGTTTGAAATTCCAAGTTCACAGAGCAGCGTTTAATAATCCCACAAAGCATTTTGTTTCAACTGAGAACAAAGGTTTCAGAGGTACTTGCATTTGCTGTGAATAAATTCTTAATGGCAAATTTCTTAAGTAAATAGCATCCTAACGAATATTCTTAGTAAGTGAAAATTAAACCTGACACTCAGCTCAAATATTCTGGTTTTAAACCTACTCATTGCTAAACCTGTTTGAATTTGTAAATGATTTGTGTCCAATGCATGATTAACTATGAGAGGATTTATCTACCCTGAGTTATGTGTGACAGACTAAGCTCTCAGACTCCCCGGGTCACACAGCCAAGACATAAATAAAGGAACTTTGTCTGCTGACAGTGGAGCCAGTGTGAGCCCGAGGTGCTCCTGCAGAGCACGGAGAGAATTTATCAGTGGCAAGGGGCAGGGCTGTGAGGAAGGTTTGTTCCTTCTGGCCACACTCCAAACCCTCTGCAGGGGCCAGCAGCAGCTCTGCTGGGGATGGAGGTTGTGTGCTGTGAGGAAGGGGCAGTGCTTGGAGTGGCCCTGGCACCCCTGGAGGGGCTTTGGGAGGAGAGCACCACCAGGTGCACACACAGCACAGACATGAGCTAAAGGCTCAGCAGGAGCCCGGGCATCTCCAGAGACTAACACAGAATCACAGCAATAATTCTAACAGCAGTAATTCAAATACTCCGTGCTCCAGAGGCAGCGCTGCTGCAGCTGCACTGGTGACCCAGAGCCCTGCAGGATCCTCTGCAGAGCAGAATGGCACCACTGGGAACGGGCACAGAATCCTGTCCTGAGCCTGGAACTGCAAACAGGCAGCACCCAGGGGACACTGCCAGCACCCAGGGGACACTGCCAGCAGCACCAGCCTCTGCCTGTGCCCTGCAGAACAGGCAGAGCATGGCCAGGACCTTGCAGCCCCTAAAAACCCCCGAGTTCCTTCCCATGGGTCTAAAATGCAACAATCAGGCTCTGCCTGTGGAGCAGCCCAAGGGCAGCAGGGCTGGCAGGACAGGCGAGCCCAGCAGTGCTGGGAGCTGGAGGAGAAGCCCCCAGAGCTGAGCCCGGTGCAGGGGCTGCCCCTTCCCTGGGGATGTTCCCTTCCCCTGCAGCCCTGCTCAGCATTAACAGAGCTAGAGAGGGAACTCCTGAGCCAGTGCCAAACACACACAGCACATCTGGCAAACCTCTGTAGGTGTTTGCTCCTCCAAGTGCTGCAGGAACCAGCACTGCCAGCTGCAATGGGCGCCCAGGGCAGAGCTGAGCAGTGCCACAGCACAGAGCGAGCAGCAGAGCTTTGCTCCCCTCATCTGTGCTCAGCTCAGCCATTAGGAACCTTCCACCTCACTGCTCTCATGTGCAACAACGCGTTAAGCACTGAAACCCAGATGACGAGGGAAGTACACTGGCTAGGACTGCTTTTTCTCTCTCAAGCACAGAGACATTTTTTGCAGATACGTGGAGTGATGCTTTTGTTTGCGCTAGAAACGAGCCCAGCTCAGGGGGTCCAAAACCAAACCTCCATGAAACAAAACTGGTTTTACTTCAGGGTGAAAGAATGCAAAAAGGTTTGAATTCAGCCTCGTTTGAACACCTCCTGCTAAGCTGTTCTCTCCAGCAGCTGAAGCAAAAGCCTGTTGGTGTCACCTTAGCAACAGATCCCACGGGCACCAACCTACTGGGGCTCGTTTATGGCACACTGGCACAGCAGCACCCAGAGATCCCAAAAATCCTGGGCTGGGGGAAGAACCTCCTCAGTTGGGGAAGCCTCCGTGAGCCACGGCAGCCTTGGCTGCTGTCCCCACAGCCCCTGGCACCCCAGCAGCAGGGAAAGGTGCCAGGGCTGGCACCTGTGGGCACGCAGGGACCCCCACCCTGCCATGGTGTCACCCAGCAGAGCTGGCACCCAGCTGTTCCAGGCTGGCACAGGTGGGACAGAGCAGCTGTGGGGTACCAGGGCACAGCTGGGCAATGCCAACCCCACCGACCCAACACCCCAAAGCCAAGGTGAAGGAGCCAGGCGGGGTTTGTCTGTCCCACTCACATTTTGATGCAGTGAAAAGGGAAGAATTACGTGAGGAAAATGACAAGAAGGGATTTTTTTTTCCCTACGTCTATAAAGTTTGTGTCACACTTGACGGCTTCTATGAAGAAAAAATGTTCATAACATTGTGAGTCTGAGAAGAAATTTCCTTTTAGCTATCTGCAAATGAGGTCAATTTCTTTCTTAGGTGCTTTTTGACAGGTTAATATTCATGCTCAGCCTATGTGAGAGCTGGGGATGTATGGCTTGTCAGGAGCCCTGACATCTCAGTTCCTCACGAGCCAGACTGCAATACCTGTGCAGGCACCTCCCTCCTCCCCAGGGAGCAGAGCCCAGCTCCTGTCCAGCCAGGTCCAGCTGGGAATGGCTGATTTGGGCTCAAATGGGGGAATTGTGCCCCCAGGGAGGGATGAGAGGCAGGCACTGAGCCCTGCAAGCCCCCACTGTGCCCATCAGCAGAGCAGCTCCGGGTCCCTCTGGGCACACACCAGCTGCTTTATTTTATTTCATTTCTTTTATTTGATACCTGGACACCTCTCCACGGCCAACACCAAGGCTCTGGAGCATTTCTGGTTCTCTCCCTCATGGAGGTTCATCTTCCACTCCTGCAGCTCCTCAACACCACCCAAACTCCTCTCTTAGCTTTGATTTCTGTATTTCCATGAAGAAACTGAGACAAGTGCACCAACCTGCTGGGGCAATAATGATGTCTCCTGTAAACACAGAGCTCTGGGGTGCCCAAGCCCTGCAAACATTGCACAGTTTATCAATTCCTGGTGGTCGATTCTCTGAAGCTTTGTCAACACAAACTGAGCAGCCACCTTGGGGTCTTTGTATGAGCTGTTTGTTTTTCTTGAAAACCTTCATTTTCCCCTTTCTCCAGATTATCTCTTCTGTCTTAACAGAAACATAATAGAACTTCCTAAAATCCTCACTGAATGCTATTTAATATTGCAGATAACAAGCCCAAAGCAAATTATCCCCTGCTATGCTCTTCAGCATAACACTTAATTGTGTACACACAAAAAATGGTTTTTTCCCTCCTTATAAAAAGTCCCTATAACCTGACATGAAAAAATTTCTCTCTCCAAAGTAAACTGGAAAGGGTTATGTAAGTTAAAAACTGACTAAAGTAGTTTTTGTATGTTTTATTCTTTAAAAAATGAAGAGACAGAAAAGTGAATAGTCTAAATATCTTATTCTACATTTACTGTTTTCTTTTTCTTTGTGTAGCTAATAAATTTCTTTTTATACCCTTTTAAATTTTAAGCCTACCTTGCTTTTACTCCTGATTCTGTCTCACAACAAAAAAACAAATATATTTAAATTAACAAATCAAACTATAACATTATTTGTATATTAACCAAAAAAACTCAAATGGAACCAAACCACCATGGGAGGAGAACGTGAGCTCAGTGTGGGATCAGCCCTGGCACCCATCCTGCAGGAGGGGACTGAAGGTCCCATGGAAGGGCTGGAATTCCCAGCTTGCTGTAAAAAAATCCAGATCAGGATTCTGAGTCACAATTCCTCCCCATTGAAGAAAATGATGACTATTATTGTAGCACCAGGAAACCCAATAAAAATGCATAAATCCTCTATTACTGTACACCTTGATATTCTTATTAAATATTCTCCCTGGTTTTACAGGACATTTATATGGAAAATATGAGCAGAGCCCAGGGAGGAAAAGGAAGGAAAGGAAGGACAAATGCCCTGTCCCACAGTGCAGGTGTGACAGCCCCAAATGCACACAGCAATTTCAGGTAAATAGATCAATGAGAGACAAAGTGTGCCACCAACAAAGCAAATTCTTAATTATTCAAACACCATTGGTGCTGTTCTAATGAAATAAACAGTTCAATAATTAGCTACTGAAAGCCTGCAACAGGTCCAAGTTCTCACAATTTGCCTCCAGCCTCGGCTTCCATTTGTATTTCCAGTCGATTTCTCCTACTCTGCCATGCTTAAATCTTTCCTCAGATCCATAAACATGCAAAGCCCTTTAGAAGAAAAATATCACACTTGCAAAGAAAAGCTGAAGTGAGTTACACGCACAAAGAAATCCAGGGGTGGAAAAACCCCCCAAAAAAACCCGAAGCAGGTGCTCATTTTATAACAACTCCTTGCAGAATCCATTGGCAAGGACGAGATCAGACTGCCCTCAGTGGAGTTTGCTGGGTGCTGGTGAGGGCTGGCACTCGAGTGTGGGCACAGACAGCTCAGCATGGGAATCCCAGCCCAGTAAAATCCATCTCCAGGGCAGGAATTCCCTCCCTGATCACTGCACAACCTCTGAGCATTGGCCATGCCCAGCACAATCCCAAACCAACCCCTGCATCTCCACTGCTGCAACATCCCAGAACTGAAATAAAACCAAACCCAACGCCTCAGGGACACAGGCAGAAGAAAACAGACAAACATCTTCCATTCATTGTTTCCCTCTGCCAGGACCCAAAGGTTTTTTGTGACCAAGCCAAGCAGCGTTGGAGCAGCTCCCCTCTCCTCCTCGAGGTCTCAGTAAGTTCACTTTTTAAACCCCAAGGCAATTTCAGTGTTTGCAGTTCCAGTTCACCTGCAGAGAGCTGACAGAGCTCACAATATCTCGGCTGGGCAGAGGGGAGCTAAAGGCAGAGCTGTCCGTGTGCCCAGCCCTCCTGCAGGGGCTCCCAGAGCTCTGTTTGGGAGCAGGAGGAGCCCCAGGGCAGCCCAGTCCTGTCCCAGCCAGGCCAGCAGAGCAGGACCAGCCCCAGCCCTGCAGGACAAAGCTCCAGCTCCTCCCCTGATCTGCTCCTGCCAGGCACGGCTGGAGTGGAATTCCTGCACACTCCCCAATATTCTGATTTCCAGCACTGCTGCACACCTGTCTAAACACTGATAAAGGTTTATTCAGGGCAATGTTTATTCTCCTTCTAGCAGAGATATCTGTTCGAAACACATTTAGAACACCAAACAAAGCACAGACAACAGAAAAAAAGAGACAAATCACCAGAGGAAGCACCAAAATCATCCCCAGCTACTTCCTGTCCCAAAGCTTCAATGGTAATGGTGGAAAAGTGTTCAATTATAGAATTATAGGATGTTTGGGGTTGGAAGGGATGCCAAATCCCACCCAGTGCCACCCCTGCCATGGCAGGGACACCTCCCACTGTCCCAAATCCCAATGTCCAGCCTGGCCTTGGGCACTGCCAGGGATCCAGGGGCAGCCACAGCTGCTCTGGGCAATCTAAATAAAATTAAACAAGCAGGGTTTGTTACTTCAAGAGAGAAAATGGGGGGGAATGATACTCAACTTGGACTTCACAATTTTTCACCTCAAGCACTCTAAAATATTAATTTAGATTTATTTTTAAAACAAGGATGCCAAGGTTCATTTAAGCAAACCCCACTGACAGTGGTGTCTGTGTTACTGCCCTGTCTCAGCCTCCAGCAGCTCCCCCATTGTCAGACTCACTTGTGGTTCCATGGAGTGAAATTAATGTGTTCAAACACGCTGCCACGTTATGTTAACAACTGAATTTAGTGCATCCCATTGCATCACATCTTAAACTGATTTCATAGTGTGCAACACAACATGACAAATTAGCAAACAAAGGCTAAGCAGCCCACACCTGGCTGTGCAGTCAGGCTGCACACTGGGATCGTTGTAGCTGGCAGGAAACATTTCCATCTCTGCTCCTGGCCAAGCACTGGCCCCACAATTTGCATTTCTCACGACTTTCTAATTACATATTCTTATAAAAGCCCACTGAGGCAAGCAGAACGTCACAGACAGGGGGTTAAGTGACAAGGAAAACCTGAAGATGCATCCAAAGTCACACAAAAACCCTTTCTGAACACTTTTCCTTCCAGCCTCTGGCCAAGCCTTTACCCACAGGGCAATCCTGTGTCAAGTCTGCACATTGCAGCCATCACAGCCTGCAGCAGGAAAGAATTGGCTCCAAGCAGTGCTTTGGGAACAGAAAGCATTCTGCTCCAATTAAAGATTGCAGTGGAGATGCTCTGGCAGAGGCACGAGAGGCTTTTTCAGCCCCCAGCAAATCCAGCCCGTCAGATCAGGGGGGGAAAGACCCCACCAGCTTCTGGCATTTCCCTCCCTCCACCCAAACTGGGCTTGAAACCAAAATCCCGAGTGCCCAGGGGCTGGGGAACAAAGCAGGGAGAGAGGGAGGAGAGAGCTGGGCAAGACCTTGCACTGCTGGAAAGTCACCAGTGAGCTCCAGACCAGGCAGGTCCTGCAGATGGGGACACGATGGGGACACGATGGGGGCTGAGCCCCCAGCACCAAACCTGGCACACGAGCACAGAGCGAAGCCCTCACCTTGAGCAGCTCCAGGAAGGAGAATTCCACGTATCCCAAAGCCTGAGGAGCTCTCAGACAAGCTCAGCCCCACTGATCCTCTCCCATCTGGGCTGAGCTTTAGGCTCAGCCTACAGCCAGCCTGGTTCCAATTCAGTGAGGAGCCCAGGTGAAGCTGAAAGGGAAGGACAGACACAAACCAGGGTCTCTCCTGTTTGCCTCTTTCAGCCAACACTTTGGTCACTGTGGGGTCAGGCTGCTCCAATGGTTTCAGTCTTGCAGGCTTTGAAGCTTTTAGGTCACACAGAACAATGCAGAGTGGAAGTTGTGGCAGTTTGCAATTATCTGTTGGGTTTCTCTCACAGATAATTATATGAGGTTCTCCCTTACAGTTCAAGTAATTAACACAACTTCCTTCATCCACTGCCATCACTGACACTGCAGCCTCACCCTGCTGGCCACGGGGAAACAGCAAATCAAAAGGATTCTGTTATCTGCAAATGCCTTGCAAAAAGCCCCACAAGTCCTGTTCCTGCCATCAGAGCTGTCCTGTCTGCCTTGGTTCCAGGCCAACACAGCAATTAACTGAGCTACTTAAAAGCTCAGGAATAACCAGACTGAAATGAAACCAAATTACCAATCTAGCAAATATAAAAGCAGAATTAGAGCTTGGACACAGCTACATCTCCTCCCCCTGCAGGGCAAGGGGGGTTTTTATCTCCTACAGATCAAATAGCTTCAAACTCAGGAGAAGTTTGAATGAAAAGGGAGTGGAGAGGATTTTTAATTTGTTTGATTATTATGGAAGCAGTTATTTCAGTCTTATTTGCAAAGCCAGGTAAAGCCACAACTCAGGGGTTTCTGTGGGAGACTCCTGAACTTTCACAGGCACTGCAGAGTAAGGACAGCAGCTTTCTGTGTGGAGTGGCCATGAAATGAGGTAACACTGTCAGGGAGCTGTGGCTGCTGCTTTAGGAGCTGTTCTGAGGCAGACATGATGAGCTGAGGCTGGAAGATTTATCCAGACTGTGAATTTTATTAGATCAGCTGCTGGAACCTGGGGGAAACAAGCAGGACAAGCTCTCAGACACACAAACCACCAAGAGTGCTGTCCCTGCTCAGCAGTCAGACCCATAAAATACATTGCCTCTTCCTGGAAGCCTTCCCTCTGTCATTTCACTCATGGCCAATAAAAAAAAAAAACCAACTTACAGTGATTTGTGCTTTTTTAAAAATAATATTTCTTCCTTCCTGAGGAGCTCAGATACAATGAGCCCATTTGTCAGGAGTGCCTGGTGCCCGTGTGCCAGCAGGGGGGTGGCACAGGCTGCCCTCAGCCCCATCCCTGCCACCCCAAACCCTGCACCCCCCTCCTTGACCCCAGCACGGGGGCCCTGAGCTCTGTGTTCCCCCACACGAGTCCTGCCAAGGCTCTGTGCCCCTATCGTGACAGGGATGTGCAGCCCGTGCCCAGAGCCCCCCTCAGCATCCCCTATCGTGACAGGGATGTGCATCCCGTGCCCAGAGCCCCCCTCAGCATCCCCTATCGTGACAGGGATGTGCATCCCGTGCCCAGAGCCCACCTCAGCATCCCCTATCGTGACAGGGATGTGCATCCCGTGCCCAGAGCCCCCCTCAGCATCCCCTATCGTGACAGGGATGTGCATCCTGTGCCCAGAGCCCACCTCAGCATCCCCTATCGTGACAGGGATGTGCATCCCGTGCCCAGAGCTCACCTCAGCAGCCCCTCTGTGACCTCGACACAGCTTTACTCTGTCACTGCACTCTCAGTTTTAGCTCCACTCCTGCCATTTTGCAGCCTGTCCTAAAAAAGTCAGCCAGAGATCTTTTCCTTCACTCCCAGGCTATTGAGTGACCTTGGCAATGGTCTAATCTCTCTTGGCAGATTCAAGATAGAGAAAACAAGCAGTGGAGACAGAGCTGCTGGGCTCTGCTATTGATCAGCCCCTTGAGTGAAAGCTCATTATGAGCAGCACGAACGTGCAGGAACAAGTTCTCCTCCACAGCAGCAGCAGGGACACGAGAAACTCTCCAATGAAGAAGGGCTGGCTGGGCTTTGCCTTTTGGGCTGGGAAGGGGGAAAAGGGCAAGGGCAGGAAGAAAGAGCAGACAACTCCAGTGGGGCTGTGCATCAGGGGCTCCCAGTGAACTGTAAGTTTATTCATAAAAAAAAAATTAAAAAAATCTATGTTCAAATTAGCAAGGTTACATTGTCAAACTGCAACAAAAAAGGACAAGCTCTTAAGAAAATACTGATGCTCATCAGGTCTAGATACACACTCAAATACAGATCTAGATATACACACACAAATCTAGATATACACTCAAATGCAGATCTAGATACACACACACATGCTCAGAATGTGCCCTGTAGGATGTTCCTGCTGCTGCCCCCATGCTCCAAACACCATCAGCTGCTCATGGGCAGCCAAACAAGGTGTCCTTGTTCTCCCTGGCAGCCCCCGAGTCCCAGAGCTGTGCCATCACTGCCAGCACTGCCTGTCCCCACACAGGTGTGTCCCTACCTGCAGGGCCTGGCTCTGTGCTGTCCCTGCAGCAGCCCCAGGGCACTCCTGGCAGTCACCCCGGGCTGTTTGGCACTCCTGCCATCCCCTGCTGGGCATTCCCTGTGCCATTTCCCGGGGGACTGGCAGCCAGCACCCTTGACAAGGTGTCCCAAAGCAGGGTGGGCAGCCCGGCCTGGGCACTGCCAAGGGGAGCAGCTGCTGTGGGGAGGGGGCTGTGCCCACCCAGAACCAGCTCCTGGGGTCTCCCCAAACCACCCCCAGAGCCAGAGGGGGTCCAGGGGAGCAGCCCCACAGCTGAGCCCTGCCCTGGGCTCAGCCAGCCCCACCCAGGCTGAGGCTGGGGGAAATCACAGCCCTGGCTTGGCTGATCCTCCCTGCCAGGGCAAGCCCGCAGCAGTGACAGATGCTGGGCCAGGAGAAAAGGAAATTTCCAGCACGCAGCTGAGGAGAGGAATGTGTGACCCTGGAGGATGCCGAGAGCTCCCAGCGAGGCACACAGGAGCACACAATGGAGCCAGGACAGGGGGAAACGACAGCACGGGGTGAACCCTGCATGGGACACCTGAACCCCCTTCCCCAGAGCCAGACACCAACCCCAGCTCAGCGCTGTGGGACCACAGACTCTGATTCCTTCCGTCTTTCATCCAAGGGAAAAAAAAAGGGGGCAAATAAAACCCTTCGAGACAAAAACCAGGCAGTTCTGTCTGGCCCAGGAATCCGTGGTGCTCTCCTGCCTCATGGTGTCCATCCCCATCTCCAGGCACACTCTGCTGCAGGAACATGTCCCTGTCACCTGTCCCCACCCCTGGGCTCTGCAGAGCACTGGGAAGTTTTTTCAGCCTTTATTGCTCACCAGTGCCTGACAGTTCAGTGCCTGGAGCCAGCCAGTGCAGGCTCTCCTGAAAGCACAGAGCCCACCCCCCATCAACAGGCAGCAATAAAGCCCAGAGTGTTCCAAACACAGCAGAAATGGAGATCACAAGCACCTGCCAGAGCAGCTCATCCCCCCAGGTCACTGCTGCAGCAATTAACTGGGGACAGCTCACATTCCAGACAAGAAAAAAAAAAAATTAGATTCAGAGTTATTCTTTGTGGTTACAGCTTTTGATGGCAGCACTGGGAGCTGGGGCACAGGAGGAGCATTAAAAACCTGTGGCTGTGGCACTGGGGACAAATTCAATTTAATGGTGGTGGGCTGATGGTTATCTGGTGATCTTAAAGGTCTCTTCCAACCTTCACAACTCGGTGATGCTGCCCTCAGCTGATTTCATGGAGAGATTTTCATCTCCCTCTCTTTCCTCAGGAATGCTCTGCATAAGGACAAAACCAGTGGGGAAAGTGATGCAGTGTAGGTGGAGTGGAAAAAGAAAATCTGACGTGCCTAAAAGCCTCAAAAGCTTTCCTCTGAAGCAAAGTGTTAATATTTTCCATAAAATATTTATAAAGTGGTACATGATATTTATAAAAGAACATCAGCATATTTTTATAGAGAACTTGGAATTCTCAACACTGGATCTAGCAGAAAAAGGGAAGCTGTCTTTTAGAGTATTTTGCATCCTTTTGCATAATTTCCTTGACATGTTGGGCTTTTATTAAACTTTATGGGATGATTTCAGGAAGTTGCCCAGTGGTTATAAAGCTATACCTGATTTGGAAGCCCCTTTTCACAGCAGACAATAGAAGCACAGCTCTTCTCATTCAACTCGAGAAAGGGATCTGTATTTTTTCCTCACAAATCTCATCAGAAGCATTTACAATTTCATACCAACAGCTAAAACCTGTGCACAGAGTCCCAGAATAACCAAATAACCAGAATAACCAGTTCAAAATGGAAGCAGTGGCAGGAAAAACATTCATGGTCTCAAGTGCCAGCATTAATATGAATTGTTGTGAGAAAGGTGATGGGAGCAAACTCCACCAGGTGTCCCTGGAAGTGCCCAGGGCCAGGCTGGAGCACCTGGGCTGGTGCCAGGTCCCTGCCCATGGCACTGGATGGGCTCCAAAGTCTCTTCCTACCAGAACCAGTCCATGGTTCCATGGCACTGTGTGTTGGCACTGACATAAGTTATTCATTACAAATGCCCTGATTCTTGCTGGACTAGCACAGGGAAAGCAGCCCAGTCCCTCGGGCTTCCCTGGCCTGAAGGAATATCCTGTCCCCCAAGGAAAAGCTCCATTTCCTTTTGCAACTGTGCATTTTCTGCTAAATAACAGCAAAGGTCAGCTTTAAAACCAAAGCAATACTCGTGGTGGGTTACTGCTGGTCAGTGAATAAAGCCAGATTTCTGTAGCACATTACTGCTATTGGATTTCCAAATCACATTTCAGTAGCTGACAAAACACACAGACAAAAAAAAAAATCCAATATCAGTAACAACAGAAATATCGAATGGATTCAGGTACAACAAGTCAACACCACAAGAACATTTTATTTAAACAGAGCACACGTACAAGAATCACTCTGGATGCTTATTAACTGTGATCAGGACTAAAAAAAAAACAAACATTAAGTCACTTCCTACAAGAATTTCTGCTGGGTTTATATGCACAAGATTGTTCTAGGATCACAAGAGATTAGAGTAAAATATTCCCCCAGTCCACACCACTGACACAAAGCAGAATCAGCCATAAAGGTGTGCAGCACAATGTGTTTTCTCTCCCAAAATACCTCTAGAGAGGGATCATGCAAAATTCAGTGACTATTTATTGCAATATTTAACTCTCCTCCCACTTACAAAGTTTGTTATTAACTGATCTAAACCTCTCTCCTGCAACAGATGCTTTTGTCCTGTTCTCTTCCCAGAGCACAGAACAAAGATTTAATTACCACCCCTATTGCCCCAAACACGGGAAACAATGAAAAGCCGATTTCAGTGCTGCATGTGCAATATTTAATGGCAGCTGTGAACTGTAAAGGAGCAGGCTGTGTCATGTTTCACTGCAATTGAAACTCCCCGAGTCTGTCGAGGCAGCAGGAGTTGGGGATTCATGTGGGACAGCTCTGCCTCACTCAAACTCACTCCTTTCTGCAGTGACTCCCAGGAAAAAAAATATTATGATAATCCAGCCAAGCTCTGCAGTGATGCCACAGGTTTAACTTAGACCCTGATTGCACACAGAATTTGGTCTCCATTGTTTCTGGAAGGCACTCAGCAGCAAACCCTCACTGCCATCACTGTGACACCCAAGAAGTTCCCAGGCAGAGTCCCAAAGTGCACTGAGCTGCATCTGCTGCCTCACATCTGGCTGGGGCACGGTGGGAGGGATGTTCCAGCAAGGAGAGAGGAGCAGCACAGGGAGGATGATGAAGCTGCCAGGACACTCCCAAGGCTGATTCACAAGAGAACAAAGTGATTGGGGAGGAAAAAACCAAACAGATCTCGGGCAGGAATTGTTCCCTGGGAGGGTGGGCAGGGTTGGCACAGGGTGGGCACAAACATTCGCTCTGTGTCACAACAATTCTGTTCTAATTTTGCTCAACCAGTGCCCAGATTTGCCGTGGCTGCCCCTGGATCCCGGGCAGTGCCCAAGGCCAGGCTGGGCATTGGGGTTTGGAGCAGCCTGGGGCAGTGGGAGGGGTCCCAGGTGGGGTTTAAGGTCCCTTCCCACCCAAGCCAGCCTGGGATTCTAAATAAACCAAAGAAAAAGAAAAGAAACCACCACACAAAAAGCTGCTGCCTGGAAGTCAGCAATGCCTGAACCCTCACCTGCACTCGAGGGAAGGGCTCAGGTACAGGTGCAGGCACAGGTACAGGCAGTGCCCTGAGCAGCCCAGCCCTGCCCAGATCCCCCAGCAGGCAGCGATTTGCAGAGGCTGGCAGTGCAGGGCTCTCAGGTGGCCGAGGGGGCCCTGCTGCCACCCCCAGGGGCTTCTCAGAGACACAAACCTGTGCCTGGAAAGGGACACAGATGCTCCTTTGCACCTGCACAGGTGCAGCTCTCAGCAGGGCTTTGTGTTCCCGAGTGTGAGGTGGTGGAAGCAAAGATCCCTGCTCTCCATTCAGAGAGAAAAGCTCTTTGTGTGCCAAGGACTGCTGTCACCCCAGCCCTGGCCAGGACCTGAGAGCTGCTGAAATGTCACCAGAGTGGAACAAAACAGATGTTTGTGAACAATAACAAATGTACCAGAAGCCTCCCAGGCAAAGGCTGATCAGGAGAGGAAAGCCTACAATGAAAGTGATGTTTTAAATGCTGATGCAGCCTTCAGAAAGGTGCAGTGGGAAAGGTAATAAAGGTGGTTTGGGGGGTTCTGAAGAAAGAATTACAGCTCACTCAAACCAAATCAATCCACCACATTAATACAACCAAAGCACAGTTTGAGTCCCGTGTTACTCCTGGATAACAGTGATGGTAGAAAGACAAAAATGAGCACCAGGCTGAGGACATGGACTCTCCAAGCACCACCTGTGTTCTGAAACAAAGCATCCAAAGCTGGCCAGCTTTTGGACTCAGCAGCAGCAGGGGAGGCTGTTCCAGCTGAAGATCACTCCCCAGCCTGCAGTGCACTCCTACCCTGCCCTCATTCCATTCTCCAGCTGACATTTCCAGCAAGAAGTGCTGCTTCAGGTTCTCCTGAGCCCTGTGGTCTCCAGCACTGAGACCCGGGGAGCTCAGGTGGATGTGACCCCAAGCAAAGGGGAATAACCTTCAATTGGTTTTTCCTGCCTGAGCAGGGCCCAGTCACTCTCCTGAGCTGCACTCCAACCTGTGCCACAGCTCCAAAGCTCCCCTTACACAAAAATCCATGTTTTGTTTCAGAGAAAAAAAGGTTCTCTGCACAAAAAAAAAAAAAAAAAAAAAAAAATCCATCTGGTCATAAATGATTGTGCTGTAGCAGATTTGTCTGGTCACAAACAGTGAGGTGGCATCAGAGCTGTGGGTGAGAGATGAGGAGGAACCAAAGAAATAAAAAAATCCCAGAGCTCCTGGCAGGTGTTCCCAGCCATTCCCTGCTACAGCACCCCTGCACCTGCACTCACACGTGGCCAGACAGGGCCAGCAAACTCCTCAATGCCACTGCCTGGGAGCCCGTGTTGGCACAGAAATGATGAAATAGAGGGCAGGGATTATTTCTCCATCTCACAGCAATACTGCAGGCACTTAATTTGATACAGTCCCAGCTAATAAACACAAAACAGATGAGATAATTTATCTCTATTTACTAGAAATTCCACAGGGAAAGGAAAACCCTGTCAAATCTGGTTGTGTCTACAGTATTGCATGGAAGTCTCTGGTAGCTGCTTTGCACACTGTTCCTAAGGTAGAAGAAAATTAATCCAGATTTTGGCTTCTAAAAGCAACACAAAACGTTCCCTTTTCCTTCTGCTTTGTGGCCTCATTAGACATCACAAAACAGCACCAGAATCCTTCAATATTCTGTGCACAGGGACCCACGTGCATGGAGGGGTTTCTGCACATTCAATCTTTAGATGAAGAATTTCAAGCTTTTCCACCCCCAAAAGGCACAGAGTGGTTTGAGCACACAGCAGGAGTGGGACAAAAAGCTCAGCTTAGCTGACAGGATTATCTGCATCCTCCTGATGACAACACACTCGATAACCCCCTCCACAGCCAGCACCCATCACTCCCTGGGATTTCTGGAGGGGAGAACACCCAGCACCCATCACTCCCTGGGATTTCTGGAGGGGAGAACACCCAGCACCCATCACTCACTGGGATTTCTGGAGGGGAGAACACCCAGCACCCATCACTCACTGGGATTTCTGGAGGGGAGACTCTTCCCCAGCACTCCCACGGTGACAACTCTCCAAAACCAAAGCAATCCCAACTTTTCAGGTGTCCCCACGGCTGGGGGGCCATCCCCAGGGCAGGCAGGGCATTGTGCAGCCCAGCCTGGGCCAGCACTGGCCCCCACGCTGGCCTGGAGGCTCATTCTGTGACTCTGAGTGGGAGGATGGTGCCAGGGCATTGCTCACCCTGCTGGATCCCTCCCGCTGCCCCCATCCAGCCCTGGCACGGAATTGCAGGCTGGCTCTGGAGCCAAGCACTGCTCCCACCCTGCCTGTGTCCCAGCCAGGCACCAAACAGCACCCCAGGCTCGAGGGAATGAAGGAAAAAATGAAAATAAAACCTTTGATTCAGCGTTCAAAAGGAGAGTTTAAAATAGCATCTCGGTGAGAATGAGTTGGATCAATGTCTTCCACCCCAACAGGCCTGAGTGGATGATTATAAACCTCCAACCAAAGCACTCTGTGACTCTAAAGAAGCTTTAAATTCGCAAAAATTCTCACTGAGTACAAGTGGCCCTTGCCCACCAGGGTCAGGACAAAGCCCTTCCCTTCCCTGGGCTCACCAAAGGTGCCTGACCCTCCCCAAAAACCCACCTGGGGCTCACCAAAGGTGCCTGACCCTCCCCAAAAACCCACCTGGGGCTCACCAAAGGTGCCTGACCCCCCCCAAAACCCACCTGGGGCTCACCAAAGGTGCCTGACCCTCCCCAAAACCCACCTGGGGCTCTCCCTGCAGGGCTCACCTGGCCCTGGTGGCTGCCACACCCTCGGGTGTCACACCAGGCCACTTCTGTGTGCAACCCTAAACTGCCATAACTGAGCAAAAATTCACTCTGGGAAGGATTTGGGCAAACAACTAACACCAGCATCCCTCCAAAAATAAAAAAATGTTCTCACCAGGTATGACAGGACCATCAAGTATTTTGGCATTAGTGTTACAGCAATGCATCATCAATGTCAGAACTGCAAACCAAGGAAAATGGGGCATGAATTCCTCACCAGGGCAGTTCACTTTTCAAGTCTACCACAAACACCATCAGTCTTCATTTTGACAATTCAGCTTAACCTTTTGGAAATGGTGCTGCTAATAAACTTAAGAGAATAATAAAGAAACATTCCTTGCCTTGGAGTTCATCTATTTGGTCTTCTCTTAGTGCTAAAGGATTAAAATGGATGCTGAACCCCAAAAGCCTGGAATGGAAGAGACTTTCACTTTTCTCTTCCAAAACTCAGTTTACATCTTTGATCAAAGGCAGTGTGAAAAGCTTGCAGAGCAGTTCAAGCATTTCCTGACAGGTTCCTTCCTGCTGTGAAGGCACCATCTGAGGAGCTGCTCCTTCAGAACCCCATGTGCACGGCACTCGCATTTGATTCATTATGCTTAATAAGGAAATTGATGTAACATCATTAAAGAGTGCAATTAACTGTCCAAATGACACAATTACATATGTACCCTAAGTACACCAAGAGCCTGGTAATTGCCTGAACATTAATTCAAATTATTCAAGAAAATTACATTTACAAAATACAGATGCTCGGTATGGGAAAATAAAGACAGGAATCGACCCCAAAGAGAAGAGAACCAACGTGCCCACCAGGCCAGGCTGGGGGTCCCTGGCATGGCCAGGTGCCACAGTCACACCCCAGCACCAGAACATCCCACACAGCCAGAGCTGGGACAGGAACAGGAGCCTTCCCCCAGCGGCAGAAGTTGATTTTCAGGAGGCACAGATTGCATTTTAAAGCCATTACTCCCTAAATCTTTTAGTATTTCTACAAAGGCACACAGCTGCACTACCCCCCCTCTGGGACAGAAAATAAACCCCAGCTATTATTTCTATAAACCTGGATCACATTTTCTGCCTCTGTTGATGGCTGAGACCTCCCAAGGAATAGCTGTGTTTAAGGTGAAATTGTGCTTAAATAAACAGTGTCTATGGGAGGGTCACATCGACTTGGAAATAAAACACAAGCCTTTGTTTTTCTACACGGACCACAGAGAACCCAGAAAAAAAAAAAAAACCAAACACTTCCAATTTCTCATCAGTCCAAAAACCATAGGAAATATCACTGCCTCAAAGCAGGCTCACCTGTGTCAGGAAAAATTCAGCTGAATCTTTAGTGAAATAAGAACCTGAAATTCTGGAAGTGGCTGCAGCAAGTGCCCATTGCTCACCCTGCTGGAGAAGCAGCATTTGGGTGACATTTACATGAATTAAAACCCCTTATTGGTGCTTTAGCAAGTTCTGTACCCATTAACATTTTTTTACTCTTTTTTTCTTATCACTTTTGGGGCCATCCTTCAAGTTTTGAAAGTGTTCATGTTCCTGTTCCAGATGCTTCACTGCTGATGAATTTGGGCTCCCAGCACATTAAATGCTACCAAAGCATGCAGGGGGGCACCAAAGCTGTGTGACCTCGTGGTTTAACTCAGAGACAGTTTGAGATGCACAAGGATTTTTATATCAGACCAGGAAAACCTGGCCTGGCTTTCACAGAGTTCTGAGCAAACCATGGCACCAAATCCTTCACCTGCTGGTGCCAAACTCCTCCTCCTCCTCCCAGCTTCAAATGCAATTTTCAGCTGCATCCTTGCCTGCAGCACCAGAGCTTCATCCCCTCCAGGGCCCCCCAGATCACTATTGCTGAACACTCCATTTTCCTGCAGTAATGTAGGGATTAATAAACCTATGAAAATAAGAAATCCTCAAAATACTCATTGAAACTAATCTTAAATAAATAGTTCTTGAAAATAAATCCACTTTTTTCCCAAAAAATGGACCGTGTTTCACACATAAATCAGGTTGCCACTAAGAAAAATAATTTGCTTCTGAAGTGACATTTGTCAACTAAATGAAGAAGTACTTTGACATTTATAGAAACTGTGACACTCCTAAAGCTATACAGTACTGCTTAATGTTATTTTCCTTTTATATAAAGAGAGTCACAATTTGAGCATAAAAATTGCTCTTATTAGGCAGAGAATGTCAAGTCTCATTGCTAAATTTACTGTAGTGATTCAGCATGAAAACAAGCATTGCCCTTTTGGCTCCCAGCAGCTCTGTTAAAGTGCCCATTCATTACCCACATTAACTTTACTGCAGTGGCATTGCCAGGGCCAGCCAAGGGAGCCAGAAAATCCCAGATTCTGATCCCAGCTCACACACACAGAGCCCAAGGTCCTGCCAAGGGCTGGGCCACACTGAGGGCATGGAGCCTGCTGGCCCCAGAGAGAGAGAACAGCACAACGGGGACGGGGCTGGCCCCAGAGAGAGAGAACAGCACAAAAGGGACGGGGCTGGCCCCAGAGAGAGAAAACAGGGACAGGGCTGACCCCAGAGAGAGAAAACAGCACAACGGGGACGGGGCTGGCCCCAGAGAGAGAGAGAACAGCACAACGGGGACAGGGCTGGCCCCAGAGAGAGAGAAAACAGCACAAAAGGGACAGGGCTGGCCCCAGAGAGAGAAAACAGGGACAGGGCTGGCCCCAGAGAGAGAAAACAGGGACAGGGCTGGCCCCAAAGAGAGAAAACAGGGACAGGGCTGGCCCCAGAGAGAGAAAACAGGGACAGGGCTGGCCCCAGAGAGAGAAAACAGGGACAGGGCTGGCCCCAGAGAGAGAAAACAGGGACAGGGCTGGCCCCAGAGAGAGAAAACAGGGACAGGGCTGGCCCCAGAGAGAGAAAACAGGGACAGGGCTGGCCCCAGAGAGAGAAAACAGGGACAGGGCTGGCCCCAGAGTGTGAAGGATCTTGGCCCCAGAGCATCCACAGCACCTCTGCCCCTCTGGATGTGGTGTCTGAGCCACAGGGACCCCAAAGCAGCACCAACAGCCAGGTCTGGGAGCCCTGCTGGGCACGCAAACACCTGCACGCAAACACCTGCACGCAAACACCTGCACGCAAACACCTGCACGCAAACACCTGCACGCAAACACCTGCACGCAAACACCTGCACGCAAACACCTGCACGCAAACACCTGCACGCAAACACCTGCACGCAAACACCTGCACGCAAACACCTGCACGCAAACGCCCAGGGGAGCTGAGCAAACACCACACCCTAGAGAATATCAGCAGCCACACGGGTTCCAGGGCCCCACAGCCCGGGCAGGGCAGGGCCGGGTCCCGGAGCTGCTGGGCTGAGGCAGAACCAGCTGGGGACAGGGAGGGACAATCCCCAGGCAGTGCAGACTGGCCCGGGAGGGACCAGGAGCTGGGGCAGCTTTAACCCTGAGGAAGAACGGGTGACAAAGGACACGATCCACCAAAGGTGAAATCCCTGAACATTCCAGGACGTTCATCAGCAGATTCCTCCCATCCCATCCCAGATGTGGGGGACAACGTTCAGCAGCTCCTGAGCACCACTCACAAATGTCCCTAAATGTTTCCACAACTCAGGAGCTCACACACAAACCAAGGCCCATTTAGAGACCAAAATCAAAGCAATCCATTTTTCCAGATGCTCTACTGGTTGCTCCAGCTGTAATGGCACACTTATAAGGAACTGTAATAAAAAAGACAAAAGGCTCATGCAATGCAGCAGGAACAGAGCCAAACAGGCATTAATATTGTTCTCCCAAAGAAAAATGGCTCACTGAATAGCCTGAAAGGACACCTGACATGCATCTTTCCCTTCTTTCACAAAATATAACCATACATAAAACTGATATGATTACTTGCTAAATCTAATAAGTTTCTTTTTCTTTGATGGTTGTTTGCTCCTTAATGTGCTTTAAATGCATAATAAAAATATAATGAAAAACATACATTTATTCTATGTGGCAGCTACTGCATATTCCATAAAAAAGTAATCTTATAAAGTTTAATTTTACAGTGTTTCTTAAATCTATTTCTACTTATTCACTGTATGCTGAAGGTATCGGCAAAGGAATTTAATTCTGAACATAACCCTTTTCTTCACTGATATTAATGCCAAATTTTCTTTTTACAGTCATTGTCTTGTCCTTTCTGTAAGCATAGAAAAGGAAAAGCAAACGGGTTTAAGGTTTCCAGAGAGTCTCATTAAAATGTAAAGTCCAAATTTCCACATAATTTTTTCCCGGATTGCTTTAGGGCTGTTGTGGGATTTTTCCTGTCTGGGCATTTGTCTTCCATAACGTTTTAATTTCCTTGAGAAAACTCTGGACTGAGCTTATCTCCTTGCCACTGGTGATATCAGAGCATCTGTTTTGCATTAAGGGAATGCAAATTTGAGCACAGCTGAATTAAAGACCACTTACTTTTCAGAAGGCATTTGTCAGGAGAAACAGCAGCAAATAAAAGCTATTGACAGCAAACCCCGTGCAGATCTTTAGGATAAGGGAGTCCAGAAAACCCTCTTGGGACAATCTCCCTTGCTTCCCTTTGCAGCAGAATTTATTGCCAAAAAAAAATTAAAATCCGCCAATAATCGATTTTAAAAATATTCCTACATTACACACGCTTGGCTTTCATGCCCTGCCAATCATTTAAAGAAAAACCAACAAAACCCACAGATACAAAACTGCCCATGCTGTCAGTTCACAGGTCTTGCACAGATCTCTGCCATCGAGGTCACTTCAGCTGCCTTTGATCTTTTCCACCCAGTTACTCATCTTCAACTCAAGCCGTGAGCAAAATCCCCCATCTGTGGTGCCAGAAATTCTCTTCCCTAATTAATCAGAATATCCTGCCGTTCCCAAAAAAAAACCAGCGTTTCCCAGGAAAGTTCCAGTCCTCGCACAGACAACAGGCCCTGCATTGCCACGCTGCAGCTAATTGGGGTTTTTTGACAAACACTCCAGGAATGTCCCTTGCAGGGCTGGTGGCACTCAGACTCACAAAGGCAGGGCTGAACCCTTCAGCGGTGTTTATTTGGGGAATATTTGTTTGTTTGGTGTTTATTTGGGGAATATTGGTTTATTTGGTGTTTATTTGGGGTCAGGATCCCAGGGTGGGGAGGGGGAGCTGCAGGTGAAGGAGGGTCTGACCTGCAGCACCCAGAATTAACCCTCCCTTCCCCAGGCACTGCAAGCACCCTCAGAAATTGCAGCAGCAGCTCCCACATCCTGAGGTCAAACCAAAACAAAGCTGATCCTCCAGCCAGAGAAGAGACAAAGCCCAGGGACCACCAAGAGCACAGAAAAGTCACTCAGGACCTTTGGGACACAGAGGGGACTCTTGCCCTACAAACTTCCCATTTTAGGGCCACCACAGCAACTTCTGACCTCACGAGAGCCGAAGGGTCAGCAAAAATTTCCAAGAGCCAGAACATCCCTGCCCTACAACCGTGCCCCCCATCCCCTCCACTCCATCACAGCCACCCAGAGGTGCCACAGAGCTGGGGTAAAACTCTCTTTATTCCCTGTCACCATAAAAATGTCACTTTAGCACAGTCGAGCAGGAGGCTTTATTGCTTAGGACAGATGGCAGAACCAAAAACGCTCTGAAATGGTTGGAATTGGGTAAATAAATGAACTCCCTGTGTGTGGGTGTCAGAGGGTGCTGCCCCTACAAACAGCACACCTGGTCCCAGGGAGAGCTCCAGGGATGCCCTCTGGAATCGCCCTGCATGGAATTCACCTCAAAGCTCTTTGGGAGCCACGATTTAAATTCACTTTCTTGCACCCAGTACTTGATACTCTGCTGCTCCCCCCACCCATCTTTACCCTTAAATACAAAACACAGGAGCCATTTGCTCTTCTGAGCAATATTGACACGTTGAATTTGTTCAGACAACAAGGATCAATAGCACACACAACTCGAGAGACCTGCCAGGACATGGAGAAATATAATAAAGATCAAGGTGACAGCAGGTTTTAATTACGTGAGAGGTGTGTTCTGCAAGGTCTCTGCAATTTGAGACTATAATCAAAATGTCATCAGCCTGCCTCTCGGATTCTCAATCTCCCAGGAAAATGACTAAAATGGGATAACATTTTCAGATTAATTTTGATGCCTCCATCAGAAAGGCTGACATTTGGCTAATGTCAGACATCACCTACACTGTCATTTGATTTCTCTCTTCCCCCTCGGGTGTCACTTCACTAATGACCCGGGAGTGGGAATGGAACAGTGAACAGATGAAAACAGAACTCTGCAAAACGAAGCAAGATCTGCTCATGGAAACCTTCACAAAGGTGTGATTGGCCCGGCCACGTGGCACAGGTGTTTAAAAACCACGTGTGAGCAATCTCATCATTTATCAAACTTGGTAATGAATTAATTGGCTTCAATGCTTGGAGAATTCACAGCAGAACACAGAATATCTGTGAGGAACACCACAAAGCCTCTCAAGCTCCACAGCAGGAGCAGCTCTGCTCTCCCATCGTGTAAACCACGACCTTTCTGTGCTCAGCCTACACACCCCTGGGATGCAATTATCCCCTTTCCTGCCTTTACATCTGCTGGGAGTCTGACACCAAATAACATGGAAAAAAAAAAAAAAAAAAAAAGACATTTTCTGCCGCCTTCCATGGAGAATCTTGTGACACCAACCACAAGGAAAGGCTAACTTAGCAAAAATGCCATGGAAATGCAAGAGTAAGGAAACACCATAAAATATGCAGGTGGCATCGTGGAATCAGAGAAACAAAGCTGGAAAGGAGCTCAGGAGATCAGAGAGGTGGGAATCCCATCCCAGGGATGCTCTGTGGGTGGGAATCCTCCTGAGCACCCAGCACTGGAGAATCGTGGGGCAGATGCTGAGCACTGAAGGCAGGAGGGCCCTTGGGACCCCCCCAAACCCGGAGCCCTCCTGGGCACCACAGCCCCAGAATTCCTGCTGGGCACCGAGGCACAGCACACAGAGGCTCTGGGATGCCCTCACCCCTCACAGAGGCCACCACAGGGACGGTTTTCATTCTGCAGCAGACCCCACACTGTGCTGATCACATCCCCTCCCCTGCAGGCACAGCCAGGATTTGTCACAGCTCCCGCAGGGCTTTTCCTGGGGGCTGGAATTCTGCAGCAGTGTCCTGGGATATCCCATACAGACAACATCATCATCATCATCCTCTCCACTGAAAACAGAGCCCTTCATCAGCACTCCTTAAACTCAGCGAGCTTCTCCCCATCAGTAAAGAAGATTATTGCACTGCAATTCTAAAGCAAAATGTGGCTGCCTTATAACAATATGATCTTAAGTACTTTGCAATTACTTCTCCCTGGGGCCTTCCAAGCACTGGGAATGAGAACTCTGATATCTGTGACTCTTCCCCAATTCTTCTTCTTTTCTGAGGCTCTTCTACAGGCTAAGAAAACAGCAGGAAAAAATTGCTGCTCACCAAGATCTTAATTCACATCACACAGAACTCGCCTTTGTCCTCTCATTTTCTAGGTGCAGGCAGAGACTCAACTCCCAAATGATCAATTCATTCTTGCAGAATTTAACCTGTAGAAAGATTTGCTTTCTTTGTCCCTGTGGGTGTCACAAGCAGCCCCAAGCTGCCCTTAGCTCCCAAAAGCCTTGCAGGGAAGGCCCACAGTTCATTCAGGAGGCACTCAGGCTGCCCTGGCTCACTCACCTATGAGTTCATGTCTCTGCACATTGACCCTGTTTGGAAAAGGTGCCTTGTCCAGGGTGAAACCACACCTGGACAAACTCTGTGCCAGGGCATCACCACATCCATCCTTTGCCACCAGCCTGGACAGGGCACAGAGCTCTCCACCAGGGCTCAGCCTGGGGGTTTGGGTGCCCAGCACCCACCAAAAAACCCCAAACCCCACAAGCCCAAAGCCCCCCAAGCTCCCACCTGGCTCTGCTCGGCTCCTCCACTCTCAGGCTGCAGCTTTGACCACCCCAGTCGCTCCCAGGAAGGCAGGAGCAGCTCCCCAAAAGAGGAAAAGCAGGGCTGGGGCTGCGTTTGGGGCTGGGGCTGGGTTTGGGGCTGGGTTTTATCCCAGCCTGGGCTCCCACACAGCTGAGGACAACCCCACTGAGCAGCTCCAGCTGCAGGGAGGGGCAGGGGCAGCACAGGTGAGGCAGGGAGGGTGAACACAAGGCACTGAGGTAATTCAAACCTGGTGGTTTGGGGGATGACAGATGATAGACCTTGTCTGAAACTGAGAGACATAGCTTAAAAAAATAAAATTTAAAAAGCCATTTTTCTTGTGAGCCTGAAAATTAAAAAGAAAAAAAAAAAAAGCTGCAAGAACTCCAATTTGCTAATGGATAACACAGAGTTCTTCTGCACAGAACAATCTGAAGTTGTTATCAAAGCCAAGAGTTGTTACAGCACTGAGAAATCGAAAGGCTGGGAGCTCCTAATTAGCAGAGAAGCCTTGGAAATCTTTGTAGAAGAGCAGAGGTTCTGCCTTTTGCTGCATTTGCCCTTGGGCAATGATGCCCATGACCCAGCAGTGATGCCCATGACCCAGCAGAGGTGTCCATGGTCCAGCAGTGATGCCCATGGTCCAGCAGTGATGCCCATGACCCAGCAGAGGTGCCCATGGTCCAGCAGTGGTGCCCATGACCCAGCAGTGATGGCCATGACCCAGCAGTGATTCCCATGACCCAGCAGTGGTGTCCATGACCCAGCAGTGATGCCCATGACCCAGCAGTGATTCCCATGACCCAGCAGTGGTGTCCATGACCCAGCAGTGATGCCCATGACCCAGCAGTGATGCCCATGACCCAGCAGTGATTCCCATGACCCAGCAGTGATGCCCATGACCCAGCAGTGATGCCCATGACCCAGCAGTGATGGCCATGACCCAGCAGTGGTGCCCATGGTCCAGCAGTGGTGCCCATGGTCCAGCAGTGATGCCCATGACCCAGCAGTGATGCCCATGACCCAGCAGAGGTGCCCATGACCCAGCAGAGGTGCCCATGGTCCAGCAGTGATGCCCATGACCCAGCAGTGATGCCCATGACCCAGCAGTGGTGTCCATGACCCAGCAGAGGTGCCCATGACCCAGCAGTGGTGCCCATGACCCAGCAGTGATGCCCATGGTCCAGCAGTGATGCCCATGACCCAGCAGTGATGCCCATGGTCCAGCAGTGATGCCCATGACCCAGCAGTGATGTCCTGGGCTGCTGTGCAGGGGGATGGCAGCGCTGGCAGGGAGCAGAGCACGGTGACCTGCAGGGGACACGGGATGCCTTTCAGCCCCCATTGCCTCAGGAAAGAGCAGCTCTGGAGGGAGGATTTCGCTGTTATTGCTCCCCAGGTTTATTTCAAATCCCCACTCACCTCCCTGTGCAGGAGAACGGGCAGTGATCACCAGCAGTGCAGTGGCACAGCCGTAAATAAATCCATCCATAAATCCTGAGCTGTCTGCAGCAAATGAAGTCATGTCTCCACATTTCACGTGCCTGGGACCTGTCAGGATGTGCTGCCAACAGCTCTGTTGGTGCTGAGCACCTGCCCAGCTCCTGCACTCCAGAGTTTTGGAGATAATGAGATGAAGATAAACATTTGCATGCAAAAAGCCTCATCTCATCAGCCCCTGGTCCTGCTCCTGCAGAGGATCTGCCACCAGCTGAACTGAACGTGAACTGCTCATCTCCCACCCGGCTCTGAATCACAAGGAGTAGAAATGGGCACTGAAATACCTGGATAATTTATTGAGATCATTAAAAAGAATTTCATAATTAACATTTCTTTTGCTTTCACACTCGGGTCTCATTGGAAAATCCCACAGTGGGAGGAGAACATCCCTGTTGTTTTCTAACCACACATCTGCACACCACGAGGATCCAAACCCAGAACAGGAGATGGGTGAAGTGTGAGATGTGTTTATTCATTTCTTTGACACACAGGAATGGAACAAATGAGCTGCTGAGTTCTCTGAGGGTGCTCTGGACCATGCAAGGTGACAGGAGAGAGGACCTGGATTTCAGCTCTTACTCCTCGTGCTCCTCCCAGGCTGTGTATAAATGCTGAGGTATTAAAAACAGGCATTTGCTTTGGAATTTCTAGAATCTTTCCTAAGTTCAAACGTATGGGATGTGCTTCTGCAGAGAGCAGGGTTTGTCTTTGAGGAATTCCCAAATTTTTGTAGTTTTCTGTAATTCCTGACACTGGGAAGGGCAGGGTCTGGGGACAGTGTGAGGGGATGTCCCCTCGTGTCTGGGGCTGTCCCCTTAACCCTGCCCTGCTGGGCCCAGAGGTACAGGAGAAAAGGAACACAACCCTGAGCTGAGCTCCTCTTTCTAGTTATGAGAGTATTTTTGTTACAGAGTTAAGTCTTTTCAATGGAAAAAAAAAAAAGTGAAAATCTCCATTTTTTTTTTTCTTGAGGCAGGAAACCTCCAGTAGATAAAGGATCCAGTCATGTTCTTCACCTTTCAAGAGGGAGAAAGAAAATTCCCTTCATGACACCCAGCAGGTTTGCTGCATGGACACCATTAGCAGAAGCAGATTCCTGGTTCTCAGGCAGAATCCCCAACATTATTGCTCCTGAAATTTCATTTTTTTGTATTAAGGTGAAAAAACCTTATATTTAAAACCTGAAAGTCCCGGCTCAGTGTTGTCGTTGGAGCACACAGGAGGTGTCCTGGGGAAGGGATGGTGGCTCCGTGCTGGGCCATGCAATGCCTGCATGCTGATGCAGGAATGTCACCGTGCTCTGCTGCACTCTCGTGTCTCCAGAAGCTCTCAGCTGTGTTCCCTGGCCCTGCTCACACGTCCCAGCAATTCCTCAGGGTCACAGCTCTGCTTACAAAGGCACAGAGCACTGAGCCCTTCAGGAGGGGGGAGCTGGGTGTCTGTCATTAAATGAGCTGTGACAGCAGCAATCAGCAATGGGACACAGGACTCAGGGATGGGGGAGCTGCCCTGAGGGGTGGAACGGGGCTCACAAACACACAGTGATTTTTATCTCAGCGTTCTTTCATGGATCTTTGGATACAAATTTGTCCCAATCCCATTGTCACCAGTGAAAGCTTTTCCAGGTACTTCGCAGGTCTCCAAATGAAGCTCAGAGTCTCAGGCAGCTTTGGCACTGCCCGCACTGAGCATCCGGGGGGTGACAGGGCTCTTTGGAGGAAGGGATTAAAATATTCCTGGCTACAAAGTGCAGCAAAGAGCAGCAGATTTGGGGGCAGTGCTGGATGTGCTGCAGAGTCACATCAGCCCAGGAGGGTTTGTGATCCACAAGGTCAAACACGGCTGGCACATTTTAAACAACAAGGGAGAGAAAATGTGAAGACGAGTTCAAGCTTTGTTTGAATTCAAACTCAGAAGGAACCAGCAGCTACTGAATTTCACCAGGGTTCAAGTGACTGCAGCCTTTGGAGTCCTTTGAAAGCCTTGTGAGTAACTGTCCCCCAAAGTGTGCTCACACACAAGGAACTTGCTCAAGTAAATACCTTTAAATCTGCCCTGCTCTGCCCTGCTCAGCAGGCACAGGTCTGGGGCAGAACACCTGAGGACACAGCCAGGTGTGCAGTTACACAGGGTTGTAATCAGATAATGTACAGCATTATCACACATTATCACATGGACATCTTCTTTCAGCCTTCCAAGATGGTTCTGTTCTGTTCTGTTCTGTTCTGTTCTGTTCCTCACAGTTGTACCAGCTCAGGGTGTAGGTGCCATTTTAAGACCTTCATGGAAGGTGGATAAGGACAAGTGTAAAAGAAAAAAAATGATTAAAAATTACAAAACCAACTCAAATATATCTCATGGGTCTCTTTCCCTCCAATCTGAAAGCACAGCTCTCACTGGGGGTGTAAGGGAACCTTTGGGAAGCTTTTCTGTGCCCTCCCTGAGCTGTGCCCTGTCCGTGTGTGCCAGCAGATCCCTGCCCCGGGCACTGGGTCCAGCCTGACACCCAACACCTGCACGGTGTTTTGGAAACCTCTGGGATTCCAGCAGAGCCAGGCAAAGTGTGATCCTTAGGTGGGAACGGGGCTGAGCTCTCCTCTGCTGCTGCTGTGTCCTCGCTCTGAGCTCAGGCTTCGATTGTGCAGTGCTGCCCGTGTGGTTTGCAGGAACAAGAGTGGAAATTCCTCCCTGGAGAGACCCCTGGCAAAACCCCCCGAAGCAGAACGAGGCGTTTCAGCACTGAAAACACAGAGGTGAAGGATGTGCTGCTCTGCAGAGCAGGGCTGGGGACATTCACAAGCTGTGAGATGTGAAAGGACACGAGAAGATGATTTTATATTGGCTCAAAGGCAGCACAGCCCGTGCATGGCCTCGGGCACTGTAACAACGAGCCAGGGAGGGAAAGGGCCAGGAAAGGCAAATTCCTTGGTTTGCTGCCTGCAGGGACACAGCAGCGCTGCTGGAGGTGCTGGCAGCACTGAGCAGTGCTCAGGTGACAGGGGGGTGTCCCTGGCAGGCTCCCAGTGCCACCCCAGTGGCTCTGAGGTGACAGGGGGGTGTCCCTGGCAGGCTCCCAGTGCCACCCCAGTGTCTCCCCTGCCCATCCTCAGCAGGGAAATGCTCTGGAAGCACAGGGGTCACTCTGGTGGCCAAGGGACACTCTGCTGCTGGGTTTGCAGGTTGTTTTCATAGCTGGGAATCGTTCAGGCAGGGTGGGGGGATTTGCATCCACCTTAACTGTGCCTTCTGTGAGCCACCAGCAATAAAAGTAGATTTAAACAGAAACTTTGCAGCCTTTTCTTCATTCTTTTCATTTCCTGCCTGTTTTGCTTATATAATTCCTATTCTGTCCTGCTTCTCACAGTTTTTTTTCTCTTCTTTCCCCTCCCATCTCTTCCTAGACAACTCTGTCCCTCTCATCCTCCATCTCCTTTCATGCACACTGTGACTGGCAGCACAGAGCAATGTGCAAGTTCCCCTCAAAGCCTTGAGAGAGTTTTGTGTTTCTGACACAACTTTGTGTTCTTCTGCCTTTGTGAAGCTTTTGCATCCCTGACCCGGGAGGTTCAGCTTGCAGCTTCCAAGAAAGCATCCAAGTATTGTGAAATACCTGAGCCTTGAGCACCTCACACCGATGGCACACATCAATTATTTCTATCAGCATTTCTGTTCCTGGGGCTCTGTGAGCACAGTGAGCAGGGCTGGGGGTTGTCCTCCACTGCCACTCCTCAGGTTCCCAAATCTATCCAGGTTTGCTCAGAGGATGAGGCCTTGTAACACATCTGGAATTGCCAGGTGTCCCACAGAAGGCCAGAGCAGTGTTTGTGATCAGGCTGTGCCATCTGAAGCCCAGCACACTGCCCGTGTGCCAGGCAGATACCTGGGCACGTCTGAACCTGGTCTCTACAAGAGGTGCTGAGAAAAACCATCATAATTCATTTCCCTTTTCTTTTCAAAGGACCAGAAGTTAAAAGGGCTTAGTTCAACTCTGGGAGGCGAATCAGCCCAGTGGCTTTAGGGGAGAGCAGATCTGGAATTAAAATGGAGTTTTTAGCGTGCCCTGGACCAGCTGTTATTTAATTTCGGCTCCCAGAGCTGCTGCAGGGCATCATGTGAAGCCCCCGGGATGCTGTGAGTGAGAGACGCTGTCCCAGCCCCGACATTCTCCTCCCTGCTGCCGTGACCGTGAATTTCCCAGAATTTCACCTCTCCCGTTAACACGACGGCTTTTAGAAGAGGATTTGCATTCAGGAACAAACGGGTTCGCTTTCAGCGCTGAGAAATGCAGAGCAAGAGCGGGGCTGAAAGGGGCACTGATGGTCGGAGCTGCTCCTCGCACATTGCCCTTCCCTCTGCTGGGGACGGGGAAGGTTTGTGGAACTCAGCCTGTCCTTCCCTGCCTTTGCAGACAAAGCCTGTCCCACACTTGTCCATGGAGTGACGAGGTTTGTTCATAAACACAGCCTGGGCTTCACGGTCACCCTGCAGCTCCGCTGGGGCCGCCGTGTGCCAGCACTGAGGGCTCTCTATAGAGGGGAAACAGCGGGGAAATCTAAAATATCCAAAATATCCTTTACAGCATCCTCGGCCCCATTCGACACCGGTACCTCCCCACAGACCCAGCCCGTTTTCCTGACTCTGGGGATCCCTGAAATTGGAGTTCCTGGAATTTCTGGAATTTCTGCCGGTGCGGGCAGCGGCGGCGCTGGGAGCGCTCGGACCGAAAGTTTTGTCACAGTGCCACCCACTGGGGCCAGCTGGGGACAGGACACGGCCACTGCCACCCACTGGGGCCAGCTGGGGACAGGACACGGCCACTGCCACCCACTGGGACCAGCTGGGGACCGGGCAGCACCGGGACCAGGACCGGCTCTGGAAAACACCGGGAATTCCATCATGGTACCGAAACCGGGACTGGAACACTGGGAATTCCAACCCTGCACCGGGACAGGGTCAGGAAATCAGGGAATTCCAACCCTGCACCGGCACTGGGTCAGGAAGACACCGGGAATTCCAATCCTGCACCGGGATCGGCTGCAGAACTCAGGGATTCCCGACCCTGCCTTGCAGGCAAGGAGGAGATGGAGACATTGGAGGGATTTGGGTTCTGCAGGACCCCCTCATTCTTAGCAAATGGAAAAAATAAACTCATTATTGCAAAGGAAGCACAGTGGCAGCACGGGGAATATTGGGAATATTGGGAATATTGGGGAAATCCAGCCCAAAAGCTGCAGGAAAGAGCAGAGCCAATGCACACGCAGGGGTTTAGAGCTCCGTGCGGTTCCTCCCTTCCTGAAACAACATTTCCCCCGTGCTGCCAGCACAGACCCTGCTCGGGCTCCTCCCCTGGGTCGGCTTCTGCATTTCCAGCACTCAGCAGGAGCAGCCCGGGGGTGTCCCAGGGGTGTCCCCGGGGGCGAGGCCAGCCCTGGTCACACGTTCACAGTGAAGTTCTGTGTCTGTCCCAGCCCACACAGCATCGCTGCTGCTGGGAAACCTCCAGCAAACAGCTCTGGCCAACACTTTGGGCTGGCACATCTTCATTTTGTGGATTTGTTTGATTTTCTGTTTCTTTTCAGAGGTTGGTTTGTGCAGTAGTTGATTGATTTCCTCCGTTTCCTTGGTTGACACCCTCAGTTTCCTCTGCCACACAAAATAAAAGGGAAATTCCCGTTTCAAATGTAGATTTAGAGACAAGATTTCCTTGCATACCCTTCCTAGGAGCTGCCTGGAAAACTGTACTTCAGTGCTAAAGATCTGTGGCAAGTCTGCATGTTCCAATGGAGCAATAAAAATATTTACACTCGTGCAATTTAGTTAAAAATTCTGAGTATCTGTGTGCTTGAAGTGTTTGTGTACTGTAAGAGGTGGTAAATGGTAAGTATAAAAAACTAAACCCCGAATTGTACAAAGATTTTCAGATATTTCAGCGTTGAAAATCCTGCATTTTGTGTCTGTGCAAGGAGCAAGGCCGTGTCTGAGCAGCCACACAAGGAGGTGAAACACCTCAGCCTCAGGCTGTAAATCAACCCCTAATTGTGGCTAAGACTGTGCAGGGAGTTCATGTAGAGATTAGCTTAGGTCTAATTCTCTGGGAGGTTTCTCATTGATTTAAAAAGGACTCAGGTCATTGCTCCAGGGTTTCCTCATGAAACATCCCTGATCACAGCTGGATAAAGAATAAAGAATTAATTTAGATAATGCCTAAGAGGAGACATTGAAATGTGAGCAGGGAACAAGAACCAACAGAGTCTGTCCTCAAGGTCCCTGTTATTAGCATTGAACATGTAGTGAGAATAAATAAATACAAAATGTGGCATAAACAAGTCCTGCCTGTGAGGGCTGCAGTCTGACAAGGAGGCCAATAACAAATGCAAGAGCCAAAATCCCAAAATCCTTGGTCAGGTGTGCTGGGGAGCATCCACAGGGCCAGCAATTCCCAAATCCCAGTTCCCAGATCCCAAGTGGGGCCCGTGGTGTGAGCAGAGCCCTTGCCAAGCCCCAGGGCAGGAGCAGACTCTCACCTCCCTGCTCACCCCCCGTGTGTCACAGCTCTGAGCTGCTGGGGAGAGCCAGGGCTCTTGTCCAGAGTTAATTATTGATGCTTACATTCAATAGAGATTGTATCCATTAATACTTTTAATAAAAGATCAGATTGGCTCTGTTCAGGTGTTCCCAACACAGATACCATCTCCACACGAGTCTGCCTGGCTCTTTCTCACCTCTGTGGTGTCTGCAGCCATAAATGTGAGCAATCCATCCCCCCTTGGCTCCTGCCTGGACTCGGGTGTTTTCAGGCAGGCAGGGCTTTGGGAGCAGCTCTGCTCGCCTCTGTCCCTGCTGTTCCACTTGGACATTCTCTAAGGAAATGGGATTTATGTGCCCTGGAAGAAAAGGAATCGACACCAGGAAAATTTCCACTGCTGGTTTAGGTGAGACCATCACACCCCTGTGAAGAGAGAGGGGCTTTGCCAAGGACAGGCAGTGACAGGACACGCTGGGAGTGCCGTGAGCTTTTCCTGTGCTGGGCAGGCAGGGAAATTCTGTTTGTTCACCAAGGGTATTGTTGGCCTCTCCTCTTCCTGACCTGCAAAATCCCGTGTCAAGAATGCACAAATTAATACTACTGATAAAAATAAAGAGACACAAAGATGTAAGCAATCATATCCTTAATTTGCAGTGAAAGGGTGAAAAAGCCACAAAGCCCAGAATGGCTGATTTGCCACCTTGCCATGTGGCAAATTAAAACCTGGAAGTAAACGTGTTCAGAGAAACACAGGTGAAAGTTTCCAGTGCCAGTATCACCCTCCCTTCATCCCATCCTTTCTTTCTTCCCTCCCTTTAATGTTTCAAGCTCCGAATTTGTTTAGCAACTAGGAAAATATTTGCAAAGGCCATTTTACAGTATTTGCAGATGTGAAGTGGTGGAAGAACAGCTTCCTTTTGCATTTCCCAGCAGAGCCTGCAGCTCCATCTCTGTCACCGCGAGGGAGGGGAGCAGTGCCTGGAGGCTGCTGGATCTGCCCCTGCAGCTCTTCCAGGAGGGGCTGCAGGAGCAGAATTCCCTGCTCATGGACAGGGTTCATGTACCTTGGATGGGCCACTGCCCCGAGAAGCTTTTCCTTCCCAAATAATTGATGTTTCACTGCGAAATCCAACGTTAACTTTTCATTCCAGAGACAAGATTTTTTTAAATAACTCCATGTTCTTGATCAGAGATTATCGATTCTGATTTTGAACCAAAGGAAAGTGAGGAAGGGTCAATACAGAAGCAGAGCTGCTCATTAACTCTGTGTTTAACACAGAGAGGGCAACGGCTCTGATAGAACAGCTAAAACATCAATGCAGGCAAGTTTTAATGAGAATTGGAGATAAAGTTTAAAAGCGTTTAATAGTGAGTCTGCTGAGAGATTGTGTGTAGCTCAGAATGTTCTTGGGAGCACAGGGAGGAGGAGGAGGGATGGATTTTCCAAAGGGATCCTGCAGCTGAGCAGGAGCTGCTCAGGCAGTGCCTTGGGCACAGGGAGAAAGGGAAACCCACGCAGGGAGGAGAAATGGATCCCCAAAATCTTCGGTTGTTTTCACATTTGTTCAGGTGAATGCTTTCACATGCCCAGAGCTCATGAATATTTAGCAATTTGCTTGGACATTCTTTTGTAAATCAATTTTAACCTAGTGGGGAATATTTTCATAAACCCTATTTCAGATTGCAGATGTGAGTGCTCATGCTGGAAGCCTCATTAGAAGCATTACCAGTAATATGCCATTAATGTGTCCAACAAAAAGAAATTAATTCTGAAGATGGGCTACAAATGAACTTCGGATCAAGAATTGTCTGCCAAAAATTACTTCGTGATGAACTGAATAGTGAATACTGGCAATTTGTGACAAGAAAATGAGGCAGGATGTATTGAATAAATTTCTTGTGGGTTTGCTGTGGTGGTGCTTGAGGTGTTGCTGGGCTGAGTCTGGAGTTGAGCTCTGCCGCAGGAATAAACTCCTTGCTGTCATGTCCTCACCTGGAATTTTCAGTGATCACAGAACCAGAGAATGGTTAAATCCCACCCGGTGCCACCCCTGCCATGGCAGGGACACCTCCACTGTCCCAGGCTGCTCCCAGCCAGATGTCCCCATCCCTGGAGTGTCCCAGGAATTCCTGGAGGTGGCACTCGGAGCTCTGGGCTGGGGACAGGGTGGGGATGGGGCAGAGCTGGGAGCGCTTTTCCAGCCTCAGTGGATCTGTGTGATCCTGTGCCTGAGGGGGAAATGTCATTTCCCAGGATGGAGCCCGGGCTGTCCCTGGGCTGTCCCTGCATTTCCCGCATGGCTCCGTAGGTGGCGAGTGCCGCCTTCCCCAAAGCAGCCCAGTGAATCTCAGCATTCCTGCTGCTCGGCATTCCTTCGCTGCTGCGGGGCTGGGCAGGACATCCCCATCCTCACAGCATCCTCAGAGAATCCTCACACCATCCTCACACCATCCCCACCCTCACACCATCCTCACACCATCCCCACCCTCACACCATCCCCACTGCATCCCCACACCATCCCCTCATCATCCTCACACCATCCCCACACCATCCCCAGAGCAGGATCGGGGCACTCTGCCTCCAGGGCTCTCCAGGGCACCGCCATGGGTTGCAGGAAGATGAAATTTCCGTATTTTGAACACCAGCCCCGGCCCTGTTTGCTCCGGATCGCAGAACCGCAGCTTTGCTGAAATCAGAACAAAGGCGGCGAGAGGCTCTGACAGCCCCGAGACCAAATGACAGAGGGCAGCGCCAGGCTCTGGAACAAAGCTGAGCTTTGCTGACCATTCCAGCAGAATTCTCCAGGGATGAAGGAGCTCTCAGCACGGCTGCACTCAGATTTACAGCTGATGGCTGCCCGTGATGGAACTGCTCCGGGGCACAGGGACACGAGTGGCAGTTCTGGGAATTTCTCTGCATCAACGGGAATGAACTGTCTGGGGTTTGGATGAACAATATCTCCCTGTACTGTCTCCTTTCATATGGCATCACACAGACATATCTGTGACCTTCACAGATGTCACACCTATAAAGAAAAAGGTCCCGTTTAAAAAACGAGCACAGCAGCTCCAGAGCTGGAGCGAATCCGTGTGGCTGCAGCAGAGTCAGCAGAGAGAGGCAGATTTACAGAGCCTGCTCCTCGGTACAAATAGCTGAAGTGAATTGTTACTGCTCTGCTGGTCAGGGGTGTGGTGGTTAGACAAGAAAAGGGATGAGATCCATTGGAATATGGGAACTTTCCCAGGGCAGTGCCTGGAAATGGGCAGGAGGAATAAAGAACATTTTGATGTGTTTTAGAAGTGGCACCTGAAGATGTGCATTTAATCCTGCCCAGGTAAAGGCACTCAGAGATCACACAGTAACAATCTAGTGCCTGCCCTGTCCCACAGCCTCAGAAATGCTGTAATTCATCAGAATTCACCTTTCTGTAGTTAAACTGAGGGCAGCCAGCCCTCCTGCAGAGCTCAGCACCACCCTGCAGCCTGGGGCTGGGCTTGGCCACACTGGGGACATTGGCACCAGCAATTAGACACCGGGGCAATAGGACATGGTCAAGAGGGGTTTTCCAATCTTTCTGCTTTTCCTAAAAGAGAATCTCAGCCTGGGAACTCCTGACTGCAAATATAAGCTGGGATTTATGAACAAACAAACCTTAGCTCATGTGTGACCTTTTCATGTGTTCTGAGTGCAGCCTGTGCTTGATTCTGTCACAGAATCACAGAATTATTTGGGTGGGAAAAGACCTCTAGGATCATCGAGCCCAACCATTAAATCTTTCTTTCACAGAATCACGAATCCTGGGAGGGTTTGGGTTGGAAAGGACCTCAAAGACCCCCCAGTCCCAATCCCCTCCTCTGGGCAGGGACACCTTCCTCTACACCAGGTCCTTCTCTGAGGGATTCGATTTTTGGGAGCTGCTGCTGTTCTCCTCAGCCTATAAAACACTTCGAAGATAATAATTTAATGAGCAGTTTAAGTTTATGGCCCATCTTTGTGTTTCTTATCTCTGAGTTTACTCAGCACTAAGATAACCATAATAAATCCACTCATTATGCCTGAGATGTTTATGGGCTCTAATTGCTGACAGGAGGAGAGGGGGGATGAGCTCAGCACATTTTACACCCCTGACAACTCTGGGTGCATTTCCTGAGCACAGCCAGGACCCCTCGCGTGGGTTTGGGGCAGGACAGAGACTGATGGCTTGAAAATAACGGGGAATATTTATGGCCTGGGAATTCCTTTGCCACTGAGCTGTGCTGAGGTTCACCAGCGTCCAGCCCTGACCCTGCAGACCTCCCCCAGCCCTCCCAGTCTGTGTGTATTTACTGCCCCACAGCGGGGAGATGCACAAGGATGGAAATGTTCACAAAAAATCACCCCCCAAACTCCTGACCCCGACAGGCCACACCCCATGGCAAACATGAGCTCAGTTTTATTCCATTAAATCCCCAGCAGGAGTGATAAAATATCAGCTGGGATAATTCAGCTGCCCTGAGACAGAGAGGGAAGCTCTACAAAATGCATTTGCTGTTGCTGTTGTGTGTGTGACCCTCAGGGGCCCTGGAGGCAGCAGCCAGGGGAGCATCCTCAGAGCCCAGACTGAGCCCAGACTGAGCCCAGACTGAGCCCAGGGCTGGGCTGGGCCTTGCCAAGCCCTGCTCCCTCCAGGCTGGCACTGGGGCTGGAGGCACTTACCCACAGCTGGCTCTGCCCAGGTGGCCCCAGCTGGCTCTGCTCTCCTGCTGCTGCCAGCCTTCCTTCCTCCTCTTTTCTTAAATGAAGTGGAGCAAGAGTTCTAAACTTTACATAGCTCCACGTCCAAGTTTTAATTAAGATCAGCAGAAACTCTTCGAAACTCAGATAAAAGATAGGCTATCATATTCTATATTATAATATTCCATATGATAACAGTCTATGTGATAATATTCTATACGATAATATTCTATATTATAATATTCTAAATTATTATATTCTATATTATAATATTCTATACTATTCTCAGATAAAAGCAGGCTATAAATGCAACAAATTCTATTTCCAAGTGATGTCAGACGAGATAAGAAAAGTCCCAATCCCCATATTTGCATTTTTAGGAAATTTGAAGAATCTGGGGCCTAAGAATATTCTTGGATATTTTTAGACCTGGGCATTTCAGTTTTGTTATTCAGGTCAAAACAAGTCTCTACGCCCTTCACCTCACAGGCATTTGGTGTCTGTGTTTGCACTGCAGCTTTCCAACCCGTTCTATAATTGTGGAGGCCATGTGGGATAGGGGTAGGTGTGAATCCACGTCTGTGCATGTTTGCAGGTCTAGTGTGACTTTAAAAATAAAGTTTCTGATGCTGCAAACACTTCCACATACCCTGAACCAGATGTAATTAATGCCATGGAGATTACTGAAGGAAAATAAAATGCATTCCTGGGGACGATGGGAGCATTCACTTACATCACCCCAGCACGATTAACTGGAGATGTTTGTCATGTAAATGCTGGGCTGAAAAATTCCCGAGAAAGTAAACTCAGAACAAAAGTTGCTCTTTTTCCCAGTGTCCATTTTGGTTTTAGTGCATGGTTGTTTATGGGATTTTTGGAGTCATTCTGGAATTCTCTGAGGCAGGGAGTGAAGTCAATGGAATGAAATAAACTCGGGTCTTGAGATTCTCGTGTCAAAACCATTTTGGGGTGAAACTCTGAAAATCTGGGAGGCCAAAGAGCCACACGTGCCAAGGTCCTTGAGGGGGGTGCCAGAGCTCTGAGTGCTGGTGTCTGCACCAGGAACATTAACCCTGCTGTGATTTATCTGCTGCACACTGAGCTTCTCTCGGGGTTGCAGAATGCATCTGGACCAGCCTAATGAGCACATTCTTCACCATTAGAGAGGCTGTGGAGGGCTTCAAATATTTTAGACATGATTCACAGAGCCAAAAGGTCTTGTTTACTGATATGCTATTTATACCTAGCTCAATTAAACCTCTTTGGAAAGAAAAAAATTCAAGGATGCCAACACTGGCGGTGCTGTTGGAAGTGAGCATCTCCTCGTTAAAAAGGTTAGAAAAACACCATTAATAATTTTGATCGACTCTGTTTATGCCCCAGTGTGTATCCAACTGCACCCAGTGTCCTGCCTGGAGTGGTTCTGGCACAGCAGAGATCAGGAGGGCTCTGGCTGTGCCTGGTGCCAGGTGTCACATCCCTGGGCATGGCCTTTGCCACCAGCCCAAGGCTCGCCCTCCTGGCAGAGCTGAGCTGCCCCAGGGCCTGCAGCAGCCTGAGGGGCCAGCACGGGGCTCAGGCAGCCCCAGGGACAGAGCCAGGACCAGAGCTGCTCTCTCCAGGGAGCAGAGCTCTCCCACCAAGGTGTTCCCATCCCTGCCAGGCTCCCAGCCAGGCTGGAGGCAGCTCTGAGCTCCTGCTCCAGGGGAAGGAGTCCCTGCCTGGGGCAGGGGATGGAACCAGGAAGGCTTTAGGGTCCCTTAGACCTCAAACCATCCCGGTGATCCATGGTTCTGCTGCTCCAGCTCCTGGTGACCCCTGCTAGGAGAGGAGCTGAGAGCCTGCAGGGATGGGGCAGAGTGGCTGGGTGAGGCACCAGGCACACAGCAGGGCCCTGGGGACAGCACAGGGGACAGGAGCAGGCACAGCTCACCTGGGCTCCTGCAGGGCTTTCCTGCAGGAAAGGGGGACATTGCCAGGAGAGCCCGTTTTGGAGAGCAGGAGATGCCTGATCAAAGGAGAAAGCCAGAGGATACCACCAGAATCTGTTTGTTGGAAATGCAAGGCTTTTGAGCCTTCAGAATCTCAGTTTGTTGGAAATGCAGGGCTTTTGAGCCTTCAGAATCTCAGTTTGTTGGAAATGCAGGGCTTTTGAGCCTAATGAATGAGAGAAGTCTGTGCATGAATGTCCATTGCTATGGATAAATGCAGTGTCCTGCCAAGGGCTCCTTCCTGAAGCTCCACAGCAGGGTTAAACCCACCCTGACATTCCCACCCACGTGCTGGGCTCCTCCTGGGACAGGGAGCAGCCAGGGCTCGCTGTGCCATGTCACCAAAGCTCAGCCAGGCCTTGGTCACAGCACGGAGCTGGCACAAGGAGGAGTGTTCCTGTGGCAGGGAGCTGGGAACGCTGCCATGAAATATTGAGACGTAAATCAGGGGTGGGAAGGAAGCACAACAGCTTTTATAGGACACTTCAGAGCGATGTACTCATTAAATAACAAAGGGTTTTTTCCCTTAATACACTATTAACAAATTCCAAACCATCATATCTTTAAAAAAATTGTCCTCCAGTCGAGTGGAAAGTGAACTAATGTGGGCTTAGAAAGAGGTTGGGAGTGCAACAAATTATAAATGCTTTCTACTTTATCAGCATTACAGAGTACTATTAATTTTAAAAATAGCTTCTAAAAACATACATGGCATACCATAATGGAGATGGCTGGGTTTCAATACATCATCCTGATGACTCTTTCCACAGCAATGAGTTATGCAGACACTGCTTTGCAAATACGGCACGCAGGGGCTGCAGGGAACGTTCAAAAAGGCAATTTTATCTTTGGGTTCAGGGTGGGGCTGGGCTGGGATTCCCACCAGGAGCACTCAGGGATGAGCTCTGTGTGATGGGATGTTCCTTCCCACCAGCAGCATCCCTGCAGGATCTCCATCATCCCTCCAAGCTGCAATCAGCTCTAGGCACATAGTGAATGGTTAAAAATAAAGATGTTCATGGCCAGGGCTGTGTGACTGAGCAGCTCTGAAGGGTTCTGTGTGTTCAGGGTCTGCTGCTAATTGGCACCAGCGTCCCTCCAAGGGCTCCGGGGCTCTGAGTGATGGGGGAGGCATTTTCCACAGCCAGGGCTGTTTTTATTGGCTGCTTGCAGGAAAAAGACACATAAAACCCTGACTGGGGCCAGAACTGAGTTAGAAAAATCCCTGGGTAGCTCTAACTTACACTCGAGTTTGTTTGCTTGCCTTTTTTCTGTCCCTCAGGCTGCACAGCTCCTTACTCCTCACAATGCAGCAATTACAAGCATGAGGGAGGTCAGTGACCCCTTCCCAAAGCCCCGAGGGCTCGGGGAAAGCTCTGCCTTCCCTCTCTGGGAAAGGAGCCCCAGCCCCACACTTCAGGGGGGCTGGAATCCTGGCACCCCCCTGGCTACAGCTCCCTGGGGACGGGACCCCCAGGAGCACCCATGGGTGACTGTCACTGTCACTGTCACTGTGGCACCCCTGCAGCTCCCAGCCCTGCTCCAGCAGGCATTTTCAGCTGATTTTCCAATTTCAGCTGAATTGCCCAAAGCCCCGAGGTCCCCCAGAGCCCAGAGCCCTGCTTAGAACAGGAGTTTCCCATTTTATTGGGAATGCACTACAGCACCAATTCCTGTCCAAGAGTCCCTTCAGCTGAGACATTCCCAAATTTTCTCCCTCACTGTTTACAGAACTGTATTGTTACTCCCCTGGCAGGTGAGAATATTCCTTACAGAGCACATATGGCTTCCCTGGTCCTGTTTTCTTGTATTTAGTAACTTAGGAGTATCCTAAATTTAATGACCATTTATTGGTTCCCTAATTCAACCCAAAAGACCAAAATTCATGGAAAGCCAGAAGATTCATTCTCTAAAGGAATTAGAATAATGGTCAAGCTGTAGCAGTAAGGTTGGCAAAGTCACTTATTTTACTGCTTTATCACCTCTAGAAAACAAATGTTCCTGCCTGGAAATGGCAAACTCCACTTCCCTGAGTCCTGGGCTGTTGAAGCTCATTCCTTCAGGCCTCCCCTCATCCCTTGCTCCCAGCCGTGGCTCCTGTTGCCCACTGGGGAAGGTGGCAATGGAATCTGTGTGTGCTGTGCCCTGTCCAGTGCCAGGACCTGGATCTGCACCCTCCTGTTCTCAGATGCAAACCCATCCCCGGCCCTTACATAACTCTGTTTCCTCTCTTGTTGGTGTGATCATAGAGATAAATCATTCTGCTGGAGCAGTGCTGTGTGAAATCTTTACAACGACAGCTACAAGGAAATTCCTCTGCCCAGATTTACCTCCACACGCTGCTATGGAGCTCAGAGCTGTAAATCTGCTTCCTCTGTGGCCAAGAGCCACATTCCAAACCCAGGCAGTGAATGTGTGTGTGAGAGGCTGTGATGGATGGGCACACACACGGTGGGCACAGCCAGCGACTGCCAGCCTGTCTTTCCTTTCCTTTCCTTTCCTTTCCTTTCCTTTCCTTTCCTTTCCTTTCCTTTCCTTTCCTTTCCTTTCCTTTCCTTTCCTTTCCTTTCCTTTCCTTTCCTTTCCTTTCCTTTCCTTTCCTTTCCTTTCCTTTCCTTTCCTTTCCTTTCCTTTCCTTTCCTTTCCTTTCCTTTCCTTTTTTCCTTCCCCAGTTTTTCCCATTACTCCAGAAGTTCAATATCCAACAGCAGCTTCTCCAGATGATAACCCAGCTCATGCTGTGAGCCATAAAATCTCCTTTAGGTTCCCTTCCTGCAGCGTGGACACCACACACAGCTGATGCCCTCACCATGACAGAGGTGTTGGGGGCTCCCCTTTGCCCCCTGTTCCCTGCCCTGTGCCAGCTGCAGGTGAGATATTGGCTGTGGCCAACATCCAGAACAGTCTGAGCTGAGCCCAGTATCAGCTGCAGCACTCTCATTTCCCATTTTGCTGTGATCTCTCATTTCCCATTTTGTTGTGATCTCTCATTTCCCATTTTACTGTGATCTCTCATTTCCCGTTTTGCTGTGATCTCTCATTTCCCATTTGACTGTGATCTCTCATTTCCCGTTTTGCTGTGATCTCTCATTTCCCGTTTTGCTGTGATCTCTCATTTCCCGTTTTGTCGTGATCTCTCATTTCCCATTTTGTTGTGATCTCTCATTTCCTATTTTACTGTGATCTCATTTCCCGTTTTGTTGTGATCTCTCATTTCCCGTTTTGCTGTGATCTCTCATTTCCCGTTTTGCTGTGATCTCTCATTTCCCGTTTTGCTGTGATCTCTCATTTCCCGTTTTGCTGTGATCAGTTGCTGTTCCCCAGCAGTATCTCAGCTCCACACACACAGGACAGTTCTGCACCGTCGTCCCTGGAGTGAGGGATCTCTCTGAGAACAGTCAGGATTGTTTCTGCTTCCAGCAAACAAGAAGAGACTTTGCTTTTTGCACATGGCCGAGTTCTGCGTTCTGGCATTGTTTGTTTTACTGAGCCTACAGGGCAGAATTAAAAGATTCACATTTTGCTGTTGTTGAGGCAGTAACTGAAGTGTGTCTCTCATTGGAATGAATTTCCCAGGAAATATTTCAGAGACCCACTCAGGGAACAGAAATAACTTCATCTTTTAATATCATGAAACTTCTGCTCCCTCACTCCCAGCTGGAGGTTTCCCTCAGGACTCTCCAGGCTGCTCAGCCCAAATCAGTGTCCCCATGTCCCTGCCCAGCACCTCTGGCCATCTCTGCCAGCTCCATTTCCATTGCCCAGTTCTGCAGTCCCAGCCCTCCTTTTCTGGGGGTTCCACCCCCTTCCAGGTGCTCTGGGGACACAGGAGAGGGCCCCAGCCTGGAGCAGGACTGGGGGAGCAGCAGCTGCTCTGTGCTCAGCCCAGGGCTGATTGCAGGGAGCCCCAGGAGCAGCTCCCCAGAGCGAGGCTCTGCTGTGCTGCCCCATGGGCACTGTCCTCCCCACAGAGCCCGGGGTGAGCCCAGGGAGGGAATCACCCCAAATCCTGAGTGCCTGGCTCGGGGAAACAGGAGAGTCCACGGGCCAGCGTGGGTTTGCCACGTCCTGAGCCCGACCCCGGGCTTTGTGCATCCCCAGGGACACTGAACCGACCAAAAAGAGGAGGAGGGTCCTTGTGGGGAATTGTCCTTCCCAGCTGTGCTCGTCCCCACAACCCCTCCATCCCTCTGGGACCCAGAGCACAGCTCCTCCAGGCAGCAGCGAGCCAAAGGAGGGAGGATTTCACTGGGACAAGGGGAGAGTTACAGCCCCTTAAATCAAATTACTGACAGCAGCCGGGGAGCCCCGGGGGGATGAACGAGCTTGTAAAGAGTGACAACGAGGCAATAAACAAGATTAACACAAAACTAATGGAGAAATGGAGATAAATACGGGCATGGCCATGCAGTGTCAGAAGGGTTGCATGCCAGACTCGGGCAAGTGTTTGAGGCTTTTTGTAGTCACAGCCACCCTGAGTCACAGCCGTGACCCCCATGCTGTGCTCCCAGGGGTGAAGGATCTGCTCTGCCAGCAACGGGGCAAGAAAGGGAATTCACTGCAATAGAGCTGCTGAGCCAAGCTGCTCCTTCTGCTGGAGACAGGTTTGGAAAGGAGCTGCAGCTGCCAGAGGATGCAGGCAGGGACAGGGACAGGGATAGGGACAGGGACAGGGGATGGGGATGGGATGGGATGGGGATGGGGATGGGGATGGGGATGGGGATGGGGATGGGGATGGGGATGGGGATGGGGATGGGGATGGGGATGGGATGGGGATGGGGATGGGGATGGGGATGGGGATGGGATGGGGATGGGATGGGATGGGATGGGATGGGGATGGGGATGGGGATGGGGATGGGGATGGGGATGGGATGAGGATGGGCTCACATTTTGGGCACACGAGCTCATCTCAGCGTGAAACCTTTCAGTGCCCTTACAACCACTTGAGTAAATAATGGAAATGTCCCCTGGGTGCTGTCACTGTCACAGCTGAGCACAGCCCCGTGGCACAGCAGGGCCCTTCATCCCCACGTGCTCCTCCAGCTTGCAAGAACATTTGATAAACTGTAGCTAAACTATCAAGAAATAAATGCTTTCTTTCAAATCTATAGCTGTTTTTTGAACTTGTGAGCAGCCAGTTAAGCTGGATGGATTTAGAGAGGCCCTACAGTGTTTTTCTGTTGAAATACCAGATGATAAACACAATTTTTCTTGTGTCCCTGCAGAAACAAGACAGCCTGGGGTAACATAAAATGTTCCTTTACTTCCTTCTGACAATGGCCCGTTTCTTCTTTTAGAGGATGATTAATATTTATTACTACAGTAAATGGCAATTTAAATATATGTTGAGCCCTGCAGTGTATCATTAATTTAAGGAAACAGGACACCTCCTATCAAACCACAATGGGTCCTTCTGCAGTGAATTATGGGGCTGATCTGGCAGCCTTTTCAAAGCAGCTCCTGAACCTGTTCCCATGCAGCAGCAGATTGCTCCCATGGCCCCTGGCACCACGTGGGCAATGCCCAGGTGAGGCACCTTTGTTACTCACTGCAAGCAGCAGCAAAACAATCAGCAAGTGGGAAAATGTGAATATCCATGTTGTCCTCAGGGAGGCTATGGAGAGAAATCCTCCATCCTCACCCACCCTGCTCCATCCTTGTCCATCCTGGCCCACCCTGCTCCATCCTGCTCCATCCTTGTCCATCCTGGCCCACCCTGCTCCATCCTGCTCCATCCCAGGGTGGGGACAGGCAGGACTGCTCTGTTTGTAAAACTGGTAATTTCTTCCAAAAGAAGGTTTGGAGATGGGAGAGAGACCTTTGTGGCCAAGTTTCAATGGAGAAGACACTTTGCAGAGGAGGAATCTTTGGTTTTGACCCTTTTGCTCTTTGAGATTCCTGAGCTGTTTTCAGATGTGCCTTTTGGAAAGTTAAAAGAGGGCTCTTAGTGTCAAAAAGAAAAACAGTTTAATCCATAAAACTACATGCCAGATCCTGAAGAGGAGCATCAGATAAGGTCAGTCCTCCTTCACTAATGGTTCTATTTTTTAACTGCAACCATCTGCAAAACTACTTTTGTTCCTTTTGCATTCTCGCATTTCTAAGATTTCTCCCTGGTAGTAAAGTTCCTAATGTCAAAACATTTCAGTCTTCAAAGACAACTCCAAGACCCTGACACAGACACAGAGGTGTCACAGGCACTTGGCCATGGTTTATTACCTGGATTTTCAATCCCAATAAGGCAGCAGGACTCTGTCATTTGTGGGCTGCAGGATTTACAGCCCCAGGACAAATCCTGAGCCCAGCAGAGCTGCACTGCAGCTCCAGCAGCACAGCTGGATCCCGAGCTCACATCTGCAACAGCTGGGCTTGGTCTGCCCTGCACCCTCAGCACCTTCCTCATCTTCATCATCCTCATCACCACCCTCAGCATCCCCTCTGCTCCAGCACCTTCATCACCTTCATCATCCTCATCACCACCCTCAGCATCCCCTCTGCTCCAGCACCTTCCTCATCTTCATCATCCTCACCACCCTCAGCATCCCCCGTGCTCCAGCACCTGCATCATCTTCATCCTCAGCACCCTCACCATCCCCTCTGCTCCAGCACCTGCATCCTCCTACTCCACAGGAGCTGGCTGTGCCAGGCCAGCCCCATGGCACCCATGGCACCCATGGCACCCAGCACAGGAGCTGGCTGTGCCAGGCCAGCCCCATGGCACCCATGGCACCCAGCACAGGAGCTGGCTGTGCCAGCCGTGTCCCAGGAGCTCCCCTGAGGCACACAGCACAGGCAGGGCTGTACAGGGAGTCCTTGGCCCGAAATGGAAAGGCAGAATGGTCACTGGTTCTCTCCATGAACCGTGTGTGTCATGTCTCACTGTCCAGCCAGGCTCCCAGGGCTCCGAGCCCACGGCTGATCCGTGATTTCAAATCCTTTACTCACTCCCAATGATTTTTGATGATGAAACCGAGTGCGTGGATATGGCCAAATTAGGAAAGCCCTCCCGTAACAGCTGTGTTCAAAACCACACGTATTGCTGGTTCATTTTTTAATCTACATCACTGAATCTATTTTTGACTACAAACGGGATGACTCATTTGATCACGACCAATGAAAAAACATAGTGTGTGTGTCACCATCAAATATTCCTTAGACTTGATGCAGTGTTTTCTTTCCTTCCTACTTCAGTCCTGTATCTCTGTAAATCAACCACAGGCAAAAGCAGCACATACAAAAATTTAGGTTATCTTTTTCAATATTTAATAGAAGAGGAGCTGCCTGGGTTTAACTGGCCTTTGTCTGCCTTTTTGATTCGTCTCTTCCATTTATTTTCCTGTCATTTCCCTTTGATTGCTCTGCTCCACCTGGGGATCCAGGAGATGAAAATTTCTTCCAAAATATTTCAACCAAATCTGTAGCTCTACTACTACATTCACGAAAGAGGAAAACACTTAAGTGGAAACAGCTGCAGAGCCGTATTTTCTACTTCATTTATCCCTTTATGTTTATACAAAAGAGAAAAATTGAAAATTAGCCAAGAATGTAATACCTCAGATCGTCTCCCTAGAAAACACGGCAGAGTTTGCAGTCCCAGAGCCACCCTGCTGTCCCTGAGCCACACTGCTGTCCCTGAGCCACACTGCTGTCCCTGAGCACACTGCTGTCCCCAAACCCTCACTGCTGTCCCCAAACCCACACTGCTGTCCCCAAACCCACACTGCTGTCCCTGAGCCACACTGCTGTCCCCAAAGCCACACTGCTGTCCCCAGGGCCACCCTGCTGTCCCAGAGCTCAGCACAGCCCCAGGTCTGGTGACCCCTGTGCAGGGATGGTTTCGTGCTGATAAAAGCTGCCGGTGACTCAGCAGGGAGCTGAAATCGCCGATTCTCATAACGGAGCCCGTTATGCCCCAATCTCTGCCCCCGTGTCAGTAGTGCCGGGAACGGCCCCTGCAGGGCTCGCTGTGTTTGGTCACAGCACGGTTCTGACTCTTCCTAGCCCTGAGCTAAGCTTAGCCCAGCCTGCCTGCTCGGCAGTGATCCCCTGCTGGCAGCCCTGCCACAGCTCAGGGCGTCTGGAGCTCACCTGCACCTGTCCTGGAGCTCACCTGTCCTGGAACTCACCTGTCCCTGGAGTTCACCTGTCCTGGAGCTCACCTGTCCCTGGAGTTCACCTGTCCTGGAGCTCACCTGTCCTGGAGCTCACCTGCACCTATCCTGGAGCTCACCTGCATCTCCTCCAGGAGCTCACCTGTCCCTGAAGCTCACCTGTCCTGGAGCTCACCTCTCCCCCTCTCCCTGGCTGCCCTGCTCTGCCAGGACACTGCAGCACATTTCATCCTCGGGGATGTTCACAGGTGTCTGTACCTGTGGGGATGTTCGTGGTTCTCTGTCCCCGTGTATTTCCAGGCTGCCCCGTTCACAAACCTGGGAACTAAACCAGTCCCTGTCCAGTTTGGCTGCAATTCCCATGGTAATTCCCCCCATCAGGAGTAACCTGTCCTTGGTGTGGTGTGCTTCTCACTCTGCCTCTGTGTCACTACCATGATTTATTTGTGCTATCATTAATTACAGCTGTTCCAGATGTGTTTTTATTGCCAATGGAAGCATCTAGAAGGGTTCTAACTCTTATTCCAGTGTTGGGTTTATGCTGCTGGGGAGCCTTGGCTGCTTGGCTGTGTAGGGGCACAGCTCTGCAACTGCTGCTAAAACTCAACCCAACAAACAAACCCCCACCCAAATCTGTCACTCTTACACGTCACATCTCCCTGCTAGGTGCATTCAGCCCCCCACAGAAAACCTTCCCTCCACACTCACCCAAGGCATGAGCTCAGTTCCTGGGAGACCATGGGGACCTGCCACAGAGGGTGGCAGTGTGGCAGTGTCCCTGCTCCTGCTGGCTGCTGGCCTGTCACCCCGTGCCCCCTGGCGCCCTGCAGTCCCTCGGTGAGTTCTTTCCTATGTCCCAGGTGGCCACGTGCGTGTGTGCCTTGGGATGGCAGATAATGTCACCCCATTGCCATGTCAAACCTTCCCCGGGGCTGCCAAGCCCTTCGTGAGCCTGAAAAACAATATCCCTGTGCTGTTTGTTCTCTCTGCTCACTCCCAAAATGCCTCTGGAAGGTCAGGTCCAAACGCCCTCCCTGCAGGGACTTTATCTCTCCAGAATTTCTCTTCTGCCATTGCTTTTTTACCCAGATTTTATTTTGAGGATGTTCAAATACCTCATCTAAAAATGTTCAGACATTCACTCAGGGGCACATTCCTGCTCTCTGCAGGGGCTGCCAGCCCCCAGAGCCTTTGGTGTCTTTGCTGTACCCAGCCAGCCTCACCTCCTGTGCTCCTTCCCATCCTCTCTCCCTAAGAGGACAAATCCCTTCTCCCGGGCTGGGTCTGGGGGCAGGATCCCATGGATTGCCGTCCCCAGGGGATTCTGAGTGCAGAATTCCCTGCCCCAGCTGCCCCTGCCCCGGCTCTTGCTGCTGTTCACTCATTTCCCTTTCCACAGGGCTGCTGTAAATTCTATTCCTTCATTTGGAAAGGCATATCCAGGTCCATATGACCCTGGGATATCTGTTTGCCTGTTCCCTTTCTCTGCAGGAATGCTGAGAGAAATTTCAAGGAAAAAAAATGTACCAACAAGGGAGAAATAAAATCAACAAGAGTGTAGGAATTTTCTTTCCAGATTGCAGTTCTAAGGAAGCAATTCAGCTCTGAGCTGGGCTTGTGCTCCTAGATTACAGTTCATAACAGGCAGCTGGATCCTGGTTTCTGTTATTTCAGGGTTTTTCCTGGACTCAGGCACAATGAAGGGAGAATGGCTGGGATCAGTGGGAAATGGGGAAGCAGGAGAGTGAGCTGGGAGCATGTGGAGCCCTCTCTCCTCACCTGCACAAAGGGGCTTTGTGCTGGACCTCTTGGCCGCAGCAGGAGCAGGCAGGAATGTTTGTTGGAGCAGGCAGGAATGTTTGCTAAAGCAGTAAAGACCTCACCAATCCATGTAAAAAAAAAAAAAACCCAAAATACAAAAGGCAATAGATTGTTATTCAGTGCTCAGCATCCATTGAAATAACAAGAGAAACATGGTTTTGGACAGTTTCTTCTGCTAAAAACATTCCGTGTCTGTCCGCTGTGATAAACTGCCCCAGCACATTCCTGTCTGATTCGGAAATCCATTTCCCTGTGCTTGGTGTCAGAGCCTGGGGTGGGAGGATGGTGGAACAGTGGGGCAGAGGGATGGTGGGACAGAGGGGACAGAGGGACCGCAGGAGAGAGGGACTGCGGGACAGAGGGACAGAGGGACAGAGGGACTGAGGGACAGAGGGACAGAGGGACAGAGGGACAGAGGGGACAGAGGGGACAGAGGGGACAGAGGGACTGCGGGACAGCCACAAGAGGCAGCTTGGCCGCAGGGCTGCCCGCTCGCCGCACCCCAGCCAGGGGCTGCACAGGGCTTGGGTACCCCCGAACCATCAGCGCCGCCCCTGACCCCGCAGCCCGCTCGGGCACTGCTGCTGTGGGGCAGGAACGCTCACAAACCCCACAAACACCATTCCTCTTTGCCTCTTTGCCTCTTTTTTAAAGCCCCAGGGACTGTGCTGTCCTAGCATAGAATGCCAGGATGGTTTGATCATTGACAAGGATGACATTTACTCTGTTCCATCCTCCCTGCCGTGCGCAGGGACACCTTCCACTACGCCGGGTTATTGAAAGCCTGGTCGAACCTGGCCTTGGACACTTCCAATTGTTCCTCACAGGGAACAATTCCCCGACAGTGTCCCCTCTCCCCGTGCCCTCTCTGAGCCCATTTCCCCCGTCCCTATCCCAGTCCCGGTCCTCCTTTTCCATGTCCCCCCGTCCCCCCGTCCCCCCGTCCCCTGTCCCATCCCCGGTCCCTGTCCCTATCCCTGTCCCTGTCCCGCTCCCCCTTTCCCCTGTCCCATCCCCTGTCCCTATCCCGGTCCCGCTCCCCCTTTCCCATGTCCCCCATCCCCTATCCCTGTCCCTATCCCGGTCCCGCTCCCCCTTTCCCACGTCCCCCATCCCCGCCGCGGGCACGCGCCTCCCGCGCGCTCCCCCCCCCGCACGCCATTGGCCGGGGGAGTTTCGGGGCGGCTCCGGATTGGCTGAGAGCGGCGCGCGGCCGCGGCGCGCGCCAATGAAAGGCGGCGCTCGGGGAGCGCGAGCGGCGGCGGCGGCGCGGGAGCGGCGGAGCGGGCGGAGGTGAGTGCGGACGGACGGACGGACGGACGGACGGACGGACGGACGGACGGACTGGTCCGTGGGGATGGTCCCGGGATAGGGGGAATGATCCCAGCCCTGGGAACACCGGGACAGCGGGAATGGTCCGTGTCCCGGGACAGCCCTCGGACACCGGGACAGCGGGATAGTCCCGGGACAGAGGGAATGATCTGATCCCGATCGCTGTCCCGGTACAGCCCTGGGGACAGCGGGAGCGATCCCGATCCCTGTCCCGGGTCAGTGGGAATGGTCCATGTCCCGGTACAGCCCTGGGGACAGCGGGAGCGATCCCGATCCCTGTCCCGGGTCAGTGGGAATGGTCCATGTCCCGGTACAGCCCTGGGGACAGCGGGAGCGATCCCGATCCCTGTCCCGGGTCAGCCCGGGGAACACCGGGAGCGATCCCGATCCCTGTCCCGGTACAGTCCTGGGGATACCGGGAGCGATCCCGATCCCTGTCCCGGTACAGCCCTGGGGATACCGGGAGCGATCCCGGTCCCTGTCCCGGTACAGCCCTGGGGATACCGGGAGCGATCCCGGTCCCTGTCCCGGTACAGCCCTGGGGATATCGGGAGCGATCCCCGCGTCCGGCCGGGAGCGGCGGGTGCGCCCCGAGCACCGCGGGGCTGAGAGCGCCGGGATTTGTTTTTTTTTTCCCCAATATCCCTCATCTCCTGCTTCTCCTGCCCTCGCAGAGCTGGGGGCCGGGAGGGGACAGACCCCATCCATCCCTCAGGCTCTTCCTCCTCCTGCCTTTCCGCAGTCCGGGCCGTGCTGCAGCCCCCGAGCCGCGCTGGCACTGCCCAGCCCAGCGCTGTGCCCGCCTTGGTGCCCATTGCGGTGCAGAGTTCACAGAGCTTTTGCTGTCTGAATTAACTCGTGTGCAGCGCAGCTCAGCTCAGCCGCACTCCTGAGCGATTGGGGACATCGCCTGTCCCCTCCCAGACCCTCTGGGAAGTGTTGGCTCCAATAAACCCCGGCTGTTCCCGCAGCGAGCGCCCTGGCATGGCACTGGGCTATGGAAGGGATTCTGATAAAGGCGTGTGGAATGGCAGCAGCTGCTCTCCTGACCTTGCTCTCTGCACCTTTGTCACCGCGTGTTTTGGGGATGAGTTCAGCATCCCGTGTCAGCCTGGAGTGACCCCACCTCGCTGGGCAGTGCCCAGGCTGTGCCCTGGGACCACCCTGGGGCACCTCAGACCCTGCCCTGTGCTGCGGTCAGGATGGGAAGGTCACCCTGGCTGAGGTGTGGCACCTTTTGTCCCTTAGGTCTGAACTGAGCCGCTGCTGGATCCCGAGGAAAGCTGCTGCTCACCAGCTTTTCCTGACACTGCTGTTCCTTGCAGGGTGGCCGGGGAGAGGCTGGAGTTTGGCAGCAGGAGCTGCTGGGTGACCCGGGCTGGGTGACCCGGGCTGGGTGACACAGGATGGGTGACCCAGGGTGGGTGACCCGGGCTGGGCTGTGCTCCTCAGCATCTCCTGCCCCACTCCCCCTGCAATACACCAAGCTTTGAGGTGGGACTGAGGGACTCAGGATTCTTCCTTCCCTCTCCACTGGCCCTGTTGCCCAGCATGGGGACACTGTCAGTGCTTGCTGACAAGGACGACACCCCAGTGTGGCACTGCAGGGTGGCCCCGTCCCGGCAGGACATGGCCAGGGTTTGGTGGGACCTGCTGGAGGCTCCTCCTGGTGTGTCACCCCAGGGACTCAGAGCAGTGTGTCCCCTGCCAGCAGGTCCGTGCTGCTGATAGCTCAGGCACACCCACCTTTGGGTGCCAGCTGGAGCCCTCGGGGAGCTCCTGCCAGGCACTGGGTGGGGATGGATCCCCCAGGAGTGAAAACTGAGCCTGTGTGCTGTGGGCAGGCAGGGCTGCTGAGCAGCTCGGTTCCTGCCTTGTCTGGAGAAGGGGGGTCTGAGCAGGGCTGAGCTCCTGCCAGCAGCCCCAGGCTGGGGTCCCTCGGGGGGGGAAGCAGGAGCAGGGCTGGATTTGGACAGCAGGGAGGGCTGAGCAAATCCCTGCTGTGGGATAAGCCCTGCTGAAGCTGTTTCTGCACTGGAGCCATCTCCCAGGAGCTTCTCATGCATCATCCGCAGGGGATGCAGCAGGGAGGGCTCCCAGTGCTGTGTCAGAAGGCTCCCAGTGCCCCCCAAAAAGGCTTGTGAATGCAGGAACCATCAGAGCCTTCCCAAAATGTGCAGCTGGACACTCAGCTCCCGTTGGTGGAAGGGCAAAGGTGTCACCTTTAATGTCACTTTAATCTGAGGCAGTAGCACAGGCTGTGAGTGGAAGGTGCAGTTTTGCTGGGCAGGGGGATCCCAGGCTCTGCACAGCTCTGCTGCCTGCTCCTCTAACCCCAACACTGCAGGATGAAAAGAGACATCCCAGCTAGTTTGTACTTCAAAAGGGATATGAAATGACATAATGAAAACAAGGAAAAAGAATAATACAGACCCTGTATCAGTGTCTGAATAATCGACGTCCAAACAGAAAAGGGTGTCTGCAGTAGACGGCTGTTTAATTTCCTGGATCCTAAGGCGGGCACTTTTTCTGGGCACGGTGTGGAATACTGTCAAATTTTAATTTAGCTTGGCAGTGTCACACAGCCAGTCTGAGCAAGTCGGGGAAGGCGAGTCTGGAACTCATTAGAGCTTGTTGCGAGGCCCTGAAAATTTGATTTTCAATCACCGTTGGGTTTAATTATTGTTGATGTCTTGCCTAGTGTATTCTGGGATTCTTTCTGAGGAAATTAAAGCAGCATGAGTGGGACAGCATTCTGTTTGGCACAGGGCTTGTTTGGATGAAATCCTGAGTGGGGAGTTGAAGCTCAAAGCAGGGAGAAGGCGATGGCTGGCACGGCGCGAGCGCTGGAGCGAGCCCAGCTGGCCAGGCAGGCTCTGGGGCTTGTGTTCTGTTCTCACTAAACCCTGCCCCTTCTTGTCAGAGCAAAATAACCCACGAAGCTAAAAGCACCCATCAAAGCCAAGGTAAAGTTTACTCAGTTAATACAAATTTGAGTTCTTTAACTTTTTCTTTCTTCGGTTCTTCAGCGTGGGACTTGGAACCATCCAAAGCGTCCTGCAGGACGGCAGGGGAGCGCTGCTGTTCTAGGGATAAATGGGCTCCAGGGGGTGGTCTGGGGGTCTTGGTGCCTCAGGGAGAGGCAGGAGCTCCCTGTTCATCAGCAAAGTGCCTGGCTGCTTGCAGAGTCCTCTGCAGGTTCCTGCAGGTATGATGGCAGTGCTGGTTGGCACTGGGAGCTTGCACTGGTGAAGTCCAAAACCTCGGAGCTTTTAGAAGCTTCCCATCCCAGCTGGAAGCTCAGCTTTGTGTTCATGTTCTCATAGCTTGGGTGCCTTGGCCAGGGTGTGCAGGGTGCCTGGGCTGCTCCTGCAGCCTGCCTCTGTGGGAAGGATGCTCAGCTCCCACATTTCAGGGAGTTCTGCCCAGAGATTCTCTGTGGGACACATCTGAGAAGGCTCTGTCGTGTCCCAGAGCTCTGGGAGCACTTTGGGTGGCTGGGGATGGGGATGCTGAGTGAGGGGCTGTGCCTGAGTCTCTGCAAGGTGCTGCTGCTCCCTTGTGTGAACAGCCAGGGCCATAAAAACCAGTTTCACCTCGGCTCTGTGGGGCTGGACCACAGCTCTCTGAACAGTCACAGCCCTGGGAGCTGTGTGTCCCTTGCAGGGCTCTCATGCTCCTCATTTCTGGCTGTAGAACCTGGGGCAGAAGCTCAGTTTCATTGTGGAGCTGCTGTCCCTGCAGATGGAGCACGAGGAGCTGGGTCCCAGTGCTGGACAGGTCACACGTGGCTGGTGGCCTCGGGTGGTGGCTGTGACTGCCCAAGGGAGGAAGCAGATTGGATCTAAATGGAGAAACCTGCTCTGGGCAAGTGTTTATAGATGTGGAATCAAAAAGCAGCACAGGGGTTAAAGACTTTATTTTGGGACTTGGACTCAGAGCTAAGCTGAGTCCAATAAAATGCGATTTACAAATTACAAAATCCCTCTGATCCTGCAGAGAGACAGTGTCTGGAGTGCTTGTTTAGGCTGGGGTTTTTCTCCTTTTTTTAAAGAAGGAAGTTCTGTATTTCAGCCATCCAGGAAAGGCAGTACTCAGATGTCCCATCTTGGAGCTACTGTTCCATTTAGAGATGGGGCTCAGAGAAAGGGGAATATTTCCAGGCAGCTATTTGCAGTTTTTGGAGAGCTGGGGTTTCCTAATGCTGGTCCCAGCCTGATTCCCCACACTTTGACCATCTCACCTGCCCCCAGCACTGGCTCCATGCTTGGTTACCTCAGGTGAGCACAGGCAGGTGAATTTTCCCCAAAGCATCACGATGGTTGCCTGTGTCCTGTTTGGGGTGGCACAGTCACAGCTGCTGCCTTGGGCCCAGGGCATCACCAGCCACAGGATTCATTGGCCTTGTCCCCCTGCTCCTTCTGACCTGCAGATGCCTCGCTCAAAACCACCTCACTGAATTCTCCAGCTTGTGCTGGGCTTGTGAATCTGGGCTGGCACAGAGGGGCTGCAGGACAGGGATGGGGGACAGGGAGGGGGACCCAGGCATGGCCCTGCCCCTCTGCCCACCTGAGCTTCCTCCTGTTTCCTTCTCCTGCTGCTGAGAAGATATTTAGTCCTAAATCAGTTGTTGTGTGGGAACCTGGTGGAAGCAGCTCTGTCAGTGCATCCTGTCCCTGTTGTGAGGGCCCCCCATTCCCAGAGGCATCCAGAACCTTCTCCTCGTGTGGGAGATGGGCAGGACCCAGCTGGTTCTGGGGGTCACCCTGAGCCCCTCACCTGGGTGCTCTGAACTCTGCACATCTGCTGCTTCATGAAGTTTGGGAGGAGGGTTCTTCCCATTCCAGACACTCCCTCACATCTTGGTTTGGATTTATAATTAAGTCCAAGTATCTGAAGCACTGTCTGGCTTGTGAAAAAATCTGTTTTTTCAGCATTTGCCCTCTCTTATCGTTAATTCACACATTGTTAGTGAAGAAAGGAATGCTGCCAGCTATGTGCTCTTGGAAGAGGGAGTTATTTGCAGAGGCCCTGGTTGTTTGAGCTCTGTCATCCTGTAAGCTGGGATCTGGCAGCTCTGTTGAAATAGTTTCCTCCAGTATCAGGGCCTTTACCTGGTCTTTATGTTGCTAAAATAAAAGGCAGCAAACTTCTCACTCTGCAAAGTTTAATACAATAAGTGCTTCCAGTATTCCAGATGATATCAACCCATTCATTGATGCCTTAAATAAATCCAATAGAGAGAATGTGAGATGAAAGGCAGCCTTTTGGAAGGGAATTTTTTTCCTGTGAGTGTGGTAATTGGGATAACGCCTGCTTGGAATCTGGCACGGAAACAAATTGCTTGCAGGTCGTGATTACAATGGGTGTTTTCTATGAAAATGAGAAGAAAACAAATCAAAACATCCCTTTGCTGTTCTCAGAACTGCAGTAGTGAATGTGTTTATTGGTTAATGCCTTTCTAAGGGCTCGCCTTGCTCAGATTTATTCCCCTTGCAGTTACTGTCAGGAACCTCTCCTGAAATCCAGAACAGCCCCAGGAGTCCCCCCCGAGCTGAGCCCTCGTGCAGGAGCTCCAGGGGATGTTTGGGCTGTTCTGTGCCAGGTCTGGGAGCTGCTTCTGAGCACACCTGAGGCTGCACCTCAGCAGATGCTAGGTGCACTCAGGGAGGATGTTGAACTTCATCCCTTGCAACCCAAACCATTCTCTTTGCTGGTCATCAGCAGAAAAAGAGGAATTTAGCCAAATGCCATATGTGACCTGGAGCATGCAGCATTCCCCTTGCTGGCACAGACACCTCCTGTGTTGGCTGTAAAGCCTTGCACTCTCCTGTTGTTGGAAATCCATAAGGAGGTTGGAGCTGGCCCCAAATCCTGAAGGAAGTTTAAGCTAGCCCCAAATCTTTAAGGAAGCTGGAGCTAGCCCGCTGTTATTGTGCAAGCTTAGCTCTATTATAGTCAAATAATGACAACGAATGATCTGCTATCCATCCCTGTCCCTCAGCAATTGTGCTGAGCAGTCTGGTCCCACCCTTGTGAATATTGTGTGGCTTTTCCCTGCTCCTTTGTTCGTGGGTCTGTTTCAGAGCTGGTTGTAAATCTTCCAAACTCATTGCAGCTGGAGGAAGCCCCCAAAGGGTTCTTGGGTCCCTCGGCCTGCCTGGAGCTGTGTCCTGTGATTTAGGGCAGGGTGTCAGATGCTGAGGCTGCAGGGAGGGTTTGGATGGAGCCTGTCGTGGCCACTGGGGAGAGGTGAAACGAGGACCCGGGCTCTGAAGGGCTGTTGTGAACTTGGAGTAACTTTTTGGAAACCAGCTTTTCCTCTTCCCTCCCTAAAAAGGAGGGGAAAACATACTTGAGGTAGTTACGTGTCTCCAGCACCGTTTGCAGTCTCCAAATAGGGCGTTGTGCAATCAATGCTTTCGGGATCCTGGAGCCTCAGTGGCAGCAGCAGGGCCCCCTTTGCCAGCCCCCTCTGGGCCTGTGGCACTGCCACTGTGTCCCCAAAGCCCTTCTGGGGCTGCAGAGCCCCGGCTGGCCCAGGCAGCAGTGCCAGGAGGGATGAGTGCCATGGGACACCTTCAGCTGCCCGGGCACTGCCCCGGTGACACTCGTGTGACACCGAGCATGGCACCAGGGAGAGCAGAGTGTGCCCTGACTGTGCTGGACTGAGGGGGCATGTGGGATCTGGGATGGGATTTGGGATGGGATATGGGATGTGGTGTGTGCTGGGAGGGGATGGGACAATGGGATGTGTGCTGGGATATGGGATGTGATGTGTACTGGGATGTAGGATATGGGATGTGATGTGTACTGGGATGTAGGATATGGGATGTGATGTGTACTGGGATATGGGATATGGGATGTGATGTGTACTGGGATGTAGGATATGGGATGTGATGTGTACTGGGATGTAGGATATGGGATGTGATGTGTACTGGGATATGGGATATGGGATGTGATGTGTACTGGGATGTAGGATATGGGATGTGATGTGTACTGGGATGTAGGATATGGGATGTGATGTGTACTGGGATATGGGATATGGGATGTGATGTGTACTGGGATGTAGGATATGGGATGTGATGTGTACTGGGATATGGGATGGGATGTGTACTGGGATGTAGGATATGGGATGTGGTGTGTGCTGGGATGTTGGATATAGGATTTGATGTGTGCTGGGTCCTTGATGCTCCTGGATTGACCACCCCACTGGCCAAGTTCACTAAAACTCTGAACACGATTTCAGGCCTGGGTTTTACAGGTTCTGCACAGTCCCTGCACCAAACCCAGCTGTCACACTGCTTCCAGTGGAGCCTTTGGCAAAGGGTCCCTGGCCAGGGTGTGCTGGGCTGGCCAGAAGTGACAGAGCAGAGACCCTTGTGGAGCCTCAGCTGAGCAGCAAACAGAGCCTGAGCTGCTCACAGCTCCTGGCCAGGCTCCATCTTACCAGACCAGCCAGGACAGCTCAGTGCTCCTTTCCAGAGGAGTCCTCCAGCTCTAACCCAGGCTGGAGCCATGTTTGGGTCCTTTCCTTGTCACTTGTCACTCCAGGCTCTGTTTTCCAGCTGCTCAGTGAACGATGGCCCTGCCTTGGCCGGTGTAACAGCAAACCATGGCATTACTGGTGTGCTCCTGACACTGCTCAGCAATGTTTTTGTGGGTAGAACAGCCTTGATTTCCTATCATTTCACTACCCAAGAATTTCCTCTGCCCTGACTTGCTTTCTTTCCTCTAGCAGCAAGAATGCTGTGAGGCACAGAAAGCCAAAACAGGAATCTTGCAAGGAGTGTCTATCTAGTCCTGGTGAGCAGGATTTGCTTTTCTTCAACCAGTTTGTTGACACAGGCCTGGTTTGGGGTTTTTGGCATTTTTCTACAGCATTACAAACACCTCCAAACTCTTTATTTTAAAGTGGTGCCAAAGTTCAGTTGCAGTTATCGGATGGGCTGGGGCATAGGTGGAGCCTGGGATAGTCACAGCATTTGTTTCACATTATCTTACTGGGTTTGAGGGTTTTGCAGTGTCTTGCATAATTTTTAATAAGAAATCTCCTTTTATGCCGAAGTGAGGAGCTGCAGCAGAGCAGGAGGAGAAGCCTCTCATGCAGGGACCGGGTGCCTGTTGTGTTTGGCCCTGCACAGGGATGGAGTGAGGAGGGATCTCCTCCAAGCAGAGGCTGCTTGGGCTTTCAGAACCTCAGGAGATGCTGGCCCAGAGGGGTCTGGGCTTGCTGGGCACCCTTTGGGGCTGGGAGATGTCTTTTTATGAACTCTGCAGGTGAAAGGTCATTTCATTGGCTTCAAAATATTGGGACAAACTGCAGGTGAAAATTGAGATGAAAATTCCAGGTGAAGGGTGAGGCAGAAATAAAACAGCAGTCGTGGGGCAAAGGGAGCTGAAATGAACCATTTCCTACCCCTTGGGCTGGGTTTCTCCAGGATGAGCAGCCTTGTGTGGAGACTTAATAGTTCAGGGCAAGAATAAAAGGCTTATAAAGGCCTGTCATGTACCTTAAAACTGGCAGGCAAACATCTGCTCATTTCTAGAGCATCTGTTTATAAAAACTTGGAACTTGTTAGCAACATTATGTCTTCCAAGTAAGTGAAATATCTTTCCTGAGTGCCACCAAATAACCTTTTGCTCCTGAGAGCTGCAGAATGGGTTTGAGCATCAGAGGAGAGCCCAGGGTGCCCCAGGTCCGTGCAGCACTGTTTGTGTCTCCTGCCATACCCTGCTGCATTCCTCACCTCCAAAAAGCCATGTTTGATCAATCCATGGGGCAGGCTGTAAACAGGTTTAATTTCCAGTGTTGTGGGCTCCTGGTGTGGGGTTTTGCTCACCTTTCTCCTGTTGTTAGGGGGGGTTGTTTGGATGTCTCTGCATCAATGAACACCCATGGATGGGTGACTTTGGTCTGCTTGCAGTGAGCAGCAAAAAGTGCAGCACAACCACAGCCCCCATGTCCCTCCACCTCTGCTCCCCAGAGCATTTCCCTGCTGTATTTCCTGTTCACCCTGGAAACCACCCCAAACTCCCAGTGCCAGAGGCATGGAAACGTGCCACATCCCCAAAGGACACTTGGGACAGAGAGCTCCAAGTGAAGCAAGTTGAGCATCAGGTTATGGCAGCACATCTCTGCCTCCTCCTGACCTTGGACTTCCAGATCCATGTGCAGTGTATGAACTCCATAAACCGGGTCAGAATTGCCTTTGATTGAGCCCTGGGGTCTCTGTGGGTGAGGGAAGGTGTCTGGCCAGTGTGGGGACATGTTCCCTGGGTTTGGTGTGCCAGGCCCCCCATCCTCCTTCACTTTGAAGGGAAAACCTTCATCCCAAGCATCTCTAAATAAACCTGGAGCAGGGATGCCTGGACGTGGTCAGATGGGGGATTTGGGACACCAGCAGTGAAGTCTGAAGGACACTGCACACTCTCAGTGCTGTCTCAGTGGCCTCTGAGGGTGAAGCCTTTCCAGCTGTGTCCTGCTCTTTTCCAGATGTCGGGGAGAGGAGTTCCTTGTCTGCGCTGCAGAGGGCTGTGCACGGGCTTCGAGCCACACTCCTGGAGGTAACCTTGCTCCTGTCCTGCATCCCCACTCAAATGTGCTCAGTTTTCCTCTTAAAAACACAAATTCGGGTACACAGCCCCTGGCATCAGCAGCTGGAGGGAGCAGCCCAGGACAGTCCCAGGGCAGGGGCTGCTCCCTGCCCCAGCAGGACAACAGAAGGGCTCCCAAATGGAGTGCAGACACCCAGATATCAGTAATTAAAGAGAATTAGTGCCCTCTAGGCTGCCTCACAAACCCTGGGCTCCCCTCTGCCCCTGGGGAGCTCTGGTGGAGGAGGCTGTGCTCCAGCTGTGCTGCTGCAGCTGGAATGCCTTGGATGCCTTCAGCTCCCACTTGGGATACCTCAGTTGTGTGAAGTCCAGATTTTAAAGCACTCATTTGGTGGAAGCAGCCATTTGTTTTAATTGACTCCATTAAAGGCTGGTTGGATCATTCTGACTCCAAGATGCTGCTGAAATCCTCGGGGCTGTGTCAGAGTTACTTTGCCCCTTTTGCTATTCGTGTTTGATGGCAGTGCTGGCCACCAGAGTGTCCTTAGACACTTGTCTGGGTGATTTATACCTATTATAGTTCAAATTACACTCAATTAAGTATCAGTTCCTTCCAGCAGTCACTTTTTTAATGGCATGTGAAGATTCTTAATAGGCAAGGGTGGTGCTGGTCTGTTGGAATCTGGTGAGGAGAACTAATCCCAGTCTAGTGATGCTTGAAGGGGTTTGCAGCGTTCAGGGGAAGCAGCAGATTTTGTAGTGCCAGGACACAGGGCGTGGCTTCCCACTGCCAGAGTGCAGGGATGGATGGGATGGGATTTTGGGCAGGAATTGTTCCCTGGCAGGGTGGGCAGGGCTGGCACAGGGTGCCCAGAGCAGCTGGGCTGGGATCCCTGGCAGTGCCCAAGGCCAGGCTGGACATTGGGGTTTGTGTGGTCACTGCAAAGAGAGAGAAAGGACAGCAACACACACGGAGCTCCTTGGGGGAAAAAGGCCAATTTATTGTACAGCCAGCCCGGATTTAAAGTGTGTCAGTGCAGCCAGGACAGGACAGGAGCTCATGGGACAATTGGGAAAAACATCCTTGGGACAGCACCTCAGGATGTGTCCCACGGGAAAGACACCAGGGGTTAATGTTGATGATGAATTCCACTCTGTTTGTCACCGTGTTGTCACCCTGGGAGACTCCTCCCTAACTGAAGCTGCAGTCAGCTTGTCAGCCTGGGAATGGAGCTGAGAGTCAGGAGAAATCCAGGCCTGGAGAGAATTTCCAAGCTGTGATTCCCCAGCTCTGTGAATGTGTGTGTCCACAGGTTTGGGACAGTGGGAGGTGTCCCTGCCATGGCAGGGGTGGCACTGGGTGGATTTAAGGTTTCTCCCAACCCAACCCATCCCACCCTGAGCCTCTGGGCCATGCCAGGAGCCCTGGCACAGTCTCACACCCCAGGACTGCAGTGATGCATTGTGGAGGGAGCAGAAAACATAGAAGAAAGTTTCCCCTGCATCCTCATGGAAAACCAGAGCTTAGAGATAAGTAATGGCTTGTGAAATGACAAATACAAAAGGAATTTAGCTTCCCCCCCTTGGTAGACCCTCTTATCTATCTTCAATATTAGTGGTCCATTCTCTTTTAGTATCCATAGGCCAGCTTTGAATGTGAAATCCCTCAGGGACTGGTTAGAAAGTAGAATTCCCTTGGTAATTGGTGCAAATTGTAAAACCCCCAGAAGATATAAAACCCCTGTAAAACAACAGCCGTGGGTATGTGCAGACAGGAAGCCTTCATAGAATAAACCATGGATTTGTGCCTCTCTGCATGTGCTGGTCTCTGTACCCTGCTGGTCTGAGAGCTCCCCACGAGCCCAAATTCCATCTGGGCAAGGCTGGGGACCGTGCTCCATCACTGAGGGCTGCAGGAGCAGCCTCGGGGATCCCAAAGGGACCCCAAAAACCCCCGACCAGCGGCAGTGCCTGAGCCCAGCGCGGCTGACAGCAGCCGTGCTGTGTCTCCTGGCACAGGAAGATGTGCAAGTCGTGCAGGTGCAGCCAGGAGGAGCACGGGCTGAGCTCGGAGCTGGACGAGGACCGCAAGCTGGGGCAGCTGCTCGCGGGGTCGCGCTACTCCTCCCTGACCGCCCGCCTCAAGGGCGGCGACGGCGCCCGCCTCTACAAGAGGAACCGCATGATCGTCACCAACCCCAACATCTCGGGCAAGGACCCCACCTTCGACACCGTCACCTACGAGTGGGCGCCCCCCGGGCTCACCCAGAAGCTGGTAAGGTCACACACACAACTCTGCAATGGGGTTATTGGGGAAAAAAATGTAAATCCCGGGTTGTGGTCGCCTGTGCTAGACAGAGAGCAAGGGCAGCAACACACACAGACCTCCTCAGGGAAAAGGTCTTTATGAAGAGCATGGTTTGCACTTTTATAGTATGGTTTGCACTTTTATAGTATGGTTTGCACTTTTATAGTATGGTTTGCACTTTAATAGTATGGTTTGCAGAGCTGAGATACGACAGTAGCTCACTGGGTAATTGAGAAAAACGCCCGTGGGACAAGACTTCAGAACGAGTCCCACAGCCTGCACTAGGTGTTATTCATTATTATGAATTCTGTTTTGTTTTGACCAGATTATCATTCTGGGAGAAATTCTCCTCACCGAAGCTGACACGTTATCAGCTTGGGAAAGAAGTTGAGAGAGTAGGGGAAGTTCCAGCTTGAGAATGTTTTTGCAGGCTGTAATTTTCCTCGATCTCTAACAGTGTGTCCACACTGGTTTGTCTCACAGAGCAGAAATGCACAGAGCACACCGTGTTTTGGAAAACTGTGTCAGTAAGCAAGGCAGGTGGGAGAGGGGGATGGAATGCCTTCGGGTTTTATAGGTTTGTTTACATTTCTAGGAGAAGTCTAAATGGATTTTACAACTAGAGAGCTCACTCTTTTGGTGGAGCTCATCTGCAATAAAAGCTTGGCTGAGGAGAGATCCCATCCCTGCTGGCCTGTGCAGCCCATGCCTGCTCCAAAGCCCCGGGCTGGATGTCAGCACGACCCCTGCTGCCCTCGGGGCAAGCAGAGCAGCACGAAGGGGTTTGGCTTCTGGTGGGATCTGGGTGGTTGTGTCTCAGGGCTCCTCCTCTCCTGCTCTCAGAGAGCATCCCTGTGCTGCTGGAGGGCTCCTTCCCTGGGCTGTGGCTCAGGGGCCCCTTCCTGGGGTCCCTCCCACTCCCTTTGATGGAGAGCTGCAGCCCATCCCTGTTCCAGCAGCCTGGAGGAGCATCCTGCCCCAGGAGCAGGAGTGGAGGGTTCCTGCCTGCCCCTCCTGCTCCACCGTACCCAGCTCTGGAGCTGGGAACTTTTTCCTTACATTTTAAGCATAATCCGGTCCAGATAAAAAATCTGTTCTAAAGAGAACTCAGGGTAAAAAGGTGAGAGAGGGAGTGTGGTCCCATTCCAAGGGCTGGATCCAAAACCAAGCCCCCAGCCCAGCTCCACCCCCGTGCTGTGCCTGGTTTCCATCTGGACCAGCTGTGTGGGAAGGGGTGGAAGTGGTTTTTGGCACGTGGGAGTGGGAGCCAGCAGAGCATTTCTTGCGGGAAAGCATTTAGCTGGCTTTTCACTGAGCTGTGGTATAAAATGTTCTGTATTCCACTGTCACGAGTGGCCACTGAAGAGCTTCTGCTCCTCAGATGAAACAAATAGCTGAAAGCTGTTGATACAAATAGCTGAAAGCTGCTGAAAATGCAACGAGACCTTTGAAAAGAAGAATTTGGGATACAGATGTGAAAGTGCAGCTACAGCCCCCAAAGCCAGAGAGGTTAATTCAGCTTAAAAGCCTTAAATTGCCCTGAGGGCCTTGGACAGGCTGGGTGGGGCTGAGCTGTGTGCTGGGGATGCTTCACCGAGGTCCTTCACTTTCCTTCCCCTCCCCTCCCCATGGGGAGCTTGGTCCTGCACCAAGAGCTGGATTCAAAACTAAGCCCCCAGCACAGTCCCACCCTCCTGATGGAGGAGTTTCAAAAACTTTATGGAAGTTTTTGATCTCTTTATAGTGCCTGGAGAGGCTGGAGTAGATCCTGGTTCAAGTAAACAACAAGCAGGAGCTTTGGAGACAACCTTGATAAATCCTGGCTTGCAGATGAACTTGACAAACTCTGAGAAGTGCTGGATGTCAGCCACTCTCGGGATAGTTTCAAAGGGATTTGGGCCAAAGAGCTGTCAAAGCACAAGTGCCTTGCTCCAGGGCTTTCCTCCTGAAGGCAGCCTGGAAACTTGGATGGCTTTTCACCTTGTTTTGCTGAAGTGGATGGTCAATAATAGGAGGAAGTTCAGGCCATGTTCTTGTTTTAAGCTGTGCCTGCAGAAGTCATGAAGCAGATACTCGGGTCCTTGGGGAGAGTGAAAAGAGCAGATGATAAAACAGCCCCAAGATCCAGCAGTGACCAGTGGAAACTGAAATGCTCTTCCTCCAAATTTCCTGCACTCAGGCAACACAGTGAAGCATTGGCCAAGCCAATAAGGGATAGCAGATAGCAGATGTAGCAACTTTTTCTTCTTATTCATGGCAGTTTTTGGTTTCAGGTTGGATTTTTTCTCCCCCCTAATCTTTTCCCTGGACACATTTTTATGACATCTGCAATTATGACTTTAAGCATTTTCTTGGTCAGGGAGTGAAACCCCCCTGCGTGTCTGGGCAGATCCTGAAACCTGCCCCTGAGCAGGCTTTAAGAAAGCCTTAAAAAAAGCTTTTTAAAAAGCCTTTAAAAGAGACTTTGCTTTCCTGTCTCTCAGCACAGAGCTTTGTATGGGGAATGGAGATCCTGGAGCAGAGCAGGAGGCTCCAGGTGCCCGTGCTGGCCCCTTGCTCTGGTGTCAGTGTTCTTTAGTCCTGGCACATCAGTGGGTTTAGGATTTTCCCACTGAGATCCCAGCAGGTTTCTGCTCTGCAGGAGCCCGTGCTGGTCCCACAGCACCGAGTTCAGTTCATTCCTGCCCATTAGTGGGGCAGTGCCTGTGTGAGCCTGGGAGGAGCAGTCAGGCAATTCTTGTCTCTCCTGTCATTCCCTTTAGGATTCCTCACCCCTGTGAAAGCCATTTGTGCACCAGATCACTGCCCCAGCACCCCACAGCTCCCCAGGCAGCACCTTCCCCACAGGGCACCAACCTTCCCAGGAACCTGGACACGAGCCCCACCTTTGCACAGGATGTAGCCAGGGTTGATGTCTGATATCCCAGTGTGAGTGATTTTAACCTGCACCCCCAGACGTGGGGAAGAAGCTCTGCTCCCCCTGAATCATTATCTGCTGCTGATCCAAATTTCCTGTCAGGAATTCCGCTGGCCCAGTGCTCTGTGGCTCAGAGGTGGAAGTGACGTGGAGGTTTTTCCTGAAGAGTTCAGTGCTGTGCAGGCATTTCTGTGTTGGAAAGCCCAGCCTGAACCAGCCAATGTGCCACAAACAGTTCAGTCTCTTTGCTAAGGTCTTTAGGATGGAGTGTTCAAGTGCTGACCCAGTAAGAAGCAAAAGCAGTGCAGCTGGATGCTGGTGTGCCAGGGAATGGCAGGGAGCCCTGGCTGCCCTGGCACCCCTCACACTACAATAGGAAAATGTGGAGTGGGAAACTCCCTTCCCCTGTTCCCAGCCAGGAGAAGTTAAATGTGCAGGAACTGCAGGAACTGTGCAGGAACTGTGCAGCCATGGGCCACGAGCACTGAGGCACAGGGCTTTGCTCTGCTCATGAGGTAGTGGCCAGTTAAGTCACAGACTTAATTTTGGGCGGTTTCTGGGCATTTCCTTTCTGTGTCATGGGGCATCAGTGACCAAACACCTTCCCTGTGCTGTGAAATCAGCTGTCAGGTGGAATTGGTGGCCAACAGTGGTCACAGACCCAACTGCTACCTGAATTTTTCCTGTGTCCTGTGTCTCATGCAGTCCATGGAGCTGTGCCCTGTTTCTCACACAGTCCATGGAGCTGTGCCCTGTTTCTCACACAGTCCATGGAGCTGTGCTCTGTTTCTCACACAGTCCATGGAGCTGTGCCCTGTTTCCCTTGCAGGCCATGCAGTCCATGGAGCTGTGCTCTGTTTCTCACACAGTCCATGGAGCTGTGCTCTGTTTCTCACACAGTCCATGGAGCTGTGCTCTGTTTCTCACACAGGCCATGGAGCTGTGCTCTGTTTCTCACACAGGCCATGGAGCTGTGCTCTGTTTCTCACACAGGCCATGGAGCTGTGCTCTGTTTCTCACACAGGCCATGGAGCTGTGCTCTGTTTCTCACACAGTATATAGAGCTGTGCCCTGTTTCCCTTGCAGGCCATGCAGGCCATGGAGCTGTGCCCTGTTTCTCACACAGTCCATGGAGCTGTGCTCTGTTTCTCACACAGGCCATGGAGCTGTGCCCTGTTTCTCACACAGTATATAGAGCTGTGCCCTGTTTCCCTTGCAGGCCATGCAGTCCATGGAGCTGTGCCCTGTTTCTCACACAGTATATAGAGCTGTGCCCTGTTTCTCACACAGGCCATGGAGCTGTGCTCTGTTTCTCACACAGTCCATGGAGCTGTGCCCTGTTTCTCACACAGGCCATGGAGCTGTGCCCTGTTTCTCACACAGTATATAGAGCTGTGCCCTGTTTCTCACACAGGCCATGGAGCTGTGCTCTGTTTCTCACACAGTATATAGAGCTGTGCCCTGTTTCCCTTGCAGGCCATGCAGTACATGGAGCTGGTGCCCCCGGAGCTGCAGCCCGTGGCTGGCACGGAGGGTGCGTGGCATCGCCGGCGCCGCCTGGCCCGGCAGCTCCCCCTGCACGACCAGGACCCGGCCCAGTGCCGCGGGCTCGGCGAGGGAGAGCAGCCCCTGATGGAGGAGTTCGTCAGGAAGTACAAGGCTGAGGCGCTGGGAGTCGGGGAGGTGGCACTGCCCGGCCAGGGCGGCGCCGGGAAGGAGGAGGAGAAGCCCCAGGACAAGAACACGGAGCCCAGAGGAGCCCCAGAGTCACCCAACGGGGCCCTGGAGAGCACAACGGGAACAGGGAACTACGTGAGTGTGAGCTGGGATAATGGGATAATGGGATGATGGGATGGGAGATGGATAGGATAGGATAGGATAGGATAGGATAGGATAGGATAGGATAGGATAGGATAGGATAGGATAGGATAGGATAGGATAGGATAGGATAGGATAGGATAGGATAGGATCGGATCGGATAGGGCAGAGCAGGGCTGCTCTGGGCTCAGGGAGTCACTGGGAATAGATTCAGTCACAACACCATAGGGTGACCTGTGCCTCATCCCCATCCTGCTCCCAGGGCATTCTCCATGCCTGCTGCAGCTGCTCAGTCCACTGTGATGCTTTGGAGCAGCACTGTGAGAGCCTGGAGGGGCTCTCTGCTCCAGGCAGCCCTGCTGAGCACAAGGGTCCCTCTGGCAGGGCTGATGAGGGTGTTCTCCTCTGCTTCATCTCCCTTTCTCTGCAGCAGAGGCCTTGCTGAGCCACCAGGGTCAGGGAATGCTCCCTGTGGGAGCTGGTTTGAGCTCTGGGCTCTTGGCAGCTCCGAGAGGTTGGACATGACACGTCCCTGGATGGTACAGGCAGTGTGTGTGGTGGTACTCAGTTGAAAGCTGAACTGGATGGTCTTGGAGGTCTGTGATGCCAGTCAATATTTCCAGGTGGGCTTCTTACCCAGAACGACCCCAAATGGCAGGAGGTGAAGCTCTGGGCAGTTAACACAGAGCTGTGGACATGGAGATAGAGTTCCCAGGGCTGTAACTGCTCTGGGGAAATGCAAACAGCTGCCCTGGGTCCCTGGGCATAGAAATGCATTTCCACAGAGGAATGGCTGAGATTCCTCAACACCCTTTTAGATTTATATTCCCCCAGCACTGCCTGGAGTGGCTGCTGAACAGATGCTTATTATGAAATATGGTGAGTGGAAATACCTTGTCCTGGTCCTTGTGAGGGTGACTTGCAGCAGAGGATTTAAAGCTGGAAAAGCAAATGATGTCCAAATGTTTTTAAGAGGAGATTCTTTCCTGCCATTCCTGCCCTGAGGTTGTGCATGTAAAGAGCAGTTTTCATTTTCAGGCCATATTGGGTAATGTCTCCCCTCTGCCATGGTCTCTTAATGTACTTCTGACTTCAAATCCAGTGACAGTAAAGATCTTCACTATTGCAACAAAACACTGAATTTTAAGATAAAAAATAGCCAAAAAAGGAAGGTTTTCTTTAAACATATCAATAAGTCATCCTAGCAATGACTTACTGCTAGTAAACCCTCCCTAGCAATGAGGGTTTACTTGAACTGCGAGTTTGTCCTTTCAAATAAATAAATACATAACTGTGATGTTATTCTCCTTAGTTTGAAGCATCATTTCTCTCAAGGCAGCAGCTGAAAAATGGAGCAGCTTTCCCAGCAGTGGCAGATCCTCTGGGACAGCCCAGGGATGGCAGAGCAGGGAGGACTGGGGCCCCTGGCCCTGCTGAGCACATCCCTCGTGTTCCTGCACATCCCTCGTGTTCCTGCACATCCCTCGTGTTCCTGCACATCCCTCGTGTTCCTGCACATCCCTCGTGTTCCTCCACATCCCTGCTGCAAGTCTCTCCCACAAGTTGAGGCTTCTCCACAGAGCACAGAATCCTTAATCCCCCCAGAACTGGGAACTCCTCTGGAGTCATTGTCCTGGAATCAAATCAAATCCCGAGGCAATTGATCCAAACTTGGGGTCGTTGTTCCCAAAAGCTCGAGGCCAGCAATGCAGGGAGTGCTCAGAGTGGTGTCTGGGAGCTCCTGCCCTGGAGCTGGCACTGCAGAACAGGAGCTGGGGATGAGCAGGCTGGGAAAGCTTAAGAGAACAAGGCACGTTTTTGGCCAAGACCTCTGGAAATTCAGCTAATAAAGTCTCCATTCCTCTGCCTGCATGATGGAGATGTAAAAGGAGCAGCTGTAATCCCACCTCAAATTTGAAGAATCACTTCTTTGTAGTGTGTAAATAGCAGGATATGGGCTTATACAATGCTCGGGAAAAGCCCTGTGAATAGTTTTTCCCTGTGAATAATTTCCATAGAAAGAAAGAGCAAAATAAGTTGTTTTTTAGCAGTTCTTGTTGCCAAGAAACTTGAGCAGAGGGTTGGAAACTGCCGTGTTTGTTCTTGCTCTCGATCCTGCAAGATAAGCAGGGCTGGGCTGCTGGGGCTGTGGCTTCTTGGGGCTGATGGGGCAGAGGCAGCTGCAGGGTCTGGCTCTGGGGCTGACCCCAAATCTGTTGCCTCAGGGGGGCACTGGGGGTCTCAGTGGGGTGTGCTGGGTGCAGAACTGCTCGGTGCCCTCTGTCCCTTCTGTCCCCGAGGGCTCTGCCTCCACAGCTGCTGTGTTCTGTGCCACACAGAGCAGAGCTGACACAGCCCCTGCCCCGTGCTGGCCTTCCCCTGTCCCTGGCGTGGGGCTGGCAGTGCCTGGGGATGTGTCTGAAGCCCTGCGTGGTGTTGGAAGGAGCAGTGGCAGCACACGGATCCCCTTTCAGCTCTCAGGGCAGCCAGGCCAGCAGACATCCTGTGAGCCTGGATCTCCTGGGCAAACGGGCAGTGCCCAGCAGCCAGGGCATGGGGCACTCGCTGAGAACACGGCTGAGGAGGGAAGAGGCCATGGGGAAACGTGGGGTGCTGGGACATGAGTGAGCAAACACAGAAAAACACCTGGGGGTGCAGGTGTCCCGTGGCTGTGCTGTGTAACGGGAGGGAGGAGGAGGAGGAAATGCAGTGGGTGTGAAGAGCAGAGTCCAGCACTGCCCCAGCCCCCTGTGCCCATCCCCTGTGTCCATCCCCAGTGTGTCCATCCCCAGTGTCCATCCCCTGTGTGCCCATCCCCAGTGCCCATCCCCAGTGTCCATCCCCTGTGTGCCCATCCCCTGTGTGTCCATCCCCAGTGTCCATCCCCTGTGTGTCCATCCCCAGTGCCCATCCCCTGTGTGTCCATCCCCAGTGTCCATCCCCAGTGTGTCCATCCCCAGTGTCCATCCCCAGTGCCCATCCCCAGTGTCCGTCCCCAGTGTCCATCCCCACGCTGACCGCTGTCCCTGTCCCTGTGTGTCCCCAGCGCTGTGACTCGTGCCAGCAGCCCGTGCCCGGGGACTGTCCCGTGGTCTACGCCGACCGTGCCGGTTACTCCCGGCAGTGGCACCCGGGCTGCTTCGTGTGCTGCCGCTGCTCCGAGCCCCTGGTGGACCTCATCTACTTCTGGAAGAGCGGGGCAGCGTGGTGTGGGCGGCACTACTGCGAGAGCCTGCGGCCCCGCTGCGCCGGCTGCGACGAGGTACGGAGAGACTGACACCTGGGACCCCCGGGACCCCCTGTGCCAGGGCAGGGAGGGACCAGAGCCCCTGGGACCCTCCCTGTGCCAGGGTCCCTTTACAGGTCCCTTCCAACCCAAGCCATCCTGGAATTATTTCATTATTTCATGTGCCCATCGCTGACCCCCAAGGCCGATGGGCTCGGTGGGAGGTGTGGGGTCAGTTCTCCCTGCTCTGCCACGCTCCAGCTTGGTGAGGTGATGGAAATAAGCACTTGTCTGTCTGTCTGTCTGTCTGTCCTGTAGATCATCTTCTCGGAGGACTACCAGCAGGTGGAAGGGCTGGCCTGGCACAACAAGCACTTTGCCTGCCTGGAGTGTGAGACGCTGCTGCTGGGCAAACCCTTTGCCCTGGCCAATGCCAGCCTCCTGTGCACCACCTGCAGCCAGAGCCGGGTCTGAGCAGGGGCCCTTGGGCTCCCCAGGGTCCCTCCAGGACTGGGGGCATTTGGGAATACAGGAGATGGGGAAGGTTAATCAATTTAAAGAGTCTGACTATTCACTTGCAAGCAGCTCCGTGTCCCCTTGCACCCAGCACAGCCCGAGGGAAGCGTTTCCTTGGGGTCCCCTTGGATGTGACAGGAGCCTTTGTGCCCCCGGGGGAGGGGCACGGGGTACCTGGCAGGAGGAGCTGCACGGGAGGGGCTGGGCTGTGCTGGTTTTTATCAACCCTGTCCAACCTTCTTATGACTAAGGTCCTGCAATAGTCCTTTGGAAATAACACATCTCAACAGTAACTTCTGGTGTACTAAACCTACAGTTGTGGTCAAAAACAAGGGGTGTTTGTGGTTTTTAAATCCTGGCTGGAATTAAGCTTGCAGGCTGCTGCCACTGTGCCAAGGCAGTGGGATTGAGGAATTTGATCAGCTTGCTGAAAGCAAATGATATAAAATTGCAGCTGGGGCTTTGTCCTGTGAACGCTGCAAACCCAAGGAGTGGGCACAGAGGGCAAGGGGCTCACCCTGGTGACAGGGGCAGGCACGGCTCTGGCTGACTCAGCCCATGGAGCTGCTGCCCTGCAGCTGGAATGGAAAGAATTTTGTGGAAAACAGCTTTACAGCCTCAGCTCTCGGGGGGCAGAGTGTGTGTGTGTGTGTGTGTGTGTGTGTGTGTGTGTGTGTGTCACTGCAGTGTCACTTTTTCCCTGCAATTCTTCAGTGACCCTGCCAGGTGCCAAGGACCTTCCCCTGGAGCCAGCAGCTCCTTCCCTGGGCCCTGCCCTGCTCCTTGTCCCAGCTCTCCCACTGCCCCTCGGGTCTGCTGCTATCCCAGGGCCTGGCCTGGGTCCCTGCAGGTCACATCTGTTCCCTGCATTATTTGACACTCACTGAAAACATCGGGTGCTCCAGGCTGGCAGGGGTCTGTGCCCAGTCTGTTCTGTTACACTCAGAGATGTGATTTGCCAGGGAACTGCAGTGTTTCCTCTCCAAGGTGAGTGTCCAAGGAGCTCACAGGGCTGGGGGCTCTCTCTGCTCTCTTTGGGGGGTGTTTGCTCCCTTGTGTTGAGATAACTCGGAGATGAGGGTTGGGTGGAGCTGGAGGTGCTGCAGGGCTGAGCAGGTGAGCTCTGCACCTGCCTGGGGCCCCACTACACACCTGGGGAGTGGGACAGACCCACAGCTGGACTGGGACACTGGGACAGACCCATGGCTGGACTGGGATCCAGTCTGGGCAGGGTTAAAATGCAGCCAGGCCTCAGAGGGTGGCAGTGGCAGAGGTGGTTCTTGGCAGAGGAATGCAGGTGGAGCTTGGGCAAATGTCAGAGCAGAGGCACGGGGACAGGAGGGATTTTGGGGGCAGCACTGGACTGACCCTCTGCTCTGCCAGCCCCACTCCTGGGGGCTGTGAGGGCAGGGCTGGGGCATCCCCCCCAGCCTCCTCTGTGACAGGAGGGGTCAATTCACTTCATGCACAGTGACAGACCCCAGGGACACCCCACAGATGCCTTCCAGAGCCCCCTGCAGCACGTTCTGCTTTTGTGATCTATAAAGTGTAATTCACACAAGTCCCTGTTCCAGCACACTCTCACTCACCTCAGGCCTTTGGGACTGCTGGCACCTGCTCAAGCCTTGCAGGTATTTCTGCAGCTCATAAAATAGTGTCTGCTGAAGAAATTTACTGCAATTAAACAGCTTAACAAAATCCTGTGCCTCTCCAGTGTCAGGAGCAAAAGCGTGAAATTAATGCATCAAACAGCTCGAAACATATGGGAGCCTTTATTGTTGTATTAGAGCTGAAATTCAGGGTAGGCATGAGATGATCCTGCCCCCAGCAAGGACAGGATTTTAACCTGTGGGGCTGCAAAGGACAAAGCCCTTCGTGTCCTCCCATGGCCAGGCCAGGTGAGCACAGGGGATTTTTGCCTCCTGTGTGAGCATCCAGCTCCAATTTAAACTCAAGCGTTCTGTAGAGTTATTCTAAATACAACTGACAGCTTTAAATTAAGTATTTTTGGACACAAAAGTCCTTCACCTGCTCTCCCTGTGCCACCCCAGCCAGGAGCAGGGGTGGGAGAGAGGGAGGGCAGAGCCTCCCTACAGAGAAAGAGCCACTGACTGGGCAGAGGCCACATCCCAGTTTTGCAGGCTGGAGTTTTTCAGAGCTTTACTGCTCTGAAACTGCCAATATTTGTGGTGCTGTCTCATTTGCTGTCCCCCCTTTTTTTCAAGAGCTGTGTTAGGCAGAGAAATGTGTGTGTGATGTGGGAGGTAGAACAGGGCAGAGGCAGAGGCTGGCTGGGCACAGGTGGGCACAGGTGGGTCACCTTCCTCCCCACGTGTCCCCACCTGGGTCACCCCCCCCTGGGGCCAGGGAGGTCTCTGTGCCCTGCACCTGAGCACTGGGAGCTTTCCCTGCTGTGCTGGGAGGAAACCATGGAGCACTGAGCAGTTCCTGGAGCTGTTCCACACCCACAGCCAATCCAAGAGCATCCCTGGGGCTCTCTCCCGGTACCCCCCGAGCATCCCCCATCCGCCAGGACCCGGCAGCAGCAGTGGGGAGGGCAGGTGTGCTGGAGGACAGCGCATTGTGCTGGACCCCACAACCACAGGAGGATTCCACAGTCAAAAGCAGGGAGGCGGCTGGTGGCCCGTCCTGGATCCAAGCTGAACACAGGGCTCCCAATAGTCCTGAACTCCGCCAGTGCTCACACAGAGCACTCACATATTCCTGAACATTGACATCCTGAGCACTCACATGTTCCTGAATGAACATTGACATGCTGAGCACTCACATGTTCCTGAATGAACATTGACATCCTGAGCACTCACATGTTCCTGAACATTGACATCTGAGCACTCACATATTCCTGAATGAACATTGACATGCTGAGCACTCACATGTTCCTATATAATACCCAGCCCCTTTTGCCCCCATGCCCGTTTTCCCCTGCCAGCAATCCCCACGCTGCAGCGAGGAACTCACAGCTCAGCGCTGCCCGCAGCAGAACGAGCACTCCAGGGCAGGACCTGGCAGTCCTGGCAGGTGTGTGGCTCCCGGGTACCTCTGGCAGCAGGAGCTGTGCCAGGACGTGCCCTCGGGCTCGGCTCACCTGCACTGCCCCAGCCTGGTTTCAGTTTCTTTTCCCTGGCATGCTCAGCAGCACCCAGAAAATAACTTCCCCTTCCCACACGAAAGGAAAAAGCTTTCCCTCAGGAAGGCAAAGATCACACTGACTCTTTAGCAATTTCTGGTTTATTACACCCTCCCTATTGACCGAGGGCTGTTCAGGGAAGCTGAATTTCAGGGAAACCCTGCCCAGTCCCCATGCACAGCTGGGCACAGCTGGGTGTCACCGTGCCTGGCCCATGGCAGGATGACAGCCCAGCCCTGCCCCAGGGCAGTGTTCGGCACAACACCAATAAGGGTAAGTTTGTTGGTTAGGTTTTATTTATGGGGGTTTCTATTCATTTTTTAATTAATCTTTTGCAATTGGGCTAAATGGGAGTGAGTTCTGCTTATTGCTCAGGGCTTTGAACACGAGTGTGCAGTAATTGGGAGGAGATAATTAGCACAATGACAGTAAATCACGCAGCAGCCTGGGCACTGATAGGGCACAGAGTGTGTGTGTGCTTCACGAGTAACCTTTCACAGGCAGCACTGCAAGGGGCAGCAGGGTGGCAGTGCCAGCAGCGTCCTTCCCTGCCAGCACAGGTACTCACCTCACCTGCCCTGGCACATCCCGCTCCCACTCACACTCGAAAGGCACAGAGGAGTTCGGGGGTGGCAGTTTGGGGAGCGCCAGGAATGCTGGGGAGGGGCTGCACGTGGAGGGGACATCGTGGTTTGTCCCGCTGATAGCAAAGTTTAATTCTTCTTTGCCCCGGGTTCTGCCTTAAAAATGGCTGTGAGCAGCATTGCCCCCCTGCATCGGCAGCACAAGGATTTGTTTGGTTTGAGAAACAACCCCCGGCACACAATTAAATAATTAAAAATGAAATAATTAGAATTAATTCATTAGTGACCTTGTGCTGGTCACTAAATGCTGTTAATAAAGGGCTGTGGGAGATGCCAAGTGTCCATTCAGGGGCACTGCTCAGTGTGACATTATTGATCAGTGACACAACACAAACCCACTGGGACCCCCCGACACACCCAGATACCACATGACCCTCATACAATGTTATATTGTTCATCTTTTAAAATTCGAATTAATTACTAATGCCTGCCGATCGATTAGCTCGGCGATCGATTGCTAATGCCTGCCGATCGATCATATCGGCGATCGATTGCTACTGCCTGCCGATCGATTACATCGGCGATCGATTGATCGCGCCTGCCGATCGATTAGATCGGCGATCGATTGCTAATGCCTGCCGATCGATTAGCTCGGCGATCGATTGATCGCGCCTGCCGATCGGTTATATCGGCGATCGATTGCTAATGCCTGCCGATCGATCATATCGGCGATCGATTGCTACTGCCTGCCGATCGATTACATCGGCGATCGATTGATCGCGCCTGCCGATCGATTAGATCGGCGATCGATTGCTAATGCCTGCCGATCGATTAGCTCGGCGATCGATTGATCGCGCCTGCCGATCGGTTATATCGGCGATCGATTGCTAATGCCTGCCGATCGATTACATCGGCGATCGATTGCTAATGCCTGCCGATCGATTATCTCGGCGATCGATTGCTAATGCCTGCCGATCGATTAGCTCGGCGATCGATTGATCGCGCCTGCCGATCGATTAGCTCGGCGATCGATTGCTAATGCCTGCCGATCGATTAGCTCGGCGATCGATTGCTCATGCCTGCCGATCGATTACATCGGCGATCGATTGATCGCGCCTGCCGATCGATTAGCTCGGCGATCGATTGATCGCGCCTGCCGATCGATTAGATCGGCGATCGATTGCTAATGCCTGCCGATCGATTAGCTCGGCGATCGATTGCTAATGCCTGCCGATCGATTACATCGGCGATCGATTGCCAATGCCTGCCGATCGATTAGATCGGCGATCGATTGATCGCGCCTGCCGATCGATTACATCGGCGATCGATTGATCGCGCCTGCCGATCGATTACATCGGCGATCGATTGCTCATGCCTGCCGATCGATTAGCTCGGCGATCGATTGCTAATGCCTGTCGATCGATTAGATCGGCGATCGATTGCCAATGCCTGCCGATCGATTAGATCGGTGATCGATTGATCGCGCCTGCCGATCGATTAGCTCGGCGATCGATCACTGATGTTCAGGGATCCCTCGCCTGAGCGCTCGACCTTTTTTTCATTTTTTTATTCAAATGTTTAAAATTTCTTTAAAGTTTTTTTTTTATTTTTAAATTTTTTTTTACTTTTGAATTTTTAATTTTCTTTATTTTTGATTTTTTAATTTTAATTGTTAAATTTGGTTTTGGTTTTGTTTTTTAATTTTTTTACTTTTTTTGATTTTAATTTTTAAATTCTTTAAAAATTGTTTAATTGTCTCTTAAATTTTAGTTTTTTAAATGTTTCAATTTTTTGTAAATTTTAAAAAATTTATTAATTCTTCAAAATTTTTTATTTTTCTTTTGATTTTATTTTTTTTATTTTAAAATTCTTTTTTAAATTTTTAAATTTGTTTATTTTTTAAATTATTTTACTTTTTTGCAATTTTTAAAATGGTTGTACTTTGCTGAATTTTGAAAAAAAATTAAAATTTTTACTTTTTTTTACTTTTTTAATTTCGTAATTTGAAAAAAAATTTATGAATATTTTTTATTAATTTATTTATTTTTACAATTTTTCTTTTGTTTTTTTATTTTCAAATATTTCTGTAAATCTTGAATTTTTTTTTAATTTTTTAATTTTTTAAAAAATTTTTTTAAACTTTGAAATTTTTAATTTTGTTTATTTTTGATTTTTTTAATTTCAATTTTTAAATTTGTTTCTGGTTTTGGTTTTTAATTTTTTTTGCTTTTTTTTATTTTTTAATTTTTAAAAAATTGTTTAATTGTCTGAAATTTTAAATTTTTTAAATTTTTCCATTTTTGTAAATTAAAAAATATTCATTTTTCGAAAATTTTTCTCTTTCTTTTTATTTTGATTTTTTTTTAAGTTTGCTTATTTTTAAAATTATTTTACTTTTTTGTCATTTTTAAAATGTTTGTACTTTGTGGAATTTTAAAAAAAAATTTAAAATTTTTACATCATTTTAAATCTTTTTACTTTTTTAATTTCGTAATTTAAAAAAAAATTATTAATATTTTTTATTAATTTATTTATTTTTAAGATTTTTCTTTTGTTTTTTCATTTTCAAATATTTCTGTAAATCTTGACATTTTTTTTAATTTTTAAAATTTTTAAATTTTTTTAAAATTTTTTCTTCAATTTTTTTTAACTTTTAAATTTTTAATTTTGTTTATTTTTGATGTCTTTATTTTCATTTTTAAATTTGTTTTTTGTTTTGTTTTTAATTTTTTTCTTTTTTGTGTTTTTATTTTTTAATTTTTTAAAATTTGTTTAATTGTCTCTTAAATTTTACATTTTTTAAATTTTTCCATTTTTTATAAATTTTAAAAAATTCATGAATTCTTCAAAATTTTTTATTTTTCTTTTGATTTTAAATTTTTTTATTTTTAAATTTTTTAAAAAATTTTTCAGTTTCTTTATGTTTTAAATTATTTTACTTTTTTGTCGTTTTTTAAAATGTTTGTGCTTTGTGGAATTTTTTAAAAAAATTTAAAATTTTTACATCATTTTTTATCTTTTTACTTTTTTAATTTCGTAATTTAAAAAAAAAATTTTTATTAATTTATTAATTTTTCTTTTGCTTTTTTATTTTCAAATATTTCTGTAAATCCTGAAAATTTTTAATTTTTTTAAAATTTTTTTTTAATTTTTTTTCATTTTTTATAAACTTTGAAATTCTTAATTTTGTTTATTTCTGATTGTTTTATTTTAATTTTTAAATTTGGGTTTGGTTTTGTTTTTTTTTTTTAATTTTTTTGCCTTTTTATTTTTTAATTATTTTAAATTTGTTTAATTGTCTCTTAAATTTTAAATTTTTTAAATTTTTCCGTTTTTTGTAAATTTAAAAAAATTATTAATTTTTCAACTTTTTTATTTTTCTTTTGATTTTAAAATTTTTTTAAATTATTTTTAAATTTTCAGTTTGTTTATGTTTTAAATTATTTTACTTTTTTGTCATTTTTAAAGTGTTTGTACTTCGTGGAATTCTTTTTTAAATTTTAAAATTTTTACCTTTTTTATCTTTTTACTTTTTAATTTCGCAATTTAAAAAAAATTATTAATATTTTTTATTAATTTAATCATTTTTTAATTTTTGTTTTGGTTTTTTATTTTCAAATATTTCTGTAAATCTTAAAATTTTTTTTCATTTTTTTCAATTTTTTTCAATTTTTTTAAACTTTGAAATTTTTAATTTTGTTTATTTTTGATTGTTTTATTTTAATTTTTAAATTTGTTTTTGGTTTTTGTTTTTTAATTTTTTTACTTTTTTGGATTTTTGTTTTTTAATTTTTCAAAATTTGTTTAATTGTCTCTTAAATTTTAAATTTTTTACAATTTTTCAAATTTTTGTAAATTTTAAAAAATTTAATTTTTCAAAATGTTTATTTTTCTTTTGATTTTAAATTTTTTTATTTTTTAATTATTTTTAAAATTTTTAAGTTCGTTCATTTTTAAAATTATTTTACTTTTTTGTCATTTTTAAAATGTTTGTACTTTGTTGAATTTTTTAAAAAATTTAAAATTTTTTCATTATTTTTTCTCTTTTTACTTTTTTAATTTCCTAATTTAAAAAATTTTATTAATATTTTTATTAATTAATTTATTTATTAATTTTTCTTTTGGTCTTTTATTTTCAAATATTTCTGTAAATCTTTAAATTTTTTAAATTTTTAAATTTTTTGCAAATCTAAAAAAATTTCTTAATTTTTCAACATTTTTTATTTTTCTTTGGATTTTAAAATTTTTATTTTTAAATTATTTTTTAAATTTTAAAATTTGTTTATTTTAAATTATTTTACTTTTTTGTCATTTTTAAAATGTTTGTACTTTGTTGAATTTTGAAAAAAAAATTTAAAATGTTTACACGATTTTTTATCTTTTTCCTTTTTTAATTTCGCCATTTAAAAAAATATTAATATTTTTTATTCATTTATTTATTGTTTTAATTTTTCTTTTGATTTTTTATTTTCAAATCTTTCTGTAAATCTTAAAATTTTAAATTTTTTTTTATTTTTTGATTTTTTTAATGTTTTCTTTTTATAAATTTTTTTAACTTTTAAAACTTGAGCCTCACGGGGATCTCAGGGTTCGGCCTTTGGGGATTTTTGGTTTTCAGCTCCTTCAGCCCCCGCTGAACTCTGACAGTGACCCCACACAAACCTGCCAGAATTCACCCCAAATTCACCCCAAATTCTCCCCAAATTCACCCCAAAATTCACCCCACATTCACCCAAAATTCACCCCAAATTCACCCCAAATTCATCCAAAATTCTCCCCAAATTCACCCAAAATTCACCCCAAATTCACCCAAAATTCACCCAAAATTCTCCCCAAATTCACCCAAAATTCACCCCAAATTCACCCAAAATTCACCCCAAATTCTCCCCAAATCATCCCCGAACCTGACCAGAATTCACCCAAAATTCACCCCAATTTCACCCCAAAATTCTCCCCAAATTCTCCCCAAATTCTCCCCAAAATTCACCCCAAATTCACCCCAAAATTGACCCTAAATTCACCCAAAATCCACCCCAAATTCACCTGAAAATACATCCCAAATTCACCCAAAATTCATCCCAAATTCACCCCAAATCATCCCCGAACCTGGCCTGGCCCCAAGGTTTGGGTCCTGTCCCCCCAGATTTGGGCCCTGTTCCCCAGATTTGGGTCCTGTCCCCCCAGATTTGGGCCCTGTCCCCCAGTTTGGGCCCTGTCCCCCCCAGTTTGGGCCCTGTTCCCCAGATTTGGGTCCTGTCCCCCCAGATTTGGGCCCTGTCCCCCAGATTTGGGCCCTGTCCCCCAGTTTGGGCCCTGTCCCCCAGATTTGGGTCCTGTCCCCCAGATTTGGGCCCTGTCCCCCAGTTTGGGCCCTGTCCCCCAGTTTGGGTCCTGTCCCCCAGTTTGGGCCCTGTCCCCCAGTTTGGGTCCTGTCCCCCCAGTTTGGGCCCTGTCCCCCAGTTTGGGTCCTGTCCCCCAGTTTGGGTCCTCTCCCCCCCAGTTTGGGCCCTGTCCCCCCAGATTTGGGCCCTGTCCCCCCAGATTTGGGCCCTGTCCCCCAGTTTGGGCCCTGCCCTGGGGATTGCAGGTGAGGACTCAAACACGGGATTTCTGTTCGTGCCGTGGCTGTGTGTGCAGGGGGCACAGAGCCTTGGGCTCGGTTCCCCTCCCGAAGGGAAAATGACTCCACACCAAGGCCACACAAAACCGTGCTGTGATTTAGGATCCCGGCTCTCCCCTGCCACAGCGGCACCACCAAAGCTGCCAAACAAATCTTTGGGTTTTCAGCTGCAGGAATGTCCAGCCCAGAGCCCTGGAACTTTGTGGAAACCCCCCCCCCCAACATTAGGCACAGTCAATTTATCAAGACTAGTTAATTAAAAGCCACTTGTTATTAATTTGGAGATTTCCAGAATATCTTTAGTCCCTGTAAAGTTACCAGAAACCAAAAATTGCAGCAGCAAGTTTTCCTTGGGTTTGAAAAATGACCTTTCCTGTCTGAGCTCAGAGCCAAAGGCAGCCCCGAGCCCCTCTCAGTCCCAGGGCTGCTGTCAAGCCCAGGAAATCGGTGTGGGCACTCTCAAGGGAAGGTCTTGGCAAAGCATTAATGGCTTTTTTTATAAAAGAGTCCTTTCTTCACTGGGCTGGGCCGGTTCTGCCTGGGCTCTGTGCAGAGCCAAGCTCTGAGCCCTGAGGGAACATCTGGCTCAGCAGCCACAGCTGCACCCCAGCCTGCGGGCACCTGGGCACTCATCCTGTGCCATGGGCACCTGGGCATTTATCTGTGTCAGCCATGGGCACCTGGGCATTTATCTGTGTCAGCCATGGGCACCTGGGCACTCATCCTGTGTCAGTCATGGGCACCTGGGCACTCATCCTGTGCCATGGGCACCTGGGCACTCATCTGTGTCAGTCATGGGCACCTGGGCATTTATCTGTGTCAGTCATGGGCACCTGGGCACTCTCCTGTGTCAGTCATGGGCACCCCAGAAGTCCCTGCTGCTCCCACTGGGAATTCTGAGCCTGTGCAGAGCTGGGAATGAAGAGGCCACGCAGAAAGCCCCTGAAAGTGAAAGGACATTGAGATGAGGCCAGGAATCCACCTGGCTGTGCAGTCGCGGTCGGGAAGTGTCACATCCAAAGGGATGTGGGTGAGCCCCCGTCACAGCTCTCACAAAGGGATCCCAGTTCTGGGAAAACAAATTCCAAGTGGTTAAGAAAAAACACATCTGAGACATTTCAATTAGCTGCAACTCTCACAGGGTCTCAGATTTGTCTCAGAGCCTCCCCAGATTTTTCCTCCTTAATCCTAAAACGAAATTCAATTTATTTCATATGTTCTTGGTGCCTAAACAATTGTTGTACCTTTGCAGTCACTTGTAGGGCCTTTTTTCCTTCCCTTCCCACATGGAAGAGTCATTTCCTTGTTTTCCACAGTGCAGGACAAGCGTGGCCAGCTGATGTCTTCACCATCTGAGTGGTTCCATGTCAAAAATAGATGCAAGAAGTCAAGGGAACTCCAACCCCCACAGAGACAGCAAAGGGATGAGCACAATTCCTGCTGCTGCTTTGTGAATCCTGCCTCAAAGAGAGATTTCCATTATGGTTTTCCACATAAATAGTATAGAAGTTTAGAAATAAAAATAATATCTAAAATTCTAAATTCGTTTTCATTATTAATCTAATAATTAATAATTATCTTATAATTAATCTTACCCTGGCAAATGCAGGCCCTGTCCTGGTCCAGCCAATGGACATCCAAAACTCAACATTCCTCAGCCACTCTCTCCCCAGAAATACCAGCAGCACAAGCTGGCAGCACCAGCTCTGGTAACAGAATTCATTCTGACTCAGATTCATCCTTAAATGTAGCAAAATTAATTGGGTTATCTCTGAAGAACCATCAACATGTGAATTTTGATTTGTTTGCATTTATGCAATCAGGAAATATCCCTTACCCAGAAACATCCCCTTCATCTGATTTTTCAAACTAAGTCTTTTCATTTCTAATCAGCTCTTGGCACAGAAGGTTTTTATAGAGGAGATGAGATTTTATAGCCAAAAGGAGATGAGTTGGGCTGTGAATTTCTGCCATGGCAAGAGGGAAGTGGCAGAGCAGGGAATTGAAGGTGAATGTCCCCAGGTGTCCCAGGGCTGGGTTCCCACATTGTCCTGGGGGGGAGCGTGGCACAGAGAGGAGCAAGGAGCAGGATGTGGGGGCATTCCAGGGGAAAGCTCCTGTTCCCGGGGGTAAATAAGAAATCATGACACTGGTGTCACTGTCACACGCCCCTCAGAGCAGCGTTCCCCTCTGGACAGAGCTGGGACACAGCCACGTCCCCACGTGTGCCAGGCTCAGGGGTGACCTGGGGCTCTCACACCCACCCCAGTGCCCGGCCAGGGCCGGCATGTTCCCCCCTGCCCCAGCCCTGGCATCTCCTGGCATGGAGGCTCCCCTCCAAAGCCGAACCCCCGTCACAGGTCACAGCCCTGCTGGCCCCAGGGGGACCCCAAACCCATCCTCCCCCCACGGCAGCTCCTGACGGGGTCCCACGGGGTGATGGAACTGCCTGCCGGGTGATGTCACAGGAATCACAGAGGGAAAGGCCAAATAAGGCAGCAATCTGGGGAAGAGATGTCCTAAAATGGGAGCTGGACTGATGACCAGCAGGCATTGAACACAGGGGTGACATTACCGTGCTGAGAGCCCAGAGCCCAGGGCTGGAAAAATCCCCCCCAGCACCTGGGAAGACGAGAGGAAATGAGCGCAAGGCAGAGCTCTGGGATCCCCAGACACAGCCAGGGCCAGGGGCCAGCGTGGCAGCGAGCCCAGGGCTGGGGGGGACAGACACAGCACACTGAGAACCTGCATCCTGGGAAGGGACTGGATTTGGGGGAGCTCCTCCAGCATGATTTTGGCTTTTCAACACAGAGCAATGAACTTGTTCTGGGCAATCCAAGAAATGTGATTTTAAAGGGGCTTGAAGGCACACGCGGGGAGGATGCTGGGCCAGCTGCAGAAGGGGAAATGCTGCACACCCTGCACCAGCTCCAGGAGCTGCTGGGAGCCACTGGCAGTGCTGGGCTCAGGGCAGGGCTCCATCCCTCCCGGCATGGAGGAGCTCTTTGGGGTGTCCTGGTGTGCTCAGCAGCCTGGGAACAGGGATCCCACAGCCAAACCCCTGGCACCTGCCCCCCTCCCCTGTGTGGTGCTGAACCCAGCAGGAGGGGCTGAGCTGGCAGCAGGGGCACCGCTGCCTTTTCATATTTATTGGATGAAATTGAATTTAGTATCAAAGGATTGAACTTGATTTATACCCCCCCCCCCCCCCCCCCCCACGAGCCAAGCCCGGGGGGAAGTGAGAGAGGATTTGGGCTCACCCAGCAGAATTTGGTCCTTTGGGCACAGATGGGGCCTCACCAAGGGGCTGCTCAGGCTGTGCCAGTTCAATCCCAGGCACAGCTGTGCTCCAGCTGTGCTCCAGCTGCAGCTGCCTCGGTGCCATCTGCACCCCTGGCAGCTGTGCACACACACGGGCTGGGTGTGCTCA